>NC_135301.1:6257864-6576120 GCF_051311805.1 Agelaius phoeniceus | reverse complement strand
ACCCCTTAAACCTCAACAAAACTTCACAGCCACCCTGCCTTCTGATATTTCAACTATAGAAAAGTTCTCATATTCCACAAACTCTAATAAACTAATAACATGTGCTAAGGGTAAAAATATTGAAGGGTTGTCACACAAGGGTTACAAAATCACACAATAGTTTACTAAATATGCCCTAGAACTCATAGTACAATATTTATTATTGTTTTTTGCATTTGCTAAAACCAAAATTGATAAGCCTGTGATACCTGATTCTGCTAAAGTTATTAAAATATTACATTTCTGTCTCAGGTATGGGCTACTGTGTCTCAAAGAGATCCTAGGATGTATGTTAACAAGTCTTGGTGTACTCCTAGTTTCTGCCTGCATTGTTTCTAAATCGACCTGGAAGATTAAAAGAATATCCTCATCCTAACATTCTAGGTACACTAAAGCATACATAGAACATTAATTTACTAACATCATAAGCAAATTTAAGCTGCAAATTTTTTTAACTGAGAATTTGCCACCTGTCATCATTTAAAAAACCTAAAAGTCACCTGTTAAACCAATAACAAATTTCTAACCTCTAACAAAAATAAGAAAGGTATATTACTTGCACTTTTACCATAGTAACTAGAACATTTAAATACCTATATTTCTTTAATTATTCATAAGTTGTTCATGTTAAAAATTTCTTGCATTAGATATTAATACAAGCTTGTTTTTAAAATATAAAATACAGAAAATCTCTCCCAACCAAGTCATGGCCTTATCAAGCCATGAACCTGGTTGGTAAAAAAAATATATTAGTATACAAACTTTACAAAAACAAAACCCTTTTCCCCTTGAGATAAATGAGAAAGCCTTGTCCAGAAGGGGCTCTTTCAAGTCCTCATAGTAAAAAAGAGACCTCTCAGCAACCCTCTAGGTAATAGTACCTTATTAATACTGTTCAAAGTCCATGTTCTGATCCTAATTTTAATCATTAATACAAAGAAAAAAAGGGGGGGGGGGGAAAGGTTGGAGTGAATGTACACCCCCTCTCTAAGTCTAAGGTAATATAGTGTCTTTCAATCAATCATATAACAGTACAATAATCCTATGATAAATACATTTCCATGGACTCTGGGACATGCTAGACACCTACTTGATGTATCCAGCCTGAACTACATCCTGCTTGGAACCACAGCATCAACCCAATGTCCTGTCAACAGATATCACAGAACTGTGAAACCAGAACAATTAATAACTACTTCATAGAAATCTGACACTACTGAAATAACAGTTCATATAGAGACTCTATTTGCTTACAAATTGCTGTATCTGTTAAGTTTGTTTTTTTCTTACAGTTTGAAAGTTGAATGTTTGAAAGTTTTTAATTTCAGTTTAGAATTAAGATATAACTTACAACTTTGTTTACAAATTATTTTTCAAGTTTACAAACTGTTTTTCTGTTTACAAATTGTTTTTTCTACTAGTTAGACTTTTCTTTAATCGTTAAGAGTTAAGTAGTTTGTTCTTTTTTGTCTTGGTTTGGAAAGACAGGTGTCTGCTAAGGAAGGCAGGAGCCTCCCCTGAAATGGAAAAATGTAAACCCCCTCCTTTCAAATCGTTATAAATTTTAAATTAAGGGGCTCTCAGGCAAAAATATGGGAGCAGGAATAACAGTTCTTTATTAGGGAAGAAAATAAAAATATAAAATAAACAATGCAGTAAACTAAAACAACACTGACAGAGTCAGAACACAACCTGACACCCTGTTGGTCAGGGTGCTGGTAGCAGTCCAATTGGAATTGTGGCTGCAGTCCTCCTGGAGTGTCAGGTGTGGTTCTGCTGGAGCAGTAATCCTGTAGAAAGGTGTAGTCTTCCTCTGAAGATCCAGTGGAAGAGGCAGCTGTTTCTCTGGGAAATCCAGTGGAAAAGGCCATGCTGGTGTTTCAGAATCTCCAGATTATATCTGGGTAGAATGCTTGCCTCCTCCCTCTGAGCTGAGCATCTCACAATGGGATGCTATAGTTCTTATCAGTCATGCAGTGACATTCAATAGCCTATTATCAGCAGATGTCTCCCCAGAGGGAGGATTGATTGTGGAAGAGATAAGGAAAACTGCCCACTTAACGAAAGACATCTGCCATACAGATGGCAAATAGAATACAATTTGTTTGGCAACTCAGGACATTTTTAAAGATAAATTATTATTTGTAACCTAAACTTTAAGCCCGTAACATGCTAACCTGAATTCTTGCCTACAGACTCTGAACCAAAATGCTTCAGCTTCACTAATATATAATTTATGAAAATTAAAACCATGCTGTTTTCTGTCACCATGATTGCAAGGGACCCTTGCAAATAGATGACAGAGAGCAAGTTACAATTTTAGTAAAGACAAAAGGGTGAGATGTTGCAGTACAATCTGACTTGTACTGAACATAATCCATTTACAAATAAGAAACCCAGCCCAGTTCCATAAACCAGTCTCTAGGCTGACTGACAGAGGTCTCAACCAATAACAACTCTCCTAAAATACAAGCATTTGACTGGTTCAGAGTGTGGGAGGCATGGGGATGAGACCAATGGCTGTTTAAGAACCGGGAGCTTTGAATTGCCTTTAAAAGCAAGCCCCGATCAATAAAACATACTGTTTGGCTGATGACCAAAGGAGGTCTGTTGTATGTTAAGTCTCAGACACACGAACACCAACGTGTCACCATATGGTATGGAATATCCCTTTGCTCCATTTGGGTTAGCTGGCCTGGTTGTGTCATCAAATCTCTGCCTCAAACCAGGCTATTCTCAACTTTTGTTTCTATCTTGCAGAATGGGGATGTATGTATTTCAATTCTTCACCCACCTGTAGATGACCCACAAAGTGGAGAGCTGCCCTCCGAGAGGTGGAACCCTACCCAAAATGTCAGGTAACTGTGAATCTGTGATGTACAACAGTGACCTCAAAGGCCTGTGATCTCTCTCCAAGACTATGGCCTGTGTTGGGAAAGTTTTGGAACAGAATTCAAGACTTTAGGAGCTTTAGGTCCTTAACTGGGTGCAAACCAGACTTAAGAAATTGTCTAAAGTGCTGATGCTGAGGTGTGCTGATGATGGACTAACAATGTAGAGAATTCTGTCCTGTTTGCAGGCTTTCATGCTCCCAAAGCAACTGATTTCAAATTTTCTGCCCTTCCCTGGTCATTGTTATCCTATAGTTAGGGTTTTCAAACTCTTCCAAGATACCACTAGTGGAAAATAATATTTTTGGGTATTTGTGCCCTGTAGGAGTAATTTTGTTCATAATCCTGCCTGCTGTTTGCCTTACAGTATTTGTGTGTCTCCTGTCCTGCAGTGTGATATCTTGAGTGGTTAGCCAGGTAGCTTTCTTCCTGACAAAAAGACACAAAGGATCACTAAGTATTAGAGGCATTTGGGGCTGACCTGTCTTTTTTTTTTTTTTTTTTTTTTAACACCAGCTGAATTTCATTCTTATTCCAAGACACTGCCAATAAGGAACTGATAAAACTCATATCAAGTAGCAGTTTACCTGTGCAGCTGGAGTAGTAAGTGATGTAGTGAAAAAACTCTAAGGTACTTTCTGTTCTAACATTTTAAACTGATTTATTATCCAAATAAGGTTAAAATAATTGCCTCTAGATTCTTATCATATGAGAATTATTCTTGCTCTCAGATTTATTAGGTGCTGGTTCCTCAACTTGAAATCTGTTATTTACTGGTAAATCCAGTAAGGGTCTCAGGACACCTGAGGGAATATAGTGATTTGAAAAATATTGTCTGACAGTTTAACTCAGCTTTCATCTAACTTGGCTTCACAAAATTCATTTGAAAGGAGCCTCTATCAAAGCAAAGATCTAACAAAGGGGATTCAATGGATTCTCGACCCTTGAAATATGATTGTAACACACATTGCAAAGTGCTGAACTAGAGCTAACATAGCAGGAGACTAGGAATTGTAGCAGTCAGCAAATTATAACAACTGATGTTCCTCCTAGAGCATGCTACTTAAAGGTTAAAAGGGCTCAAGAGAACTTGTGTATCTTAGCTGCATGAAGTCATGAAGGGTTGGGAATCTGATCCTTAGAGCTTGAGGTAAAGGTTATCCAATCCATCTGTAACAAATACACATTCTAGTTCAGATTTATAAAAAAGAAAAATAGGCTTAAATACTATCTTCATCAGCTACATTCACCTGTCCCTCTTCTCAGATGGCTATTAAACTGTTTTTTTCAAACATCTGATATGGTTAAGACTAGGTGACAAGCTTCAACTTACAGTTAGAAAACAGCTTTGGGCATTAGTTGCTTATAATGCGCACACATTTTGAGTATTTCACAATATACAACCCTAAATATTGACATGAAACTTCTTATGGTACTAGTTCTCTGATTTCTGCTCTCCCTTACCATGGTGCAGTTTTTGGTCCTTACTCTTGGAACATGTTCATCTTAACAGTGATATTTGGAGAGAAAACATTCCTCAGCTGTATCAGCAAGCAGAAATAAAACTTGTCCTTCACTGTTAGCCTACTGCCTGTGTAACCTAGGGCTTCTCATCAGCTGCTGAATTTTGTAAATCCGCTTACTACAGATGACTGTGGTTGAAGTGTCTGGAGTGAGGAATGTAATTCTTCAACTTTGAGAGCACTTGTGCATCTCTCCACCTAATGGTTTCAAGCATGCTCATTAATTTTTTCTAAACACAGTCAATATGGACTTTCCCATCACTTGGAGCTAGATGAGGCCGGCATAAGTAAATATAGCAAACTTCCATCAAGAGGTGAAGGAATGCAGTTGTGATCTGTATGGCAGAATGTATTGCTTTTCTTATGTCCCATAAAGCTGAGGAAGTGGTTGCAGGGCTATGGGGTTGAGGCTCTTTGATAAATTTTAGTTACCTTTCTCCATCTAGCCTGGCCTCACTCTGTCTTTTAAGGTGCACAGGCCAGAATTCAGCACAATATTCAAGATGTCGGTATATCTGTATCTTGTGCTGATATGTGGTGCCTCATCTTACTATTGCTTTGTTTTCTGAGGATACCCATTTTTGTTGTTAACGTAGGGTCAGAGACAAACACATGACACAACAATGGTGGGTCATCAGCAAACTGTGTTTTATTGTTCAGAGCTTTCTTTTATAAGGAGTTCAAAACTCCTGGGTCTAGACAGCCATTGGTCTGATCTTTTATGCCCCCCAGATCCTGGACCAGTGATATGCCTGCAGCTTAGGATGGAATGTAATTGGTTGAGGTTCCTGTCTTTCAACCCAGAGACTGGTTTTATGGAGCTGGCTGGGTAGCCAAATTATTGCCCAGTACAAGCCAGCTTGTACTGTGATATAATGTGGCAACATTTTGTTGGCTTTTTCTGGCTGCTTTAGTGCACTGAGCTGTTTGCAGAAACTGTTCAGATGTAACAAAACTTTCAGTACAGTCTAAGTCTGATACTTTTGTTCATACATGGAGAGAAAAAAATGCAGCTAACAGTTCTGATTCCTTGATCCTCTACTGGCTTCTCTCTGCTGATAAAGGCGTGTAGAGGAACTGTCCTGGTTCCAGCCAGGACAGAGTTAATTTTTTTTGCAGTAGTAATGAGGGGGTGGAGCCTGGACCTGTGTGGGCAGGGCTAGGAGATTATTTTATACCACCTCGCATCGTTGCCAGTGTGGGGTTAGGGTACTTTTTGGCTTCTAAGAAGGATGGGATTTCCAGTGGAGAAAACTGTGGTGTGGCAGGAGGGGGAAACCTGCCCACCATTTCTTCGTTGTTCCCCAGGATTCATGGTGAGCATTTTTGCCTGTGGTTTGTACACTTTTGTTATTTATATTGTTGTTTTCTAATGTCATTGCTGTTTCCAGTAAATTGTTTTTATCTCAACCCGTGATCTTTTGTGCCTTCCATCAAAGGGGGGAGGCAGCCAACTGCAGGTCATGGTCTTTTTAGTGGGAGTACTAAATTGGGGAATACCATTCCTAAACCAGGACAGGCATTCACTCTGAAGACAACAGCACTGTAAACACAAACCAAAGAGATATGCCAGCTGATGAGCACACTGTTCCCCAGAATGGGGTGGGGGATATAAGAAAGCAAAGGTGGGCTTTAAATACCCACTCTTCATGCAAACAACTCGCATGAAACAACATGCTAGAACCTCACCTAAGGGAGAAACAGATCCATAACTATACTGGAGAGGGTCAGTCTGTATGCAGTCTGGTGCAGTTTGTATGTGATGCTAAGGATGTTTTCAGTCACACATGGTGGAACTTTTCTGTGGTTTCTGTCCTGTCAGATCCCCTGTTCTGGGATCCCTTTCTGTTACTATACCTTGTTCACCTTGCTTACCCACAGCAGCAGGGTTTGAGTTAAGGAGAATGGCCAGCTCTTAAGGATATGAGCAGCGATGGAGCTGATCTAATGTGCTGGTCAGAAATGAAAAGCGCACAGTGTCTCACCTCTAATAGACAGTAGATAGATTGTGGTAGAGTGGGTGCTAAATCCAGATGTGAATTCCTGTCCTTGGCTTTCTCGATATTTTGCTTGCTTTACAGTAATGATGCTGAAGCTGATGTGCTGGCTTTGCAGCATGATTGCTGATAATTCAAAGGCTTTTAAGTGAATTCTTGAGTTGAAGTAAAAGATGGTTTATTTTCTGCTCAAAATTCCAGTCTGACCAGACAGCTTTTTCCATAGCTGCTGTTCTATTTCCTACTGAATTACATTATTTGTAGAGTAAATTGTATATGACTCTCCTGATAGCTATGCTGAACAGTCTGGCCAGATGTAAGTGTGTAGTTTCAAAACCTTCCTATAAAGTCTTCATCCAAATGGCCAAATGTTTCCTGGAATTGTATCCCAGATAAATTATTCTGTGAAAAACTGAGCTTACTCTTTGAGATTTTTAAAAGATTAATAAGGGATAAAAAGGGACAAATATCCAGCACTGGTGTGTTTTTGGCAAAAAAACATACCTTTAGCTTAAAACAATGTTCTTCTATATTGTTACATGACAGGGGGTACATGCATATTCATGAGAGTTTATACATTATTCAAACATTCCTGGGAGTTAAGATGTTCCAGGAATTCTTTTGCTTGGTTTTAACCTTTGATTTGTCTTCATGCCATCTTGTAGATTAAATCAATATATTTTATTTCTTCTTGTGATTCCATCTTGCTGTTTTTACACGACTTGATAACAGAGTCAATAAATTCTTCTCTTGGTGTTCTGGTTTTTGTCCCTGTTATCTTATCCTTCAGATAAGATAGTCCACAAAATGTGGGGAACCACCTAATTATCTTACACCATTCTCTGAGTTAGTTATGTGAAAAAGCATTTTAACATCACAGTCTCTATTTTAATATTATGCTACAGTCTAAGATATAATATATTTATCACACTACTATTTATATAAGCTATATGGTGCATACTTAAACTGACAGATTCTACTATACCAAAAAGCAGTTAAAAGGAAATATAAATTGTACCGTATCAAAATCTTTGTGATTAATAATAATATGCAAAAGGTAATACATAAATGTGAAAGCTAATACTATATTGTCATTTATAACAATATGCTTGTAGATATGCTCAGCATGCATTGCTCTGAATATGCCTCTAAATCAATTCAAGTACAGTTGGGGCTGTAGTCTCCTTTAATCATGTTCTGCAAAGCAGTTGCTATGTACTGCTGTATTTCAAGACTTATTTCCTTGTCTCTTGTTCTTCCCTTCCATTTAAATTAAAAGCTGTTCAAAGCAGGACCACCTCAGATGCAGGAAGCTATTGCAGTGGTAGCTACGGCCAGGTGGCCAGGTGTGTAGAGCTGCCTGATGGGATTTGCTGTTGAGTTTTGTGCTGGTTGTGACACTGTGTGAGGAACAAAGGGCTGAATCTCTGAAGTGCAAAGAGCTGTAGGAAATGCAAAAGGGTCTGGCCAGCAGAGGGGAAGTGGTGTTTGTCCCTGATAAATGATGCCAGCAGAGCAGGGCAGCTGGCTAGCTCTGGGCTGCTGCTAGAAATCCAGGAAGGCTGTCTGTCTGCCAGGGGTTACGTGACTGGCTCATGCTGGCTTTGCTGAGTACCAGCAGTTCAATCTTGCTGGGCCCTTGTCGGTTTGCCTGAGTGTTGAGTACAGCAAGAGGAAGACAGTGCAGATATTTTTCAAGTACTGCTACAGCAGTCTTGGCACACAGGCTGAGGAGAAGGGACACCTGGCCACAGCTCCAACCTCTTAATACACTGTGGGGTAGGGAAGGCAATGCAGCCTCATCTGATGGCTTTGGGTTGTATCAGTCAGGATAAGCAAAGAGCCTGGCTTTCTGCTGTGAGGCTGAATGTCATGAAGAACAGGCTCACTAAGCAGGTTTCCAACCCTGCACTATCTATGGGTGGTATGGATTAACTGAATTCTGGTCTGATGCAAGCTTTACCTGCTGCCCTGTCACAAATGTGTACAGACATGATAGTCTGTCATCAGATTAGGTCTTTGAGGTTTGTATTGTGTTATCTTCCCTATGCTGATCACCAAGGTCTGAAGTTCATAAGTATTTGCTCTTACTTCAGCTATTGTCCTGTTGCCTTTTTCCCAACCTGGAAATGAAACTCAAGATAATTTTAGTAAGGAGGTAGTATAAAAGGGGATCTTTATTTGAAGGCTTCCAGAGGCAGTTATGGAAAGATGTCCACAAAAGCCCACCCCCCATAGGGGTGAGTACATTTTTATAGGAAATTAGCATAATTGATAAAAAGCACCAATTAGGAGGACAAGTGGTGATGCAATTTCCCCCCAGGTTAAGCCCCTTCTCATGAGTCCCTCCTTCAGCACTAGTTGTACTTAGTCCATGAACTGTATCTCAAAGAGTTGTTCTCAACCTTGGTTCCCAGAAAGAACCAAGATAGCATTGGGGCCTTGTACATCCCGGGGCTTGGAGCTCTGGAATTTGTTTTGTCTTTCTGCCTAGGGAAAGGCCATAGAAAAGTACTGGGAAATCTAGTCACTAATACAATAGACTACACACCTACAAATATATGTGTGAAGAATATAGAAAACAGAAAAGAAAAAGGCAAAACCCCAACGGCATCAGTCCTTAGTGTATTGGGTTTGCATGGCCAGGTTTTGACAGCAGGGGGGCTACAGGGATGACCACTGTGAGAAGCTGCCAGAAGCTTCCCCCATGTCCAGCAGAGCAACACCAGCCGGCTCCAGAATGGACCCACTGCTGGCCAAAGCTGGGCCAATCAGGAATGATGGTAATGCCTCTGTGATAACATATTTAAGAAGAAAGAAAAAAAAGTGACTACGCAGTTGTAATTGCAGCCAGAGCGGGGTGAGAACATCAGAGGAACAGCTCTGCAGACACCAAGGTCAGTGGAGAAGAGGGGCAGGAGGTGGTCCAGGCACCAGAGCCGAGAATCCCCTGCAGCCCGTGGTGAAGACCATGATGAAGCAGCTGTCCCCCTCCACCACAGAGGACCCCATGCTGGAGCGGAGGGATGCCTGAGAGGGAACTGTGAACCTGTGGGAGGCGTGTGCTGGAGCAGGTTACTGGTAGGGACCTGCAAACCCATGGAGAGAAAGGAGCCCATGTTGGAGCAAGTTTCCTGGTAGGACTTGTGATCCCATGGGGGAGCCACACTGGAGCAAGCAGTGCCTGAATGATGGCACCCCATGGAAAGGGACCCACACTGGAGCTGGAGAACTGTCTGTGGGATGGACTCATGTTGGAGAAGTTTGTAGAGGACTGTCTCCTGTGGGAGGGACTCCGCGTTGGAACAGGGGAAGGACTCCTGTCCCTGAGCAGTGGAAGAAACAATGGGTGAACTGACCATAACCCCCACTCCCATCTCCCTGTGCTGCTGGGGGGAGGAGGTAGAGCTGGGAAGGAGGGTGGGATGGAGGAAAGGTGTTTTTTTAAGGTCTTATTTTACTTCTCATTATCCTGCTCTCATTTTGTTAGTAATAAATTCAATTAATATCCCCAATTCAAGTCTGTTTTGCCCGTGATGGTATTTGGTGAGTGATCTCTCCCTGCCTTTATCTCAACCCATGAACCCTTCATTATATTTTTTCTCCCTTGTACAGTTGCAGAGGGGAGTGAGAGCAGCTTTGGTGGGTGCCTGGCATCCAGCCAACATCAACCCACTACACTTAGATATCCTTAATTATTCATAAGTTTTGACTTTAAACATGTTTCTGATGCATCACCTAAAGAAGTTGTCAGCATCCAGAATCCATGAATGCGTTAGCTCTGACTTTGCTGTTGTGATTACCTGTTTCAGGACTATCTTACTGAGTGTAATCTCTTTGCTTAATGAGCCCAACACATTCTCTCCTGCCAACGTGGATGCATCAGTCATGTTCAGGAAATGGAGGGACAGTAAAGGAAAAGACAAGGAGTATGCTGAAATCATAAGGTAAACTTTGCTCTGTGTGATGCTGTGCTACTGGCTTCCCGCTTTGAATCCTATGAAATAGGCTGATTTCAGAATTTGCTGAAACCAGCTTTTCACTGTGGTTGCTCCTTTCAAAATGAATTTTACAGCCTTATTCCAAGTTCATTCTTCTGGACAGAAATGGTGCAAACTTGTGTCTTTGTATTGTTCTTTTTCAGACTAATCTGGCACGATACTCTGCAAAACCTATTAGCTGCTAGTGAATTCTAGTCTAAGTCCCTGTGTACCTTTGAGGATTGCTTGCATTGCTTGAGATGTGATTCAAACTGCCTTCATGCTACTAGTTCTGTGCTTAATTCACTCATGAATCATAATCTTGTCCCTCCAATTTGAAGGAATATCAGTAGGATTTGGCAAGTGCTTGCACAGCTGGGTTTGATTAGCTGGAAGCATTGTTTAGTCATGACTACCCTTTTCTGAGAAATTCATGGTTCATCAGGTGCTGTAGGGAGATGATGTAAACTTGAGCCAAGATTGCTGTGGAGTGAAAATGGGCAGCCCATATTACAGTGGGACTGCTGTCACGCTTGCCTGGGGCAAGACCAGGTATACCTTGACTGCTAGCTGGATATACCCCTGGTTGGAGCTACGCAGGGCAGTCAGTCACTGTCCTGGGCTGTGCAAAGAGCCTTGCTGGGAGGTTATTTTAGTCCCCTCCAGCTGCATTGGCTTCAGCTGGATGTACTCCATAAACAGAGTATGGCAGACTGAGCACGTGGGTGGGAGTAAAGGAACAGGCTGCCATCTGCTCCTCTCCCTTCTGGGAGGCAGCAACAGTTCACAGCTCAAGTACTGCTGAGAGGCACCAACCAGAGCCCATCCTGGAGCAAAGGGAAACACTTGTTTCCTGCTATCCTTGGTCAGTGTTGGGGTTACAGCTGCATCTCAGAGTGCAGCCACATGCTCTTACCCTCCAGTGGGAGCTCAGAGCTGACAAATGCTTGTGGGAATTAGAGTTTTGAGCATGTTGGGGTAGAGAGTGGCTGTGGATAGCATCTCTGGATGGCATTTCCTAAGTCATCTTAGGAAATCTGTGACTACCCCTTCTGTAAAAAATGTAATGGAATTTGCTTTGAGTTCTGGCAGATCTCTAATACAGAGTCTGGTAGAATAATTGATTTCATATGTTGCTGAGAGTGTGTGTGCTGCAAACACCCTTGGAGTGCTCCCAAGCCTGGGGCTGCAGGAACTAAATCTGTTTCTAGTGATGCTTGTGGTGCTTCAGCCAAACATTAGCTCTTCTGACTGAGCTGCCAGGAGGGCTGGGCAGGGGGTGGTTGGAAGGTGGGGAGTTGAGTCACACTGCTGCCAGTACATGGCCTTGCTCATGTTGCTGTGTCCTCCTCCCCACAGGAAACAGGTTTTGGCTACCAAAGCTGAGGCAGAGAAGGATGGCGTGAAGGTCCCCACTACACTGGCAGAGTACTGCATCAAAACTAAAGTGCCTTCCAATGACAACAGTTCAGATTTGCTTTATGACGACTTGTATGATGATGACATTGATGACGAAGACGAGGAGGAAGAGGATGCCGACTGTTACGATGATGATGATTCTGGCAATGAGGAGTCGTGACCTGCTCCCTCTATGCCCCTGTACTGCCCTGTCAACTCAGGCCAGAAGGGAGCAGTGGTAACCTAGCAGGAGTCCAGCAAAAACGTAGTGATGGGGGGGGGGTGGGGGGGGATAAAAAAACCTGTCTCCTGCTGTCTCCTGTTGTATGGATCTGTTTGCTCCTTTTTTATGGACCTCTTAGAGACCCTCCACAGAATGTCTGAATTCTTGCATTCTTAACCCTTTCATCCTTTCATCACTGTATTATGATTTCTTTTTTTAAAAGAAATTCCCTTTTTCACTTCTACAAAATGCTCACAGTGAAACAGGTTTGCTTGTGTTTAGATTCTTGAATTAAATACAGTCTTGCATTGAGATATTTAATGTATTTAAAGCTGGAACAAACCCACTGGAAGACGAATTTTCAGGAGCTCAAGTACTGCATTTACTGGGAAGAAAAAAATCCACACAAAGCAAATTGCCAGGGTTTAGCTGCTCCATTTATAATAATAGCGTGTGTACATTTGTTTAGCCTTGTGGTGGTGGCTTTTCCTTTATAAGGTGTGGGGTGGAAAGTGTAAAGCTACTGTGTGTTGAGCTTGATGGGATGTTACTGAAAGGTACAGGAATCTGTTTAGCCTGATCAAATTAGGAAATAGCTGGCCCCTGGATCCCCAGAGGGCACAATCAGCTTTGTCTCTGAAAAAGGCTTGTGATATGAACCCTAAAATAAACACTTAACACTTCACATCTGTACAACTGAGCCCTGGGTTGCATTATTTTTTTCAGACTAGGTTTGGGTTGAAAAAGTTTCATTTAGCTATTCTTCTGGGATCTGCTGTCAGCTGCCCCTCTACTGAGGGAGGAAAACAGAAGTGTATCCCACTGCCCAGTGGGCCAGCATTCATCCTGAACTTCTTTTTGGCAGTGGGAGAGTCTCCTTCTCCAGTGCTTGCTAGTAGCCCTTGCTTCCTGCAGCCCAAGTCCAGTGCTGGCCTGAGCCTTCTTTCTGTTGCTTATGTAGGCCACCTGCTGGTAAATGCAGCTCTGCTGTAGCTCTGTGGGGTTGGCAGAAGATAAAGCTCCCTGGGGCAGCCAGGCTGTTCCTGTGCCTGCAGTGGCTTCTGGGACATAGGGCAGAGAGATGGATGTGTGCTGGGCTCTCTCCTGCCTGGCTGGCTGGGGCACAGGTGGATGTGTGCAGCCCCACAAAGAGAAGGGTACACAGTGCTTTCAGGCTGAAAAAGAAAGCCAGCAATCAGGGTTTGACAGCCTATTTAGGAGTATGCTTCAGCTGGTGCCCTGAGCTCAGCCTCCTGTATTATTTTGGGAGCTCTTGGCAGAGCTTAGGGCCCTCAGCACCCTCACCCCATTGCAGTGTGCTCTTGTTCAGCTGTAGTGCAGTGCCCTGAATTCACCTTTCACATGGATTGGCAGCCAGCCCTGCCCTTCTGTGCTGAGCCCTGGCAGCCCCAGGAGCAGATCAGAGGTGCTGGCCCTGCTTGGGTGAGACCCTCTGTTCTCACAAGAGGCAGTCACCCTGATAAGAACTGCAGGCTCAGGCATTTGATATAGCTTGGTGGTTTTAATGATACATCACCAGCTGCAGTCCCTCAAGAGGTACTTTGGTGGGAGTAAACTTTGTTCTGTGATCAGCTTGGTGGGAAGCAAGGAGCAAGATGAGAGTGAGCAAGTTTAAAGTGTATTGCCTGGAGGGAGAGGAGGGGAAGGCCTGTGGGGCTCTGTTTGAAGTTATCAGAATGTTGCTTGGCTGGGGTTTGCTGCAGCAAGGACAGTCCCTGTCCCTCTGCCCCAGCTTGTGCTAGTGTGTCCTCAGCAGAATGAAGGCAGCCCAAGTGGTAATACCTTGTCCCCAGTGTGTTCTGTGATGGTCTGCTCTCCTGCTTGCTTTTTACCTGGGGAGGCAGCTGGAACCCTCCTCAAGTGTCCCACAAGGGCTCCTTCAGGTCATCCTTCCATCAAGGACTAACAGCCCCTGGTGCTTTTTGGAGCCAGCAGCGCCCCCCCCCCCCCCCCCCCCCCTCCCCCCTCAGCTCCCAGCTTCACACCAGCCCTGGGAGAGTGATGCTGGTGTTGGCAAATAGGCTTCTGGCACTCGATGCAAGACTGGTCTCAAGGCCACACTGGGCCAGGAACATCAGCCTCCAGCTTTGAGGGGCTGTTGGGGGCATGAAGGAACAGAGTATGGCAACACTGGCTGTGCTGACGGTTTGAAATGATACTGCAGCTTTCAGGATTTCCCTTGTATTTTTGACTGTCTTCACTGTTCACTGTATGCTCTCCAGTGAGTTGTATTTTCAAGCTTGGTGTTGTAAGATGCATTATCTCATGTTAACCTTTTTAAAGACAAAAAGCAATCTATTTTGAGAGCTCTGACCATAACCAAACTAATTTCTCTTCCCCACTGTCCTGTTCAGTGTCATTGCTTGTTGACTTGCTGGTTTCATTTTTTGAGATATAAACTGAAATGAGGGTATTATGTTTGGGTTTTGGGTTTGTTTTGGTGTTTGGGTTTTTTTTTGAGCTTTTTTTACCTATTTAAGAAATTGTGGAAAAATGTTTACCTGATCATTGTATTCTGTTTTTTTCTTAACCTTTTTCTCATCTCAGCCAATATTAGTGTTTACATTAGCAACTACCTGCCCTTTCAAATACAGTTTTCAACAATTCTGAAACCAGCAGGGTACACTACATTTCTTAGTAGTTTTCTTAGCTGAAATCCCAGATGGTTTCCTTTTTTTCTTCAGTATAATTTACCAGAAACAATTAACTGATGCATTTTTGTGTTGTCTTCCTCTTCAGTAATGTTTTGTATTTTCTGCACATCTATTAATAAAAATGTGAAATGAAAATATGCCAGTACTGTTACTTCCCTGTTAATTGAGTTAGTCTATTTGCATGGGTTACTTAAAGCTTTGAATAACAGCTGTTCACAAATTCAGTGGTGCTCCAGTATCAATACCTATACATGTACATAAATAATCTACAAGATTATTGGAAAACTAAAGCTGCTGTTTGACAGCTGTCTATACCTTAAAGAACAAACTGATTTGGAGAAGCACTTTGGCAAAAAGCCATGAGCTTTGCTGTTATATTTATTTATTCATCTTAAGTCAGCAAAGAGGAGACCAGGGAGAAGACTGTTAATGGTATCATATGACTGCAGCAGGATGCAAGGACTTGGAGTAATGGTGGTGCTGGCATGGGGTTGGGGTGCTGCTGGTGGCCAGTTTTCTGGGGCAAGGTGCTTTGACCTCATGTAGAAAATCGGCAGAGGAATTGAGGTAATCACTGCCAACCACCCCTTCAGGGTGCTTGCCCTGCCTGGCCCATGCTGTTCCCTCCAGGCTCAAGAGTGGAGAAGTATCTGTTTTTGCAGTGCTGAAATTAGTAGGACACGTGTACAGGTGTTGTATTTGCTATACAACATTTTTTGCAGCACAGCAACGGCCGAGTCAAATGTGTTTGGGGCCTGAATATTTCTGTTTCACAACCATGCTAGAGGAGTGGTTATGGCATTGCAGAACTGACTTCCTAGAGGAGTCTCCATTTTGGGGAATGAGATGGTGCTGTCTGGGCCTTCTGACTGGGATAAGGCCTGCTTGTAGCTCCTGCCTGCCTTGAGCTGACAGTAGCATCTTGATCTAGCAGGTGTTGTACCAAAACCAGGACCAACATTCCACGCTGCTCTGCACTGGACAAACCTGGCTGCCCCTTGTGCAGTGGTTGGGGTTTTATTTTCTCCATTTCCTTGATGGCCAAGTGCAGCAGAGCAACCTTGGTTCTACCATCACTGTGGAACAGAGACTTAAAGAGAAAATTCCCACAGAAGAGCCCTGTTGGAGCTGACGTTAAGGGGAAAACATCCTGTTTAGGCTTGCCAGGGGAGGGGAGGGAAGGGAGGCAGTAAGTCTCCAGCCTGCAGAAACAGATTGTTGTATTCCCAGTGCAGGACCGAGCACTTCACTTTATTGAACCTCACCACAGACCTTCCTCCTGATGGAGTCCCTGGAATTCATGGGCAAAGCAAGGAAGGATAATGTTGCTGTGCTCCCTCCTTAACATTCCCAGCTGTTCCACAGGGCCTCAGACAGAGCACAGCAAATGCAGAACATGATGCTTGTGGCAGAAGTCAGGGTGCTGCCCAGGATCCCAACCCAATGCAGCTGCCTATGAGCTTTCAGTACCAAGGTGTGCTCACTTTTGTCACAGTATTCAGCATCCCCAGCATACCCATCTCTTGCTCTTACCTTCCCAGCAGGAGGAGGTAGAAAGGGACAGGCTGTAAAAGCAAAACTGCTTGAGGCCTTTGAAAATGCAAACACTAGTGATACATTCAAAAATTTATTAGTTGGAGGGAGAGTCAAAAAGAAATAAAACTCCTAAAACATTCACTGCACTGGTGTAGGACAAGAAAGACCAGGAGTTGCCTCCAGGGTATTGTTTTAGAAAAAAGTGGGGAGGGACAGGTGAAGTTTCCATCAAGTAGCTGTGTCTTTTCTGGGCAGGGTGGCTCAAGGCAAAAAGAGGTACAAGACACAGCTTATACTTTAATTTAAGAAACCGCTACATAGTTTTTGCCTCTAATGATAGAAAGGAAGTTGCAGGACCCACTGAGCCATCCAAAGTCTCTTGCTAGAGAAACAAAAAAACCCCAACCCAATACCAAAACACACAACCACCCCCTCCCCCAACAAACAAAAAAAGGCCTTTATTATTAAAAAAAGTGAAAAATAAAAAGGTGAGAGTGCAGCTCAGGGCCACAGTGAACAAACTGCCCACAAGAGTTCATCTTCCACAGCAGGAAGGAATGAGGAGATGAAAGAAAGAGGAAGGACCCACAAAATTTTTTTTTCCCTTCCCCCAGCCCCTTTTTTATCTCTTTCAAGTAACAGCTATACTGGGGACTGAGGGCAGAAATCAAATAAACAGGACACATCTTGATTACTTTTTTTTTTTTTTGGGGGGGGGAAGCAGGTCTTATTTGCCTGAATTTAGAACTGCATTAAATAAATGGGCTCCAGCTCAAAAAAAAAAGGCACAGTTTGTCTTTTGACAGAGTTATAAAGCTTAAAAAACCAAGGAAGGATGATCTGATGCAGATGGGAAATTCATAACAAGTTTCCCTACAAAGAAAATAAAACAGGCTGCAAGATGCAGAAAACCACATTTAGCCTCTATTGCATTTACAAATACATATATAAATATATTACATACAACAGCAACTTCAAGAGGAAGCAGGCAAGTCACACTGAGAATGGCTGCCTGGCTGCAGTTCTCCCCTACAGATGTTTGGCTGAGCAGTAATTTCTCCTAATAATTCTAGGAATGGGGGTTAGCTTTTTATTTTTCTCTTTTTTTTTTTTTTTTTGCCTCCTCTCCTTTTATTCTCTCCCCCCTCCCCAGTTTTGGATTTAGTTTGTCCAATATGGAGAAGTACCATAGGTTTTGGTAGCCTGAGACTTTTGCTGCATGGTGCTGGGTTGATTGCGTTGGCCAGATCCATCCTAGAAAGAAAAGAGACATGAGCACCAACACTACTAGGAAGACAAGCCTGTCCATACATCAGCAGAGGAGCTTCCACCAACACAGTGATGCTCCCCCCCGGACGGATCTGTTTCTGCTCTGCAACATCTCTACATCCTGCAATCCAGGACAGTCACAGAGAAACCAAACAGAAGAGCAAGGACCACCATTCCACTACCTCCCACTCAGGTTTAATGACAAGGAAGAAGAGGAGCAGGACTGGGGACAACAAAGGAACTCTCCCAAGGTGAACAGAAGCAGTACACCAGCCAAAGACGACACACATTAAGAAACAGAAGTAATTTCCTGTTTCTTGATTCCAAGGCAGAACGTTTTTTGGGGGAACATTTATAGTAAGGAAACACATGGGCTGGTAAAACCAAATCAGAAATTGGAATCAACATGCAACCTGCAAGGGGATGATTTCCCTGCCAGAATTACAGTACAAGTGTTCACATCTTGCTCTTCTGCCACAGCCAGGGGACATCAACACTTGCCTGGGCTTCACACCTCACAGCCCATCTCTCCATGCCCCACATCAGGATGGCCTCTTCACAGAATCACAGCCTGGCTGAGGCTGGCAGGGACCTCTCAAGGTTTCTTGCCCAATCCTTCTGCTCAAGCAGGGTTGTTCAGACCTATGTCCAGACAGCTCCAAGGATGGAGACTCCACAACCTTCCTGGGCAACCTGTGCCAGTGCTTGGTAACCATCCCAATGAAAAAAAGGTTTCCTGATGTTCAGAAGGAACCTCCTGTGTTTCAGCCTGTACCCATTGCCTCTGGTCCTGTCACTGGAAACCACTGAAAAGAGCCTGGCTCCATCTTCTTTGCACCTTCCCTTCAGGTACATATATATATATATATATATATATAATGAGATCTCCCCTGAGCCTTCTCCTCTCCAGGAGGAACAGTCCCAGCTCTCTCAGCCTTTATGGATAAGAGATGACCCAGTCCTTTCATCATCCTTGTGGCCCGTCTTGTACTGTTGTACTGGGGAGCCCAGAACTGGACATGGGACTCACCAGCGCTGAGCAGAGGGGAAGGATCACCTCCCTTAACCTTCTGGCAGCACTCCTGCTAATGCAGCCCAGAATGCCTTTGCAGCAAGGGCATAGTGCTGGCTCATGGTTAACTTGGTGTCCACCATGATGCCCAGGGCCTATTCTGCCAAGCTGCTTTGGCCCCCAGCATATACTGGTGCATGGGGTTGTTTCTCCCCAGGGGCAGGACTTGGCATTTCCCCTTGTTGAACATCATGAGATCCCCTCCCCAAGCTGGCCAACAGTACTGAGTCTGTCAGTCTACAATTGCTGTCAAGGCCCTTTCCCAATGAGCAAAGCAAAAACCAGAAGGAAGCAAAAACCCCCAAGCCCTTGCTAGGAATCTGCCCTCAGGCACACTGAAGATGATGAAGGGGCTGACTCACCTGCCCATCTTGCTGAAGGTGGTGATGCAGCATCTGGGAATGAGGCTGCTGATGTGCAGGGAGGATATGGAGAAACGGGGCTGGAGCATAACCTGGGGCAGCACCAGGGTTCAGCCCAGTTGATCCGAGAGCAGAGGGTAGGCTAAAAGAAGGTGGTGTGCCAGCATGGAATCCCTGTTTGTCAAATGTCTGCACAGGAGGCGAGGGGGACAGCATCAGAGACTGGTGTGAGCAGCCCCATGGTGACCAAACGAACAAGAGTGGCCCAAACACATCACCTGAAACTTTCATCAACCCCCACAGAGCAAGCCAAGCTACACCTGCAAGCACTTCAGCAGATGAGCTTCAGCTCCTTTTGTCATCCATTCTTCTGAACTAATGACTCCAACATTTCATTTTTATTTCCACAGCTACTATGCTCCTTTTTTCCCTGACCTCTTTTTATTCAGTGGGACATGGGATGGCAGCAGATTCCTGAAATCAGTCCTTCACACATTATGGGGTCTCAGGCTGAAATTACAAAAGCAGAAGAACCACTTGCAATAAGATTTTTTTCCCCTGACCAAAGCTCAACCCAGCCTCTTGACTCACTTGCTTTGAAGGATATTTTGCCCAAAAACATTAGTGCCATCACACTCCATTTGCAACCAGGACACAGCACATGTGGGGCAGCATGGGCAGTGTAGAGTGCCCACTCCTATGCCAACAGCATAGGAGCAGTGGGACAGAGAGTGAGACTCCTCTCCAACAGCAAACAGCCACCATAAGAAATGCCACAGCCTGTTGACCCTGAGAACCAAGTGGCTTGGGAATGACCCCAGCCTCTTCCACAAGGAGATCCATCGGTCAGGCCTCAAGAGCACAGGGGAGGAGAGTCCAGCATTGCTCACCTGAGTCTTGTTATAGACTGAGCCACTGATATCAGGCACACCCGTGTTACTTGAGGTCACAGAAACACCTGGAAAACAAAAAACAGCCACCAACAATGGGAAAGTCAACCATCACCTAGCATGAGCCCCATGCTTTGCTCCCAGCACCTCTGACAGCCTCAGTGGATGCACCTTTGTCTGCAACCACTGCACCCCACACCCTGCTGCTGCTGGCCCACCCGGTGGGGTTCTCCATGCTGTCAGACCCACAGCACTGCACATGGGAACAGAAGAAATGGTTCGGTTCCTCGCTCCCATTGCAAAGCAGGAAAACAGTCAACTGGAATAAATCACCCACATTCACAACCCAGTGGTTACCACTTGGATTCAAATGCATTTCACCAGGCAGCAGTTTGCTGCATCAAACACTCATTTGAGCTCACAAAAAGACAGCTTTCCCCTAGGATTGCACTGAGCAATGAGATTCAGCATCTGCTACACATTTGAACCCTTGTCCTTTTACATCCTGCAGAAGGGTGAGGTCTGCAATGTTCCTCTGCCCAGAGAAAATTAATATCACTGATTCAGGCTGCCTTCCATCTAGACAGTCTGGTGCCATATCAGGCTCAGGAACACTCACCAGCAAGGTGATTTTCAAACCAGCCACGTATTCAGTCTTATAAAGACTGTCTCTAATAATTTCACTCGGCTCAGAATAAAACTAGCTGTTCCTTTGGCCAGTGAATCAGAGGACTGGGCTCAGAGGGTGTGCATTGCTTTATGGTTGTTCCCTTCCGAGGACATTGCTCCTTTTTGGATTGCTCCTCTACAGATGAGAGCGAGAGCATGATCAGCTCTTGGCTGAAGACAGCATTTCAAACACACAGCAAATGCTTGGTACTTTCTGAAGTCCAAGGATGAACTAGTTAGTGCTAAGCAGCTAAGTATACACTTCTCAGGTCTAACCAGCATGAGCAGAATAAAGCTTTCATATGAGCTATATAAATTCTTCAGCCTTTACAGTCACAAAGGAAACATTTTCAGGCACAAAAGAAAGTGATGACTTACAGGGTGTACAGACAGAAGCCAAACAGCCCAGAGATGTGTGAATTGCCCTGTTCAACCCTAACACACGGCTACCTCAAGTGACTACCAAGAAATCCAATTTAGTCTTCATTTGGCAGAGGACAATTTCAGCAACAGCATCCAACTGCTTAGGCTTCAAAAACACAGCACTGTTGCAGGATCGCTATATTCTTCAGCAAAGAAAACTTCAGCAGAGGAAACAGCTTACCATTTCTCCCATGCATAATTGTGGACAAAGCTGCACATCAGCCACACAAATCCTTATGCAAAGTTCAGCCATGATGTTTAGAAGGAACACTTGGGCCATTAAAAAAGCATTTTGTATATGTGAGATGGACAAACAGCTTGGATCATGACCCTGTTTAGAGCTGGCTGCTGTGTTGACTGCACAGCACTGGTAGTTGGCCCTACTAAATCCCACTCGAGCAACCTCATGTTTCATGTTACCTTTCCCAGGTCCAGTGCCAGCAGATTTGTTTTGTGCTTGAGATGACCCACTGTAACCTCCTTTGCTGTAATCTCCAGCTGCTGTTCCCTGTGTTAAGTCATCATAGCCTGCCAGTGTGTACAAGACAAGGTGTTACAGTGAGCAAACAGCTCTGCAGATATGCATGTGAAAAGCACAGTGGTAAGCATACCTGCCCCATAGCCATGCTGCCCATAGCCACTCCCTTGCTGAAAAGGAGTCGACATGGTGTTCAGGTTGACTCCATGCTGTTTAGCAGATGTTGGAGGTACCTGGACAAAGGAAGGAAACAAAAGACTGTTAACCAGAGAATGGCACACAAAACACAAGGTCCCTCTGCCATCTAGTGGAGAAGGCACCTTCATCTTGTGGGAAATTCAATCTGGAATTGGGAGCACTGGGCTGACATGGGACATGGCATTCATACTTCCAGAAGTAAATTGCTGTACTGGCTTTATGCAAGCTCCAAGTTTTCTGCCAGAGCTGCCCCCCGATTACATCACAGCCCTCTCTCAAAACAGGCAGTTCATTTCTTTAGAATAATAGAATCATTAAGGTTGGAAAAGACCACTAAGATCAAGTCTAACCTTCAACTGAATACCACCTTGTCAGCTAAACTATGGCGCTAAGTGCCCCGTCCAATAATTTCTTGAACACTTCCAGGGATGATGACTCCACCACCTCCCTGGGCAATCCATTCAAATGCTTAATCACCCTTTCTGTGAAGAAATTCTTCCTGATGTCCAACCTGAACCTCCTCTGGCACAGCTTGAGGCTATTTCCTCTTGTCCTGACCCTTGTTCCCTGGGAGCAGAGCCTGACCCCCACCTGGCTGCACTCTCCTGTCAGGGAATTATAGAGAGTAAGAAGGTCTGCCCTGAGCCTCCTTTTCTCCAGGCTAAACATCCCCAGCTCCCTCAGCAGCTCCTCATAGGACTTAGTCTCTAGACCCTTCCCCAGCTCTGTTGCCCTTCTCTGGACACACTCCACCACCTCAATATCTTTCTTGTAGTGACGAGCCAAGAATTCAACACAGGATTCAAGGTGTGGCCTCACCAGTGCCCAGTACAGGGGAATGATCACTGCCCTGGTCCTGCTGGCCACACTATTGCTGATACAGGCCAGAATGCCAATGGCCTTCTTGGTCACCTGGGCACACACTGGCACATGTTCAGTGTGGTAATCACATATCCTCTGAACAGAGAGAGACATAGCTGTCCCAGGATTTTCCTGGGAAGCTGTGAGAAACTTAGAGAAAATAAAGAAAACAATTATTATCTCTCTTTCTGTAACCGTTGTTTATAGATATGGTTCTCCAGAGTGTGGTATTCATAGTTCACCAATAGTGTGAGAGGTTTTTACTTTGAGACCAATCAAGTCTCACCTTAGTGAGTCACATTATAAAAGGACCCACTACTTTCATTAAATGGGCCTTCTGATTCACCTTATGAAGACTGGAGTCTTTCATTCCATCCCTGACTCAACAGCATCAGTTCAGCTGGCTGTTGACCAGCACCCCTAGGTCCTTTTCTGCTGGGCCACTTTCCAGTCACTCTGCCCCAGCCTGTAGCACTGCAGGGGGTTGGTGTGACCAAGTGCAGGACCCAGCACTTGGCCTTGTTGAATCTCTTTCATACACTGACTGTAAACAGCAAATTGTCACCCACAGAATCAAATGAAACACCAACTTCTGTCCAAGTCTGTTTCATAAGACACAGTCATACAGGGTCCTAAAATAGAGTCATCTACCCTTCTGCTTGGAGCATCCCTCTTCCCAAATAACATTTTCCCTCCTGAGACTCCCTGCTCTCTGAATTAATCCAGTCTCCTCCATCCTCAAAAGGATTTCTTAGGCATTCTCGGCTCTCTGACAGCTTTGGATCTCCCTTTGACTATCTGGAGGGCGCTACAGGCTTTCAGGAACACCAAGTCCAAGACCTGCAGCTGTCTGCTATTTATAGTAACCTGCACAGGAATCTATGAGCTCTGGCCTTTTAAATTTCCCATTTTCTTGAGGAAGAGACTGCAGCTATTTTCTCATGCTTGCATGTTTTTGGAGACCCCTTACAGACTGGGAAAGATGACTATTCTGCTGCCATGAGACCCCACCTGGAGTACCATATCCAGTTCTGGGGCCCCCAGTACAAGAAAGACCTGTTAGAAGAGGTCTAGAGGAGGGCCATGAAAATGATCAGAAGACTGGAGCACCTCTCCTTTGAAGAAGGGCTCAGAGAGTTGGGGCTGTTAAGCCTGAAGAAGAGAAGGCTCCAGGAATACCCTATTGTGGCCTTTCAGTACTTAAAGGGAGCTTATAAAAAAGACACAGAAACATTGTTTTACCAGGATCTGTAGTGACAGGACATGCGAGAATGGCTTTAAAGTGAAAGAGGGTAGATTTAGATTGGACATAAGGAAGATGTTTTTTCCAGTGAGGGTGGTGAGACACTGGCACAGGTTGCCCAGAGAAGTTGTTGCTGCCCCATCCCTGGAAGTGTTCAAGGCCAGGTTGGACGGGGCTTGGAGAAACCTGGTCTAGTGAAAGGTGTCCCTGTTCATGACAGAGGCATTGGAACTACATGATCTTTAAGGTCCCTTTCAACCCAAACCATCCTGTGATTCTAAGATGTAGAAGGTTTGGGCTGAAGAGAGCAAAAACCAGAGAGGCACACAGGGAGGGTTACAGTTTAGGCTATCACACTTACAAACATGGTTGGCCCATATTGGAATGCACTCGGAACACTGGGCACACCAGCATAATAAGGTAACCCAGTGTAGCTGTACCCCGGGGGCAGGGTCGGATTGAGGAATGGCTGCTGAGTTGTATGGTGAGTCTGAGTCTGGTTCTGCTGTGACTGAGCGAGCGTGGTAGCAGGAGCAGGGGAGGCAGAATCCCCACGGCCAAATTTTGTTACGTCACCTGCGAAAGAACAAACTCATCAGAAAAGCTATCAAAGCTACACCAGAAGTGGAGAATTCAAAGGATTCAAAATCTCTGAATACAAGTAGACAACTACAGAAGAGAACACATCCTACATTTGAAAGCCTGCAGTTGTTAATGGGAAGCCCTCTCCCAGTCTCTGTTCCTGATGGCTACAGGGACATTGCTTGTTAGTGGCAGAGAACTCCATGCCATGGCTAATCCATTGTTAAAATGGAGATACCAATACTTACCTATCTCACACAATCTGAGCAGATTCATTATATCAGATCATTGCAATAAAACATGCTAAAAGCAAAACTATGGTAAACAGCCAAAGAGCAGATAGTTGTTGGGTTAAAGTGTGACTCTCCTAGAGGTTAAACTGATTAGCTAAGCTTCATGGGCTGAAACCAAGTCAGAATTTACAGAAAGTGATAGGCATATTTTTGTCAGATTGTTTATTTGCCAAGCATGACTAGAGTTAATGTCTGGTTCCTCACACCACCAAAGTTCTGGAAACAATAGCTCAAGGCCAGGAAAGCAAGACTTGCATTGTGGCCCACCTTTTTTAAGAAGTAGGAAAGGAAATTCGGTTACTACCCCAAAAGCAGACTCCCAAGAGAAATGATTATGCAGCAGAAAAACTCCTGAACACTTGCATTTTCTGGTTGCCTACAGAGCACCATGCTCACGTGTTTTTAGGGAGGTGACATATATCACTCATATTTATCTCATTCCCAACTAATATTCCTTTATATTGGTTACCAAAAAGTATGACAACATTTAATATCATCATTATAGGAATTATAACACCTATAGCTACAGTTTAAAGCTGTAATCAGGTTGTAGTGAAAGAAAACCACTGGCTGAAAATCCTGGATAGCATTAGAGTCATCTTTGCACAACAATAACTGAAGAGTAAGAGCAGGAATGAACAAGGGCTTCTTAGACCAGATGCTTTTGGGAATGAAGTCCATTAGATTTGGAGAGGGTGAGAGGGAGCCTGATAGAGGCAGCTCCTGCTGAGAACATACAAGTACTAAAATAGCAGTAACAAAGGAAAGCAAGCCAGTCAAATTTCAAGAAGAATAATTAAGCTATGAAATAGTTTTCAAGCACCTATATGCACTTGCGAAGGACACTAGATGACACTACCATTTAAATTTGTAACAATTTTGCACTTATTCTCAAAGGGCATCCAACTTACTCTCAAGAACCGCTGAGTCACATATGAATTACTGACCAAAACCATGAAGAAAAAAAAAAAAATGAAAAAAAAAATCAACATCAGTGTTTAGAGAGAGATGCTTGCTTTTGTTTGGTTAGTTTGGCCTGATGGGTTTAACTGCCTACAGAAGGGGAAAATGACTGCTTTTTCAGCAACAGCAGGATGACCAGCACATCTCACTCACCATCCTCATGTTTAAATAATACTCACCTGAGAAAGGGTTGTTAGCAAGGCTTCCATCTCTGCCTGTCAAGGTTGCAGGAGCAGGAAATGTAATTCCGTAGTAATCCTTAGAAAAAGACATAATCATTTATTGATAGCTGAAATCATAACAGTGCTGGACAACTCTTATGAACCCTTATATTTTTTATAATATAACCCTTATATTTCTTATAAGCATAAGAAATTTTTAAAAGAACTAAAGGAAGTTAGGGCAGAAACTGACCTTATAATGTACAGCATAGCTTAAGGTTTACCTGTATCCTCAACTTCAAAATAAACCTATTTTACAGACTTTTTTAATATCATAGACAAACACTTAATCTCTTAATGGTAAATTAAAGGCAACGACTAAATGCTTACCCCTCCCAACCCACAGCTCTGAGCTGTCATATTCCAGAGAGACTGTCTGGAGAAGCTACAGACCATCAGAGGTCAAAGACCTAGGTTGAAGCCAGGACCATAATCACAATGTGGATGTAGTCTAAAGAGTCTAAAGGTTTTAACATGCTCTGTTTTCTAAAAGTAAAAAAAATCAGCTAGGAAAACAGCACAATTATTTTAAAAACTGTTGAAAAAGAGCTATGTGAAAAACACCAATCACTTGTTTTTAGAATTTTAAAAGTTTAATAGTAATAAAATGGTTATAATAATAGTAATATAATTAATGAAAATTTGGACAATTAGAATTTAGAACAATACGAGACAATAAAAGCAAAGCCCCTTTTCTGGGCAAAATAAGCCCGAAAAAGGACACACATTAACAGAGGATTAACCCTTAAAAACAATAGCCCGTTGCATATTCATACATCTCATACACGATGCATAAATTCCATTCAAACAAAGGACTCTGTCTGGTCAGAGTCAACTTCTTCCTCTTAATCCTGATGGCGTCTTCAGGACTGAGCAAGGCGGGAAGAAGTTAGTTTCTTCTGATAATGGAGCAATAAATTATTTTTCTCTGAAAGATTTAGGTGTCCTGTGGCTGCTATCTGGTGCAAGTACCTCATTCCTTTCTTTAAAAAAATATCCCACATACATAGTTTCTATTTTAACATTATGTTATAGCCTAAAACTATATTTAACACACTACTTAAAAAAAATTAATACAGCATAACTTTCTAACGTAACACATATAATATTCATTTTAATATTTGCAAAAAGCCAATAATAAAATATGCATTTTTCACAAGTTACCACCTGATGATTGGAAAATTTACTTAAACTATGTTACAAGAGAACTCAGATCAGTAGTCTCTGAAATGAGGTGCACAAGACAATCCACTGGGGTGCATGAAGAAATTGGTTCTGGTATAATTAATAAATACAATTAAAAAAAAATTAAAATAGAGCATGAAAATAAAAATTGTTCTCATCCTTTTTTTATTTTCATGTATGTTTTATGACATACATATTAGTACAATAGTATACATATATAATTTATAAATAAAAATATATGGGGAGTGCTCACAATTTTTTTTGCTGATGAGGTGGTGCAATCAAAAAAGGTGGAGACCACTGCCCTAGATCATTCTTCTACAGGAAGGTAAGAAAATTCTCACCCTAGAAAGCTCTCACTTAGACAGGACATGCCAGCAAAACCAAAGCAATATTTTGTCTTCAGTTTGGGACAAAAAGAGAAAAAATTGCCCTCCCCTTTCTGGGTGAACTCCACATATGAGGCTGGTACTCTACTAAGTAATTTTCCTCCTAATTCTCATGGTTTTCTCCCCACCCTCTAATCCATCGAGTATCTTGCATTACAATGTCGGGTATGTATTCTTTCACCACCTATATCACCTTCTGATGAGCTGTTAATAGTCGCTTGTTTGCAACAGCTGCCCAATGCACACAGCCTAAAGGGGGGGCCATCCCTGCTAATGGGACATCAAGGACTCACCAGCATGACTCATAGAATTACATCATCCCATTGTGAAATTCCCTGCCCTGAGGGAGGAACCAATCATTCCTACCTGTATGTAATCTGGGACTTGGGACAGCATGATACAACCACTGGACCTCCAGAGAAGGACCAGACCTTTCTACAGGATCACTGCTTTGACAAGGCCACATCCATCACTCTAACGGGACTGCTACCACCACCCTAACCAACAGGGTGTCATGCTATATTCTGACTTTGTTGGTTTAAGCCAATGTTCCTGTAGTATTGCCATTTATGTAATTGTCCTATTAAATTGTAGTTTTGATTTGGAATCTCTTACAATATATTTGCGTGGAGTTAATTCCTCCTGCTGGCTTGCCTTCAAACCAGCACAAAGAGTTAATGCTTTAACCATTTACATATCCATTTTCACAGTCTTCAACATTGGAAAAGCATCCTCCTCCTTCATACCCCTCTCTGCAAATTCCCCAGCACCTTCTGCCTTGCTGCATTTCTGCCCATCCCTCCCATCTCCTAAACCCAGTCCTCCATCAATGAACATGAAACCATCTGGCAAGGATTTAGTATTGCAGGTGTTTTCTGTAATTTGAAACTGTGTTATATTTCATCCTCCTTTCCTTCCCAGTTAATTCCATCTCAGCACCTCCAGCATGAATCACTTAGCAAAACAACCAAATTCATATTAAAAATCTTTGCAGGTTACTCAAAAGCAGCACTCCCATCTCATTCTAAGGAACATCATAACGCAAAAAGCAGATTTGGAAAATAGATCTGAACAGGATTCATTGGACATGAACCGGAACTGACACAGTAGCATTTTTTCCCTATATAAATCAGAAAAAATAAAACCAAATCCACATGAGAACAGGATCTAAGGATTGCAATTATTACCACTGCCCCTCAGGTAGAGGATGTGCTGGTTTTAGCCAGGGTAGAGTCAATTTTATTCCCAGTGGCTGGTATGGGGCTATGCTTTGGATTTGTGCTGAACACAGGGTTGATAATATAGTGTGGTCTTTGTGAGGGTCCCCAGGACAAGGGAAGAGATGAGAATCTGACCCCATGTTCTCAGAAGGCTGATATATTATATCATATCATATCATATCATATCATATCATATCATATCATATCATAATCATATTATATTATATCATATCATATATCATATCATATCATCATATCATATCAATGCTATACCAAAACTATACTAAAGAAAAAAGATACATCAGATGGCTCAACAAGAATGATAATGAAAGTTCGTGACTGACTCCTCAGAGTCCAACACAGCTGATGGTGACTGGTCATTAAGTTAAAATAATTCACATGTTTGGATAAACAATCTCCAAGACCACCTTCCAGAGCAGCAAAACATGGAGAAGCTGAGGCTTTTCATCTTCCCAGGAGAAGAAATCCTGGTGAAGGGATTTTTCAGAAAATATCACAGTGACAATATAGAGGTGTTTTTCTTATTGCTGAGCTTACACAGAGTCAAGGCCTTTTCTGCTCCTGGTATGGCCGTGCTGGGGAGGAGGCTGGGGGTGAGTGGGAGGTTGGGAGGAGACACAGCTGGGACAGGTGACCCCAACTGACTGGAGGGATATTCCAGACCATGAGACATCATGCTCAGCATATAAAGCTTGAGGAAGAAGGAAGGGGGGGAACACATTTGGAATGATGGAGTTTGTCTCCCCAAGTCCCCATTTACATGTGATGGAGCCCTGCTTTCTTGAAGGTGGCTGAACACCTGCCTGCCCATGGAAAGCAGTGAATTACTTCCTTGTTTTGCTTTGTTTGTGTGTGCAGCTTTTGCTTTTCCTATTAAACTATCTGTATCTCAACCCACAAGTTTTCAAGGTTTTACTCTTCTGATTCTCACCCTGATCCCTCTGGTGGGGGAGTGAGTGAGTGGCTGCTTGGGGCTTGGTGCCTGGCTGGCATTAAACCACGACAGGAAAACCACATCAGCACTGAATATCCCTATCCCACACACCTGTGTATACACACATTCCAAACAAAAAACATTAGAAAATACGAGTGCAAACCAGTTATGTTTACATTTCATTCCTGCCCATAGGAAAACATCAGAAGAGATACTCTGCTCATCAAACAACATGGGTATTTCCTGACCTACAGAAGGCATGCAGGAGAAGGTGCCTAAAGTCAAAACTGACATATCAGGAATAGACTCAAAATGCAAGACAGAAAAGGACTGAAAATCAATGTGTTCTGATGTAATAGAAGTAAGTTCCACCAAGCAGCTCACTAGGTAGCACGCACACCAGCTAAGGCATTTATAAGATCTCTACTACACAGGCAGCCTGCAACAGACTAACAGAAAAGATAGCATATCCCAATGTAATATACACCAAAATTAAAACAAACAAAACAAACAAAACTCCCAAAACACAACACAGTGAGAATTTACAGCATAAACATAGGCATTAGGAAATCGAATTAAATTTTAAAAGACATACACATACTCCTCCCCCAACTCACTGCATCAGCAGCCACCAGTACCTCTCTCTACTGGAAGCTTCCCAGGAAGCAGTGATGACTTGCACTTGGGACTCAGCCCACTTTCACTTGCAAGGTGTAAACAGACCAGCATGTCAAAGACAATTATTTCTACCAGTTCCTGCCTCCCATACATCTAATGTTGCCTAATTTCCACAACAAATTCAAAACACAATAAAAGTACTGCAAAATCTAGAAACCACAACCATTGCATGCATAGTTGATGGAAAAACCTTCACAACATTTATGCATTTATTTATAAATATCAACACACTGAGGAGAAACTGGGGGAAAATGACATATGACCCCAAAAACATTCTTCAAGATATTTGCAGAGAGAGAGGAAACATTCTTCCATCAGCAAGGTTGTAGATGTTATAGGGAAAGGTGGGGGCTGTGAAAAATGCATATTTTATGATTAGCTTTTCGCAAATATTAAAATTAATATTATATGTGTTATGGTAGAAAGTTATGCTGTATTAATTTTCTTAAGTAGTGTGTTAAATATAGTTTTAAGTTATAACATAATGTTAAAATAGAAACTATGCTATGTAAGATACTTTTTAACTAGCTCAAGAAAGAGATGAGATAATCAAGAAATTCTTCGCACAGAGATAACAGCAACAAGACACTAAAATCCCAAAGATAAAGAATTTTTGCCTCCTTATCGTGAAGAACTAGTCTCCTTGCAGACTCCATGGAGTCTGACCATGATTTACAAGAGGAAGGGGGGGAAATTGACAATAACCAGAAAAATCCCTAGTTTGAAAGGAATGTATGCATCATGTATTTGATATATGAATATGCAACAGGCTATTTGCTTTTAAGGGTTAATCCTTTGTTAGCGAGCCATGCTTTTTTTAAGAAAGCATCAGAACATTTGTATTCTTTGCTTTTATTGTCCTTTATTGTCCTAACTCTGATAGTCCAAATTCTTAATGCTCTAATTTGTATTACTATTTTTTATAACCATTTTATTACTATTAAACTTTTAAAATTTTAAAACAAGTGATTGGCGTATTTCACAGGGGGAAAAAAAGACCAACAAACTAAAAATGTTTGTCAATAAGAAATAAAAGAAAGCGTACATTAACTCATATATACAAATAATAAGAGTATGAAATAAGAAAAATAGATGTTGGTTGACAAATTTGAAAATAAAACCAAGCAAGACCACTCACAAAAGAGACAAAAAGGAAACCCTAAAATGCATCCCCAGTACAGCTACCCCAAAAGCCTCTGCCACCATGCTTTCATCACTCACTGAACCATAACAGCACAGTGTAGAAAACTGTCAGGCTTGCTGCCTCAAAATGTGGAGAATTGATGAGACTAGCTGAGCAAGAACTTGAGCTGAGCCACTTGCTTATCTTGCACCTGGCTTGAGCAAGGGCATGCTTATCTTAACAACTGAATGATGTCTGGGGTGAAGCAAAGGCCTCAGTTTGATGTCTCAATGAAGCTGGAAAAACAACCACAGAAGCCTCACAGAAGAGCACCCATGCCTCTCTATCAGACATTAGCCTCATACTCCCTTATCCACACATAACAAGTCTTGTTAGAAGTTTATAAACTACGACCTAGTCTCATCTCCTCAAGATTATAAATCTGGTCTTTGCAAACACTTAGTGGAGAGGAGAAACACCTCCTTAAGAGGAGACACTTCACTGATTGCTGGGCAGATTGACAGTTCTGACTCATTTTCCTTTCTCCCTTAGTAGAGATGCCTCTTTCAGTAAGAAATTGCACTTAGCAGATGACACCCAGATGAAAGTAAGCTTAATTAAATGTGAAGTTAAGTTTAGTGAACGGTGAATTCTTAGCTTAATTAATCATTGGCTAGCCTTAGGATATTTAGCATTAACACAGCAAGAGCATTTATCAACAGCAATTATGAATCTGTTCCCTCAATAAACTATCTATATTGGACTTTGTGAAACTGTCTCAGTGAGTCCTTGAAGATGCTCTGTCAGGGAAAAGTTAAATCCATACTCTTAAAGCAACACACAGGAGCCAGGTTTCCCCCACACTTCAACAGCAGCCCTCAGGAGAAAGTAAACAGAAAGCAAAACTGAAAATGTAAACAGAAATGCTGTCTAGATGATGATGAAAGAAAGGCCACAGAAACATCTAAAGTTGGCTGCCCAGAAGCAATCCAAGCACAGCATTTACTCTCACCCACCACCAAGCCTGACGAGACTCCTGCTGTGCAGCACCCACAGCCCTGCCTGCAGCATGGTGCCCTGGTGCTCCTACTCCTCCTGCTGGCTTTTGCCACAGCCCTTGCTTGATGCCACCAGCATCCCTGTGACATCAACTTCCCCCAGGACTGCTCCCAGACCACCACAGCCCTGCCACCACCAGCATGTGCCATTTGCCTTCAACATCCTCCTCCACATCAACCACCCACAGCAAGCTGTCGCCACTGCCCCCCACATCCTCCAGCACCTCTTGTACATCCTCAGCAGGCCCAGCACTCCCCAACACTGAGATACCCAGGCATGGCAGGACCTCCTCAACAACCTCCAGCATTACATCCACCACCTGGAGCAATGCATGCCAGCCAATGGCATGCTCTTTGAAGGCCAAGGGCCTCACAACCTGCCATTCAGTATCAACAAATACTTCAGGCTCATTCAGGACTTCATCTGCACCCGCCTCTGGGACCATGTCCAACTCAAAGCTTGCGTCTGCTTTGAACATGTGGACACACTCATGTGGCAGATGAAGAGTCAACCAGCTCCTGTCCCCCACCAAGCACACCTGCATCAAATGCCCATCTCGAGCCAACATCAGCAGCCACAGATTGAGTGGAGGCAACAGCAGCAAGGGCTGGCATTGCTCAGCACTGCTCATACCTTTTCCAGTCAGGTGCCTGTGCCAACAGGGAAACAGGCATGACCGTGGTGAGGCTGGGGCCAGTCTGTGACACAGTCCATGCACTGGAGAAAATTGCTGTGCTCTAAGGAGAAGAAGGCCATCATACATATGCATGAAGGGCAAAGACAGGATCTCCACAGGCAAGCAGGGATAAGCCTCCCTCCTGCAGCCCATCCCACTGATGCTTCCTGCCCTGGTTGAAGGCTCTGGACAGCAGGCCACTCTCAGGGACCCACCATATCCCTCCAAGTCCACAGACATCTCCCACTGATGCTGGACCCTCAAGCACACACTTGCCCAAACAACATGCTGCCTGCCCTACACACTCCTCCTCTTCCACCACTACCCCTCTCCCTTCCAAACTGTCTCCCACTGCCAAGATATGAAAGCCATCTCCACCACCCCATCACAATCATTCAGCCACGCTACAGCACTGCTTGCGGCCTAGCAGGGTGGCATGGACAAAGTGCACCTGAAAGAGGCAAGGAAGGGGCCCACCAAGGCCTGGGGAGATTTGGACAAGGAACAGCACCTCAGTGCTACCAAACCCACCCAAGAAACACCAAAAAGCCAAAAAAAAGCATAGGACATGCACTACCCATTGTTCTCCTACAACAACAACTGGCCCAGGACGCTCCTGCCTGTGGTCACACCAGTGGTCAGGGGTACCTCCTTAACTACGTAAAGTACATTGGCCTAGGCCTTCCTCACCCCAACACATCATTAGCAAACCAAAAGATATGCCCCCCAAACACTACCACCCAACATGGCTCAAACCAACCAGTACCGACAGGCCAGAACAGCATTCCACATGAAGGAAACTGCTCATTCACTACCAGCATCAGCTGGTCCTTCACCCTCTGTGGCTGTTTCAGTTCGAAACCGGGAGGAAACACCAATTTCGTGTAGCGGTTTTGGTTCACCAATTTTTTGTTTCCTGGCCAATGCACCAAATAATGTGGTGGGTTGACCGCTGGCCAAATGCCAATGCACCCACTAGAATTACTCATTTTCTGCTGCAAGATAAGAATTAACAGGAGAACAAAGCAGGCTCAAACTTTAAAGGGTATACAGAAAACTTTATTAACAGAACTAAATGAAGAATAATAAGAATCAGAATAAACCTTTAAAACACTTTTTCTGCTCCCCAAATCCTCTTTCCCACTGACAATGTACAGAGACAAAACCTGGTATTTTCAGTCAAGTTACCACCTCTAAAATAGTCTTTCTTCAGTTCACTTAGGGAGAGGAGTCTCTCCTGCCACGCCATGGAGACTTCTCCACAAGAAACAGTTCGCTTGTGGTTTTTAATTTTCACGAATAGCAACCACCTGGGAATCTGCATTTGTGAAGTCCCTCCCATCTTTCACAGCCTTCTCACATCTGTGTTCCTGGGCCATGTAAAATTATGGGGGTGCCATTTTTAAGGATGAGCTGTTGTAGCATAAAACCAAAAGTTCTCTTCATCCATCTCTGGGAAAAAGAGGTTTTCTTCCATTCCTGGGGCAATGTTTCTCATCTCATCTCATCTCATCTCATCTCATCTCATCTCATCTCATCTCTCTCATTTCTTTCTGTTCAAACTTCTCATTTGATCACAGCTACTGCAACATCTACTTATTTCAACACTGGTGCCTCTGTTCATGGCTGTGGTTAGAACGCTACATCCCCCAATGCATTTAATGAGTTACAGGGAAAAAGAGTTTGATGAATCAATTATATTCTTCTCCATAACCTTACAAGAGGATTTCAGCCCAAAACTAAGGTATCTCCTCATTCTTCTCCCATCTGGAATTTGACTTCTTCTTTTTTGACCTCAGTGTCTCATGTTATCTTCTACGTGTCTTCACTCTTTCACTTGAGAGAGGATCAATGTTTTGCAAGTTTCATCTGTGCAGTGAAAGAGTTAATATCTCGCCCAGGCCTGCGGGTGGTCATGTGATCTCTGCAGGGCTTCGGCCAGAGCTATTTACTATGAAAGTTTCTTCAGCAGATGCACTGGGGGGGGAGGGGAATGGCTAAGATCTCAGCAGCCAGGCTAGGACTCAGCTGCAGCACACCGGGGCCCTGCGGCCTCCCCTCCCCTGGCCTGGCCACCATGCCGGGAGGGGGAGAGGGAACTTCTCTCTCTAAAAGCGGGAAGAAAGAGAGTTTTTTCCCAGGCTTGCCTGTCTTTAAAATATGAATCTCACAGAGGCAGATCTAGCTTTACTAATGGTTTAACAGGTTGTCAATTCTCAGAGCTAGCCAGCTATTAGTTTTGCTGGGCACAGAGGAAGCTCTTAGCAGCTTCTCTCCCCCTTCACTCTCGGAACCAGCCTTAAAGGTGCAGAACTTAATATCCAGCGCAAACAGAACAGACAATTGGGGATACAAGCATCATAAAGTCAACCCAGGACATTCCACCCCATATCCCCATATTGTCAGCTTACTACCAAAACTAATACATATTCTAACTTTACAAACACATACATTATACACATATATATATATCTACAGTATACAGACAATGGCAGTGACATTCAGCAAACAGTGATATTTACATATGGTTCTCACCCAACAATCAGATCTCCCTGAGGTACACATTGTGTTGTTCCATCTTTCTGCATTATCCACCATGTGCAACCTGGTCCCTGAGCAAAGACAACCCCACAAATGGGTTTATTTGTATTCGAGGCAGAATTGATCCAAACTGTCTTCTCTAACAAACCTCTGACACGCACCACTAGGACTTTGTCTCCGTCTACTATATGCAGGGGCTCAGATTGGGCAGGGCCTGCTCAGTTGGTGGAACCTCAGGTGTTAACTACCCAGGTGGCCTTTGCTAGATGCTGCTTTCAGTTTTTGAAAGATCCCCCACCCAATGCTTTCAAGATGGTTTTTAACAGTCCATTGTACCTCTCCATTTTGCCTGCAGCTGGTGCATGGTAAGGGATATGGTGCACCCACTCAATGCCATGTTCCCTAGCCTAGCTGTTGATAAGGCTGTTCTTGCAATGAGTCCTGTTGTCTGACTCAATCCTCTCAGGGATACCATGCCTCCAAAGGACTTGCTTTTCAAGGCCTAGGATGGTGTTACGGGCTGTAGCATGAGACACAGGGTAGGTTTCCAACCATCCAGTGGTGGCTTCTACCATTGTGAGGACATAGCGCTTACCTTGGTGTGTCTGGGGCAGTGTAATGTAATCAATCTGCCAAGCCTGTCCATACTTATATTTGGACCACTGCCCACCATACCATAGTGGTTTTACCCGCTTAGCTTGCTTGATAGAAGCACAGTCCCACCACCAGCCACAGACTGATTCAGACTGCACTAGAAAAGGGTAAGGCTCCAGAACATCTGCAGTACATCAATGACATCATTGTGTGGGGGAACACAGCAGCAGAGCTTTTTGAGAAAGGAGAGAAAATCATTCAGATTCTCCTGAAAGCCAGTTTCACCATCAAGAAGAGCAAAGTTAAGGGACCTGCTTGAGAGATCCAGTTCCTGGGAGTAAAGTGCCAAGATGGATGGTGTCAGATTCCCACCGATGTCATCAATAAGATCACAACAATGTCTCCACCAACCAACAAGAAGGAGTCCAAGCCACCTCAGAGGTAATAGACACAGAAGCACAACTCTTCCCGGCACCCCGACTACTGGTGCTGGAGTGGATGTTCAAAGCAAAGGTTCCCTCTACCCACCATGCCACCAATGCCACATAGAGCAAGTGGATTGCTCTCATCACACAGCACGCCTGTATTGGAAAACTGAATCACCTAGGTATTTTGGAGATAATTACAAATTGGCCTGAAGGTGAAAATTTTGGTCTCACTGATGAAGCGTGGAGTTTGTTATCAGAGACTGCACTTGCTCCCCGCATCCTTCCCACAGACCATGTTGTCTGTAGTGGACAGTGGGAGAGAGCTCACCTTTGCTTTTAGTTAGTTTTTTGCTAGCTGAGGCAGAGAAGTTCCCTGGACTGTGTTTTTTTTTATTTTTCTTGTAACTGTTCAAACCTGCTCTGGACTGAAGAACCCAGAAAAACACCAGAAGCTCACACCTGTGGCCCCCCAGGGCCGGGACACTGCATTCCAGTGCGGGAGGGACTGATAAGAGACTAAGTGAGCCGAGCTACACCTCATGAAAGGGACTTTCTGAGTTTGCCATCTCTTCGGAGCAGTGAGATGTTTCGTTGTTTAATATTGTTCATTTTTTCATGCTGGTGAATGCTTTGCCTGTTAAATAAACAGTTTTTTCCATTTTTCTCCAAGGAAATTTTTTCCTGAACCAGTTGGGGGAGGGGCCGCTTGAATTTGCTTTCTGGAGGGATCCCATTTGGAGGTTTTCTCCCAAATTTGCCCTAAGCCAAGACACCCTCCAACCACCAACTTACAAATATCTGCTCCAGAAACTGCCCTTCACACTGCCTGCTCTGGTTTCGGCTGGGATAGAGTTCAGTTTTTCTTAGTAGCTAGTACAGTGCTGCTTTAGATTCAGTATGAGAAAATTATTGATAACACACTTGTTTTGGTTGTTGCTAAGTGATGCTTACCCTGAGTCAAGGATTTCTTTGCATCTCATGCTCTGCCAGGGCAGAGGTACACAACAGTCGGTGAGGGAGCATGTCCAGGACAGCTAATCTGGACTGGCCAGAGGTATATTCCATACCATAGAATGTCATGTCCAGTATACAGAATCATGGAATGGTTTGGGTTGGAAGGGACTTTAAAGATGATCTGGTTCCTACCCCCACCCCACCCCATTGTGCCATGGGCAGGAACACCTTCCACTAGACCAGGCTGCTCAGAGCCCTGTCCAGCCTGGCCTTGAACACTTCCAGCAATGGGGCAGCCACAACTTCTCTTGGCAATCTGTTTCAGTACCTCACCACCCTCATAGGAAATAATTTCTTCCTATTTCCAATTTAAATGTACCTTCTTTCAGTTTAAAGCCATTACCCCTTGCCCTGTCACTCCATGCCTTTGTAAACAGACCCTCTCCAGCTCTTTTGTAGGCCTCCTTAAAGTACTGAAAGGCTGCTACAAGGTCTCCCTGGAGCCTTCTCTTCCCAGGGTGAACAGCCCAAACTGTCTCAGCCTGTGTTCATAGGAGAAACGCTCCAGCCCTCCGATTATCTTCAAGGCCTCCTCTGGACTCACTCCATCAGGTCCACATCCTTCCTATGTTGGGGGTCCAGAGCTGATTACAGTACTCCAGGTGGGATCTCACAAGAGCAGAGTAGACAGGAAGAATCAGCTCCCTTGACCTGCTGGTCATGCTTCTTTTCATGCAGCCCAGGGTACACTTGGCCTTCTGGGCTGCCAGTGCAAATTGCCGAGACATGTTGAGTTTCTCATCCACCAACATGTTAAAGTCCTTCTCCCCAGGGCTACACTCAATCCATTCTTTGCCTAGCCTATACTTGTGTTTGGAATTGCCTTGACTCAGGTGCAGGATCTTGCACTTGGCCTTGTTGAACTCTGAGGTTTGCACAGACCCACCTCTAAAGTCTGTCAAGGTCCCTCTGGATGGGATCCCTTCCCTGCAGCATGACAACTGCACTACACAGCATGGTGTCATCAACAAACTTGCTGAGGGTGCACTCAATCCCACTGTCCACGTTACCAACAAAGATGTTAAACAGCACTGGCCCAATACCAACCTCTGAGGAACACTACTCATCACTGATCTCCACTTGGACATTGAGCCCTTGACTGCAAGTCTTTGAGTGCAACCATCCAGCCAAGTCCTTCTTTTATTGCCAATTGTAGTGGGTTGACCTTAGCTGGATGCCAGGTACCCACCAAAGCCTCTATCTCACTCCCCTCTGCAGCTGGACGGGGGAGAGAAAATATAACAAAGGTTTTATGAGTTGAGATAAGGACCAGGAGAGATCACAACCCAAATACCATCATGGGCAAAACAGACTTGAATTAGAGATGTTAATATCCCATGGGGTCACAGTCTCCTCTCAGGCATCCACCTGCTCCAGTGTGGGTCTCTTCTGCAGGCTGCAGGCGCATCTCTACATCCCCATGGATCTCCATGGGCTTCAGGGGCACAGCTGCTTCATCATGGTCTTCACCACAGGCTGCAGGGGAATCTCAGCTCCAGCACCTTGGCCACCTCCTCCCCCTCCCAGTCCAGTGACCTTGATGTCTGCAGAGTTGTTCATCTCACATGTTCTCACCCCGCTCTTCTCTGGCTGCAATTACAACTGCACAGTAACTTTTTCTTTCTTTTTAGATATGTTCTCACAGATGCGTTACCACCATTTCTCATTGACCCAGCCTTGACCAGCAGCACATCTGTCTTTGGAGCTGCCAAGGATTGGCTCTGCTGAACATGGAGAAAGCTTCTGGCTTCTTCTCACAGAAGTCACTCCAGCAGCTCCCCCACCACCAAAGATTGGCCATACAAACCCAATACAATGACATACCTATAGAAGGTTCTTTTTTTTTTTGTTACCCTTGATGTTCTTGGACAGATTTACTTCTGCTAGTGCTTTAGATTTCCTAACCTGATTCCTGACTGCTCAATCTCTCTCTATTCCTCCCAGGCTACATGTCCCTACTTCCACCCTCTGTAGGCTTCCGTTTTGTGTTTAAGTTCGTCCAGCAGCTCCTTCTTCATCCATGCAGGCTTCCTGGCATTTTTGCTTGATTCCCTCTTCATTAGGATGCATTGCTCCTAAGCTTAGAGGAGGCGATCCTTGAATATCAACCAGTTCTCTTGGACCTCCCTTCCAGGGCTTAATCCCATGAGACTTTACCAAGCAGATCCCCAAAGAGACCGAAGTCTGCTCTCCTGAAGTCCAGGGCAGTGAGCTTGCTGCTGCTCTAAGGTTCTCGACCACCACCATTTCATGGTGTTATAGATGAGTAATGTAATAGTTGACTCTCACAATTAAGAGATAGATATTATGCAGAAGATAAAATGTATAGTGATGTTATTGCAATATTCCTCCCATAGTCCTCTTTCCCCTCCCCCTTGTAATAGCCTTAGTAGTCAGGACATTTGGAGAGGGCCAGCTTATTACCAAGAGGTGCAGCATAAAAACACCTGACCTCCAACCAAGATGTAAGAAAGTAATCTCCACCAATGGATGGCAGAGGAGTTGACTGACAAAACTTTGGGAGGGGCTAAGGGTAAAAGGGCAGAGCATCCATTTTGTAGATGAGCATGTGACTGATAGTCACAGAGACTCCCAGAGCTTCAATTTTTCCTCATGAAAAATTGAAGCTCTGGGAGTCTCTGTGACTATCAGGGTCTTAGGGTGACATTATGATGCTTGTATCCCAAGTCGTCTGTTCTGTTTATACTGGATATTATGTTCTGTGCCTTCAAGACTGGCTCTGAAGAGCCAAGTTTTGTTTTGTTTTGTTTTGTTATCAGCCTGCTCACTCCCCCACCAGTCGGCGGGGCTGCTTTTGCTTTTTCTTTGCGCTTGCTTTTGCTTTGCTCTTGGTCCTGCTTTGCTCTTGCTTTTGCTCCTGCTTGTTAGTCAGTTTACCTAGGCAGTCTGAATTTTTCCTGGACTGTTTTTCTTTCCCTTTTCTTGGAACCACTCAAACCTGCTCCAGACTGGGACCTGGAAAACATCGAGAGTTTGCACTTTGTGGCCTGCAGCAGCCATTCCCAGCGACGGCGGGACTGATAACAGAGCGACCACTCCCAGGAGAGACTTTCTGAACTTGTCATCTTTTTTCAGAGCGGTGAAAGAGTTTTGTCATCCGGTATTGTTCATTTTGTGTGCTGAGGGGTGTTTTGCCTGTTATATTAACAGGTTCTTTCCACTTTTCTCTGAGGAATCCTTCCCGAACCGGTTGGGGGGAGGGGCCGTGTGGGTTTGCTTTCTGGAGGGGCCTCCTTTGGAGGTTTTCTCCCAAATTTGCCCTAAACCAGGTCACTTATTTAGTTCTTTTGTGGTATTTTTGTTAAGGTTTAATAAACCTTTGAAATTTTAAGCAGTCATTTCTCACAATGATCACTGCAGCCCAGGCTGCCCTTGAGCTTCACATTCCCCATCAACCCCTTCTTGTTGGCGAGAACAAGATCCAACATAGCACCTCTCCTTGTTGGCTCCTCTATCACTTGGAGAAGGAAGTTGTCATCAACATAGTTCTGTAAACTCTTGGATTGCTTGTGCCCTGCTATGGTGCTGTCCTTCCAGCAGATGTTGGGGTGAAGTCCCCACCCCGATGATGACCAGGGCTTGTGAATGTGACGCCGCTCCTATCTGTCTATAGAGGGCCTCATCAGTTTGGTCTTCCTGGTCAGGCAGCCTGTAGCAGACCCCCACTTTAACATCACCAGTCCCCACCCTGAACAAGTGCAGAATCCAAAAAAACTAGTAAAAGATTTGGAAAACATGTCTGTCACTGTTGAGGGTTAGGATTTTTCCTTTTTTTTTTTTCTTTCAGGGAATTTTGTCCCATTTGTTACCTAGGAGATGATAATGACTGGTACTTAAGAGATAAAAGAAGTGGCCAAAGTGGGGGGGAAGGGTGAAGCTGGCTACTCTCTTAGTTGGGGGGGTTTTCTCTTGGGGAGAGCAGAGATACCTTGAGATTTTGGCTGGAAGGTAAGGGGCTGGGCTCAGCTTCTCTCTCTCTCTTGCTCTCAGGATCAGAGTGGAGACAGGTGGGGTTTAGTGCCAGACGGTTGCTGCCCAGAGGATTGGCTGCCACTATGGCGCCTTTGTCTTCCCACTGCTTCTCCTACCATGGGTGAGTGTACTAGTTTGAAAGCGAACCAGTGAGAGATCTCAAGTCAGAAATACAATTAAATAGGAAAATGAAAATAAATGCAATAATATAAAACCACTGACAGAGTCAGAATACAACTTGACACCCTGTTGGTCAGGGTGCTGGTAGCAGTTTGAGAGGAATGGCAGATTTTAAAAACAAGCTGTGGGTCTGCTGGTAGATAAAACCAGCACTGAGACATAAAAGAAACAATGGGAAGGATTCCACTGATTGATGAATGGAAAAAATATTTGCTTTTACAAATAAACTTTAGGGTTGCTGATAAATTAAATTGGACATTGAAAGATGAAAGAAAAAATGGGGAAAAAACCTAAATTCCATAATGTAATATATGGAAGGGATAATTCATGCTATTAATGTATGGTATAAAATATTGTGAAATCCAAACCATGTCTTTTGACCACCCCGGCCAGGAACAGTTGTCTTATTTAGATTCAACTAGTTCCGGACACAAGATAAGATATTGACCGATGCCTTAACGTAAGAATAGAATCTTCCAGGATGATGATCGTTGGTTTCCCGAGTTGTCGGGAGCCACCCGAGAGTGATTATCGCCTTGCCGATTGCATCTAGATTGCATCTATTGAGATACTCAGCGGCCCACCCTGATACATCTGAATACACGGCTCCTCCGAAGCCAATTGACACCAATAGCACACCTGGACTGGGCTTTTGTCCACCTCTGCACATGGAAAGCAACAGCAATGCATGTGAAGAGACACAAAGAAAATTCAGTCATCTTTGCCTCGGGCAGAATAAACTGTATAAAACCTCGCCACGCGAAGCCGCGAACGTGAACAGGGGGCACTCTGACACTCGGGAGGTCAGATCCAAGTTCACCCAGCGCTGATCCTGGGCTTGACACTGTCTTTTTGGCTGTGGGGTTTCAAAGACCGAACTTCGGTCTCGCAGACAAATTAATAAATCTTTGCTAAATTTTTGATAATTTTAGCTCACGATTTGACAATTTATAACAATCTGGTGACAACCCGATGTGATTTGAATTTGGGGTTTGGGATCCCTTCCCGCCCAGAGGGCGCCCCGCTGACTTCAGAGGTCTGAGCAGGATTGGGAGTTCGCAACACCAATCAAAAATCACCAAACCAGAGCCACAGCCAAAGAGGGATAAAAACAGGCCCAGTTCTCGGAATCTCAGCAAGATCCAGGGGATCTCCGAGCCCGAGGTGCTTTTTCCACTTGGAAAATCGACGTGCATGAAGAATCCACGCAGGAAAAGGAACCGTGAGTATCGCGTGGTTGAGAGGGGTGTGACCGAATGTGTGTGTGAGACGTGACTCTGTCACGAAGCAAATGTGGGCCCCACGATCGCAGTTCCACCATCCCGCGAGGGACATGGTTGGTCAAGGGAGAAGTGGACGCTTTTTGCTTAATACACACGGGACCCGAGACTTGCAGGGAGTTCGAGGGGGAAAATCAGTCATGGTTGGGTCAGGAGGGGGAAGAGACAGTCCTAGAAAATTCTAGGAGTCCGTTTGCCTTCTGATCCGGAGAAAACGGGTAAGAAAACTGGAGATCAGTCGAAAAGTCAGCAGAACAGTTCTCCGCTTGACCGAGTAAGCCTGGCAGCGTTTCACAAGCTCAGGAAATTGACATCGGACAAAGAATTGGGACGTGCGATGAGCGTCCCAGCAGGAGGAGACAAGGTAAGAAAAATCGCAGAAGGGATTTTTGGAAAAAATGGGGTTGGGAAAGAGCAGGTTTCAAAGAAAACCCCAGGAAAAATCTCCCCAGGGGCCCGGAAAAGTTCTGCCAGAAATCCCAAGAGATAGTCCATTGGGGTGGATGCTAGAACATTGGGACGAGAGCCCAAGGAGAGCAGGCAGATCCAAGGAGAAAATGATCCATTTTTGTATGGAAAAATGGGGAGGGAAGGAGATCAGAAAATAGGTGGTGTGGCCGATTTTCGGCACACTTGAGGCTTGGACTTGCGAGTCCTTGTATGATCACATATTTGATCGCCGCCCGCAGGATTTTGAGGAAATTGAGTATGCCGAGATGTGGAGGTACGCTTGTACAAGTTTATACCTGGTACGAGCCCTCTGGCACGCGGCAAACAGGGGAAAGGAATGGGAACCTTTGGACGATCTGACCTCCTTACCTTGTTCCTCCGCCACAGCCTGGACCAGCTCAGGCACAGCCGGTGCCCATGTTGCCTCTCGAGGCAGCGATCCTGCTGGGTCAGGTCTCGGCACCACCGCTCCCACTGGAGCAGGCTGCGGCGCCTTCCCTTCCATGTGAACAAGCGGCGGCGGCAACTCCGCTCCCATGTGAGCAACCACTGCCGCAGACCCTTCCCAAAACCAAAGAAATACAGGTAACAATCCTCAGAGACAGCTCTCCCCTGGCCCATCGGACAAGGCGGCTAACAAGGAGGACAATCACGGGAGACAGTGGGGATGAGGAAGAGAAGCCTAGCTTCTTCCCTTTATGGGAGGTGCCAACAACTCCGGGAGTGATCGGCTTCGTACATGCGCCGATCGACGCCAATGATGTGAGGGCGTTCAAGAAAGAGATGGGAAAATTGATGGATGATCCTTTGGGGGTGGCAGAAAGGCTAGATGAATTTCTAGGGAACAGCACATACACCTACGAGGATCTCCAAGCGATCCTGATATCGCTGTTTAACAGCAAGGAAAGAGACATGATCAGGCAAGCCGCGATCAAAGATTGGGAAAAGAGGAACCCTAACGGGGGGAGCGGGAATGAGAGGTGGCCAAACCAGAAACCGTCCTGGAATGTCCAGACAGAGGAGGGGAGGCAGAAAATGATAAATTTGAGGAATATGATAATTCAGGGTATCAGGGAGGCGATACCCAAGGGACAGAACATGAGCAAGGTACTCAGGGAGTGCCAGGGGAAAGATGACATCCCCACGGAATGGTTGGAGACACTCCGCAAGGGTTTGAGAATGTATTCGGGGATGAATCCCGATTCTCCGGTCGGGATGGTTTGGCTAAAAACTCGGTTTGTGGCAAAATCTTGGGAGGACATTCGGAAAAGTTAGAAAAGATGGATGGGTGGCAGGAACAAGGGTTGCAGGAACTGCTTCAGGAAGCCCAGAAAGTGTACATGAGACGGGATGAAAAGAAACAGAAGATCCAAGCAAAGGTATTGGTGGCTGCGGTAAGGGAAGCACAAAAGCAAGAACAGGGTAAAGACACGGCAAAAAAGGCACCGGCGAAAAAATAGAGTTCTTCACAGAGAAAGGGATCGAACGATCAGAGGAGAGATTTTGAGTGCTATTACTGCAAGCAAAAGGGACACATCCGGAGGAATTGTCCCAACAAAGCCAAGGACCAGGCAATGTTTCAAGAGGATTAGGGGTGTCAGGGGCTTTTCAGTTTGGGGTCCGGAACACTGAGGGAGCCCTTGATAAAATTTAAAGTAGGACCCCACAGGCAAGAGATGTGGTTTATGGTAGACTCGGGGGCGGAACAGACAGCAGTTCAACAGCTGCCAAAGGGGTACTCTCTGAGTGATGACTCCATGATAGTAATCGAGCAAAAGGGGGAACCTTTCGAGGTTCCAATCATAAAGGATGTAGAAATAGAAACGGAAAACAAAAAGCGTACAGGAAATATATTACTGATACGGGATGCGGATTTCAATTTGCTGGGGCGGGACATGATGGTTGCCCTGGAAATTGGCTTGGCGGTGGGAAAGTCCCGGCTCAAGGTGAGTATGTATAAACTCACCGTTCAGGACGAAGAGAAAATAGACCCGAGGGTGTGGTATGTCCAAGGGGAAGCTGGGAGGCTGGACATAGAGACGATTTGTGTTGAAATTGAGAGACCAGAAGACCCTATACAGGTCAATCAATATCCCATCTCCATGGAGGGGAGGAAGGTATTGAAACCGGTGAATGACAAGTTGATAAAGAAAGGAACGTTGGAGCCGTGCATGTCTTGGCACAACACCCCAATTCTGGCTGTGAGAAAGGCAGATGGCAGCTTTAGGCTGGTGCAAGATTTAAAGGCTGTGAATCAGAGAACTTTGTTCCCCACAGTCTCGAATCCTTATACTTTGTTAAATAACATTTCTCCCGAGGACACGTGGTATAGTGTGATTGACTTGAAGGATGCTTTCTGGACTTGTCCTCTAGTGGAGGACAGCAGAGATTACTTTGCATTTCAGTGGGAAGATCCGGAGACGAACAGAAAGCAGCAGCCTAGGTGGGAGGTAGTTGCCTCAGGGCTTTGTGGACTCCCCAAACTTATTCGGGCAGGCACTTGAGCAAGTTTTAAGTCATTTCGTACCAACGGAGGGGACAAAATTGTTACAATATGTAGACAATTTGTTGGTTGCAGGTCCGAGGGAGGAGGTTGTAAGGACGAGCACAATTGAGCTTCTGAACTTTTTAGGGGAAAAGGGGTTGAAGGTGTCAAAGTCGAAGTTGCAATTTACAGAGCCCTAGGTCAGGTACTTGGGACATTGGTTAACCAAGGGCAAAAAGAAATTGGATCCAGAAAGGGTGGTAGGGATTATTGCCTTACCACCCCCACAAACAAAAAGGGAGGTCAGACAGCTTTTGGTGTTGTAGGGATATTGCCAGCAGTGGATTGAAGGGTACAGTGAAAAGGTGAAGTTTCTATATAAGAAACTCACCATGGACCAGATCAAATGGACAAAGGCTGACAAAGAGGAATTCAGGGGAGTCAAGAAAGCACTCACAGCAGCACCAGTGCTGAGCCTACCTGACGTGAAGAAACCCTTTCAGTTGTTCATGGATGTGAGCAGTCACACAGCACATGGGGGGCTGACGCAGGACTGGGCAGGGGTCAGGAAACCGGTAGGTTACTTGTCCAGGGTTTGGACCCGGTCAGCAGGGGCTGGCCCACCTGCTTGTGGGCAATTGTCGCTGTAGCATTGCTGGTCGAGAAAGCCAAGAAGGTAACCTTCGGTGCACCGTTGGTAGTATTTGCACTGCACAACGTGTGGGACATACTACAGCAGAAGGCAGACAAATGGCTCACTGATGCAAGGTTCCTGAAGTATGAGGCCATTTTGATTCACTCGCAGGATTTGGAGTTGAGAACAACGACAGCGCAGAACCCTGCACTGTTTTTGTTTGGGGAGGCTTAAGAGGAGCTGATTCGCGACTGTGTGGAGGTGGTTGAATTGCAAACAAAGATCAGAGAGGATTTAGAAGAGGAAGAGTTGGATGAGGAAGAAAAGTGGTTTGTGGATGGATCAAGCAGGGTAGTTGAGGGGAAAAGGAAATCAGGATACGCAGTTGTGGATGGAAGGACAGGGAAAGTGATTGAAGCAGGTCCCCTGAGTGCAAGTTGGTTGGCACAGGCTTGCGAACTGTACGCAGTTCTGAGAGCCTTGAAGGGACTGAAAGGGAGAAAGGGAACAATTTTTACAGATTCTAGGTATGCCTTTTGAGTGGAAGATTTGGGAGGAAAGGGGGCTGATCACCAAAAGAGGAAAGGGACTGATGCACAGAGAATTAATCCGGCAAATCTTAGAAGCTCTAAGGGGGCCGGAGGAAATCACGGTGGTCCATGTAAAGGGACACCAGGCAGGAATTCAGTTCCGGACCAGGTGAAACAATTTGGTGGACCAGGAAGCCAAAACCGCGGCATTGATGACGGTGAGTGCCCCGGAGATCAAAGGGACTGAGGTCCCAGATGATCCTCCCCAGCCCTCTCAAAAGGAGATTGAATGTTATGAAAAGATTGGGGGAGAATTAAAAGAAGGTAAGTGGAGATTACCTGACGGGAGAGAACTAGTTTCTAAAGGTTTTACCAGGAGGATTTTGCAGAAACTGCACCAGCAAACACATTGGGGGGCACAAGCCCTGGCAGAACCATTTTTGAAATTTTTCGGGTGCAAGGGAATTTACAAATTGGCCAAACAAGAGGTACAAGGGTGCCTGATTTTTCAGAGAATCAACAAGACAAGGGTAAAACAGGCTGCCCTGGGGAGTCGCCCCATTGCATACTGACCATTTGAAAGGATTCAAGTTGATTTCACAGAGTTGCCAAAAGTGGGGAGATTGGAATTTGTGCTTGTGATAGTGGACAAATTGACTCATTGGGTGGAGGCTTTTCCTAGCCCATGGGCAACGGCTCAGACGGTGTCCAGAAAATTGCTGGAGGAAATTGTACCCCAATATGGGGTGGTGAATTCCATTAGATTCGGACCAAGGGACACATTTTACATCAAAGATTATTAAGCAGATGGCTGATGCGCCAGGCATTTGGTGGGAATACCACACTCCGTGGCATCCCCAAAGTTCAGGACAAGTGGAAAGGATGAATCAGACCTCGAAAGCGCAGTTATCTAAATTGATTTTAGAAACTCGGATGTCTTGGTTGAAATGCCTGCCTTTAGCATTGCTTAATATCTGAATGATGCCTCATACAGAGACTGCGCTCTCACTGTTTGAAATGTTATATGGAATGCCATATAGACATGGAATGCCGGTGGGACACCCCAGATTGGAGGACTGCCAGATTCAACCGTATCTGGTTGCAATCGACAAAAATTTGCAACAACTCAGAAAACAAGGGATAGTGGCTTAGAGTGCTCCTCTGCTATCTACAAAATCCAACCGGGGGACAGAGTGCTTGTGAAAGTGTGGAAGGAGGTACCCCTCTCTCCTCACTGGGAGGGTCCCTTTCTTGTGCTCCTGACAACAGACACGGCCATTCGGATGGCGGACAAAGTCTGGACACATGCATCTAGGGTGAAGAAAGTCAAGCATCAGGAGGAAGCGCCCGAGTGGAGGGTCACTTCTTCCCCAGGCAACCTGAAACTCAGACTCCAACATCCTTGTAAATGACCAACGGCGAGCGGATAAATTGTATACTGTCTGATTGTGTATGCTATCCATTTTTACACTTCAAGTGTGAATATTGTCAGGGGGCGTTTGTTGTTAACTGTAGAAGGGGACAGTGGCCGAAGGGGCTGTGCACTCAGTGTCTGGAGGAAGAGCTCGAGCTGACTGACCGAATCCTAACCCTAGCCACAAATTTGGGAATCATTGAATTAGATTCACAGGAGTGGTTTCAAATTTTTCAGAACGGAGTGTGTGGAAAGCTTAGATCAAAAGCGGAGATTCTGGATGTGGAGTGTCGGAAGTCAATCAAAGTACCGTGCAGCTCCGATGCCGTCAGGGTTTCATGGTGGGGCACCTTTAAAAGGAGGTATGCGGCTAGGTGAGAGAATGTGTTCCCCGAAGAATACTCCTGCTGCCGCGAAGATGGTCTTCCTCGCCGCTGGTGGCACCCCAGGGGGTGGAGGCAAAGGAAGAGGAGTACACCTGGTGGGAATCCTGATTGGCCTGAGCCTAGCCATGTGCGGGATGCAGAGTCTGCACATTGAGGTCCTGATGAGAGGCGGAAACAAGAGCTCCACAGATGAGTGCGGAAATTGCACTCAGGTGGTCTCAGTTGTAGGGGATAGGAGACCCTCAGCATACCAAGCCCCGGAAGAATGTCTCAAGGATCCTGGCAGGTACTGTTGGAAAAACGGCACGAGGGTCAAATTGTGTGAATTGGAAACAGGGATTTGGTATATCAATCCCGAGGCAGGGCTAAGGAACGGGCAGTCAGATGAGCCCAAACACCAGATATAGAAATGAAATGCAGAAATAATGTCAATCCCCATTTTTAACCAATGCAACCGAACTATGTGGGTTGGGGGGAAGACGGAATCGATCTTTGTTGCGTATCACCAGGTGAATCCATTATGTTATGACAATGAGAGGCTGGGGATATGCACGATGAACAGGAAAATGTATTGGATGGGAAGAAATGTTAAATCTGATAGCAAATTTACCTTGAACAGAGAACCAATCATATTGGATTAGGCACAGGCGAATGATGATAGGGTGTGCCTGTAATATGACCGGGTTGTCTGTTTCACAAGAAATTAAGATGGTGAAGATCCTGAGGGAAGAATGAGAGAAATAACTCAGGGATTGAAATGAAGGGAGTCAGAAATGAGGATGAAATGAGTTGAACAGGAAAGATTAAAAACTCTGGGAGAACAGTATGAATTACTGGAGAAACAATATGCTGATGGGGAATTACCTTCCCCAGACAGGAATTTATTTATTGACCTGATGCACGAAATTCCAACTGAACTAGGATTGTCAAATTGCTGGATTTGTGGGGGGCTGAAGTCAGCAGAGAAATGGCCTTGGAAAGGGGAAGGTTTGGCTCCAGAACAGCTTCTGAAATGGGACAATCCAAGGGTCTCAAAATTGGCACAGAGGCCTGAGGGATGGATTTTGGACCAGAGGGTGATTGGAACCATCTGCATCAGTCGGAAAGGAAAGGAGTACACCGAAATGGTGGGATACTTTCCCTGTGTGTCAACCCTGACAGTGAACTCAAACACCAAAAGCAAGGTCTGGCAGCCAGAACCCCCTTCGGGTTACTGGAGCTGGAAGAACGAGACAAATTGTGAGTGGAACAAAAGGATAGGACTGTGCTGGGTCAAAAATCCTGGAGCCAACCTGTTGCAGTGTGACGCCATTTCCTGTTTCACCTATCCCAACCCCCCAGGTGTGCCAACCTCTCCTTTCCCTTCCCCCTTTCCCCTCCTGCTGAGAGCTGTCCATCAATCTTAACATTCCAGCAGGGGCGTCATGTGGTTGGCAGAAGTTCAAAAGATGCCACTCAGGTCCGGGCTCATTGGCCTGTCCAAGTGTCTTTATCCCTTGAGCCTTCCCCTCCTCCCACCTGGTTGGTGGCTCACCTGTCCCTTCCCCTCCCCCCGTCCCCAGGCTTAAAAGGAGATGGGACCATGCGGTCTGGATTCTGTTGGGAGCTGTTACAAGATTCAGAGGTCTGTCATCCTAGAATAAAACTCTCTATTAAAACTCTACGACAGAATCCTCTCCTTTTTCTCTTCACTTTCGCCTGAACCTTTTCCACCAGAGGTAAACTGAGTTTCTGCTATGCCTGGATTTGTTCCCAGTGCCTAGCTGCAGCATCCAGCCGGCCAAAGGTATCTCTGAGGTGAAACACCACAGCTGCCGCCTTTGGCCCAGCAGCAAGGGTCAGACGAGCCCAGGCACATCCCACCTGGTAATATTGGTATTAATATTCCATATATTGGCGCCCAAACGTGTGGGTGCACGAACCTGCAGCCCCAGAAGGAATCTCAGAACCTTGGAAAAGCTTTAAGGCAGCTTAGCGTCCACTGGTAGAGCTGTGTTCTTTGGAGAGCATAGCTCTCCAGAGAGACTTTGGGACTGATCCCACAAGAAGTTTCGTGGAATGCTTGGCGCCTCTGGAAAGTGCAGCTCGTTTCTGGTGAGTGAATTTTCCAGGGGAGAATAGGGGAGGCCTCCTTGCCTGTGGGGTCCTATTCAAGTGAAGACACCAGCCTGCCTGAATTTGCCAGCAACAGCTTCAATTTCGGTGAGTATTTCTGCTCCTTGGGGGAGTAGAAGCTCAGATTCTGTCTCTGCCGTGAGACTTGTTCTTTTTTGCTCTTGCATTTAGACTGCGCAGCCCTGCGGAGCGAAAGCAATACCCTGTTAAGCATTAGCCCACTGCGGCGTGTTTTTGCCGTTTTCAGAATTGGCGGCGCCAGCTCGGAGGAGCGGGACAGCTCTGCCTGCCCCTCCCCCCTGCTTGGCAGCGCAGCGTGCTCAGCTCGTGGTGCGGGGGGGGAGCTCTCTCGGTGCGGGGGGGCTTCTCCCCCTCAGTACGGGGGCGGGGGCTGCTCTCTACACGTGGCGCGGGTAGGCTGTATTCTTGGGCAGGGGAGGCTTTGTCTGTCTCTCCATGCAGCGAGCGGGTCCCGATTCCCTGCTGCTGCTGCCTCAGCAGTTTTAAAAGCAGTATATACAGCTGTATTGTAAAATCTTTCGTCTGATTGTTATCGCTTTTTAAACGTGGTCTTTTTAGAAACTGGTAGCTGATTTTGGCTTTGTATTCGGTCGGCGGGACTTTGTTCTGTGCCATTTACATCTAAAATGGGCTCGAAGTTAAGCACAGAACAAAAAGGAGTGTATTATCATATTGTTGGAATTTTAGGTAGTGCAAATGTAAAGTTGTCTAAAGGAAAATTGAAACAGTTTATAAGGTGGCTTTTTCTACACTTCCCACAAACTTGTCCTGAGGAAGTCCACAATATTAAATTTTGAGATAAAGTAGGGTATGAATTGATAACCTTGGGACAGTCTGGGAATACATCTTCAGCTAAATTTGTGTTCTGGAGTTTACAAGTTCGAACAGCCTTGCTCAAACAAAGGGAATTGGAGAAAAAGCAAAATATCAAGCCATGTACCTCTGCTCTCCCTGTTTCTCCCCCTTCCAGCCCTAAACCTCTTACCCCAAAACTTGGTATTTTAAAGAGAACAAATCCTGCTCATGTGCTGGGAAGTTGACTCCCTGAGCACGTTAAAATGCCTGAGTTCCCTTGTCCACAAGGACCTGGCCAGACTGCGTGGAAACTTTCCCAAAACCCTGTGTCCCCTGCTCTGAAACCTAGAGCACTTGTTAGCTTTTCAGAGAGCAGTGATGCCCAAAATGGCCCCCAGTCCCTAGGGGCTACCCAAGATGGACGATGCCACGTGGCACCATCCCAAACCTGGTCGTCTTCTTCCCAAGATCCCCTTAAGCATCCCAAAATTCCTTCCCCATCCCCCTCTCCTCCTGTTCCTCATGACACCTTCCCTCCTCTCCCCTTTCCGGCAGTACCCTCAGCTCTGCCTCTCTACTCCTCCCAGGGGGTGTCTGCCGATGTGATGTCACCAGGTGTCCCCGCCCCCTGCCTTCCCCCTGTCCCCGCCCCTGTTCTCATTGCATCCCCGCCCCCTCCCCGGGTTCCCACGGTAGGGGCACACCCACTGCACTTCCTCCCAGCTGTATCTGTGATCCCATTGCTTCCAATTCAAAGGATACAGGGCAGGGAACCTCAGACCCAGTACAGGGTCCCACTTTGTCATTCGCTCCTGTTTCATATCAGCCTGCAGCACAAGGAGGAGCAGCCCCAACTGCCAATTGGAGCTCTTTTGGACGACAATTGATTAAAGAGATCTGTAAAGCTCAAAAGGAGTATGGCCCACACAGTCCATATTTCCGTGGCCTTTTAAATTCTGAATTGAGTAGGACTGTAGTAGTCCCACATGATTTAAAACAGCTTTTCTCATGCCTCATGACCTCTACAGAATTCAAATTATGGGAATTAGCATGGAAACAACTGCTAAAAGAGGCTCTCCCAGGCTTGCATGCTGATCCAAACACAGCAAAAGATGCTAATGGCATGCCGATTACCATTGAGCATCTCTCCGGTGAAGGCCAATGGTCTTCACCCTCAATCCAAGGTACCGCAATTCCTGTAGAAACACTCGAGAAAGTAAAAGAAGCAGCTGAAAAAGCATTCTTTTCCCTCCAACCTGAGGGGCCTTTTGAGCCCTACAGTAAGATCAAGCAGCTTCCATCAGAGCCTTTTCTGAAATTTGTAGAAAGGTTAACTAGAGCCATTGAAATCCAAGTTAAAAAAGAGAATGCAAGGGAAGAGGTTTTAGAGGAAATGGCATTTACAAATGCAAATGAACAGTGTTGAGCCGCAATTTTGAGTCTCCCTCTAGAACCTCCCCCTACACTAAAAGATATGCTTCTAGTGTGTAACAGGAAAGTGCCTCTGATGAGTGTTGCTGAAGACACCAGACCAAGGCTGCTGCCAAGACCACCACAGTGTGTCGCCGTTGCCAGCCCTGTGCCCATTCCCTCAGCACAGCAGTACCCTGGGCAGCAGCGAAGACCACCAATGGTTGACCCCACAAAGCCATGCCTGCTTTGCAATAACCTTGGGCACTGGAGCAGCCAGTGCCCCCTGAAAAAGCAATTTGATGAATTTAGAAATGGCATGGGAGGAGAATTACAAGCACTCCCTGGGGGTCAGCAAAAACAAAAAAACTGAAAGGGGAGCGCCGGCCTGCCAGGCGTGAAGACACAAAAAGAGCAGGCCAAGGGAATAAGGGAAGCAAAACAAACCAGGCGCGCGGTAATATTACTGTTTCTGTAAGTGAAGCAGATGCTTCAAAGACCACGTCTGCTGGTCCACTGTTGAGAGTTAAACAAAATAACCTTTGTTATGATTTAGGTGAACCTATGTTAACCACGTCTTCTGTCAATGAGCCTTACAGGTTGCAACTGACAGAATCACTCCACCTGAAAGACACTGACTGGCATTTTGTCTCTGCCAATCCAGAACAGAAGGGCACTTGGCACTGAATTCTTTGTAAGTACATCGTCATTGGGGACACCAAAAACACACCATGAGATTGAAATTGCTCCAGGAATTACAACATCAGTTTCTGAGCAATTCGTTCTCAGGCTGCACTGTTTCCACCCACCCCTGTTTCTTCCCAAAGGTCAAATTGTTGCACAAGCTATCCCTGTGCCGTTTTTGCCTGAAGGTTCTGAAAAACAAGGGCCCACAGTCGCCCGGGTCCAAGTTATTGGGAAAGACAAACCCAAAATTATGGTGTAATATCAGTGGGGGTTGGGAGTCAAAACACATTGAGATGCTTGTAGACACGGGTGCAGACTGCACAGTGATCCCAGTACAAGACTGGCCAGAACATTGGCCTTTGCAAAATGTTGCTGGTCATGTTCGAAATGTAGGAGGCCTGCAATTGGCAAGACAATCCAAAAGCATTATCCAAATCAAGGGACCAAACAGACAATTGGTGTAGAGAGCTTTTTGGATAATTAGCTAGCTGAGAAAGGCCATTTTGATGTGATACCGATGGATAAGGATAGGGGAAACAAGCTGGGGATTATGTAACCGGTGTCCAATCACTGACAAAGGTCATAGTGACCTTCACTGAAACGGGAAGACGGGGGAGAAAATTGCTTGCCAGAAAATGTAGATATCCTAGGTAGAGAAGCTAGAAGAATGCAAACATAGAAACAAAATAATCATTAGAAGATAGAAGTAGGTGTGGTTGATCTAAGTGTGCTTTAACCAATAATGAGCTCAACTTTTGCAATATGTATAAGCTTCATTAACACCAATATAAATATGTGTGAGCTTTCAATAAACTTGGGGATTTGCCATTCACGCATATTGTGTGAGGCATTTCTTCCGCCGTTCGCGACAAATGGTGACCCCGACGTGATTCAACGGTAGCCACGGTCGAGCAGCGTAAGGAGTTCGGGTCCTATCGCAGCTGAGGACGGCAAAAGCACCGCTGAAAAAGGGAAAGTGCAGTGCCCCGGGTGACCTCAAAGGAGACCCCGGCCGAGACGTGCTGCCGGAGTCTGAAAGGGCTGAAGGAAGTGCGCTGTTATCTTCAACATGGATAAAGAAAGGCAAGCAGCATATGATTTATTTCCTAGCTTTTTATAAAAGCATAAGGTTAAGGGTATAGATTTGCAGAAAGAGCTTCATGGGTTGTTAGCTCATGGGTATGCTCAAGGACTTTTTCGGACTCCTCACACAGTGCATAGGTTATCAGAGTGGCGTATATTTGGGGATAAGTTGTGGCAGGCAGTCATAGATGATGATAAAGCCGCGAGACAGTTGGGAAAGTTATGGCGAGTCGTGCATGCTGAATTGTAGAAATACCAGGCAGAGGAAAGAGCTGCCCAGCAGGCTAGTGCAGCCCGTGAAAGAAACAGGAGTTACGGAGACTGGTTTAGGTCCCCGCCAACGCTAGCTCCTGCTCTAAACGGCAGCTCCCTGCAGCTATCAGTTCCTGCTTCGAGCAGCAGCCCCCCCCCCCCCCCCCCCCCCCCCCCCGCGCGTACTCCAGCAGTGCCGTCCGCGCCGCCTGGCGCGGTGTTAAACCCTACAACGCCTCAGCCTCCCCGCTGCAGCGCACAGCCCGCAACCGCCCCGCCGGAGAGGCTCATGCCAGCCCCGGCCCTAAGAGACTTAGCAGCTGCAGCACGGCCGCCTCCCGCTCCGCTCCGCAGCTGCCCCGACCCCCGAGCCGGGGGGGTGGCAGGACGGGCCTCCCATCCCCCGTGGGGCAGCGGGCTCCGGGAGGTCCGCCCGCCCCACGGCTGCCCGGCGCGGTTCTGCTTCCTGGTCACCAGCTCCCTGCACCCGGACACGAGTAGCAGCTGTCACCGCTTCAGCTCAACCTGCCTCCAGCCCGCCAACGCCAGGAGCCTCGGATTGGACCTGGCAGCAGCAGCAGCCACAGTGACCCTGATGTCTACTCACCCAGAAAAGGTTCCAACTGGGGTAAAGGGACCGCTCATTATTGATGGATTACCTATGGGACTCTTACAACCAGGATTACCTAATCCGGCTATGTTGCCAGGGAACTGGTCACTTTTGATTATTGATCTGAAGGACTGCTTCTTTACTATTGCTCTTCATCCTCGAGACACTGCAGCAGATATTGGACTGTGTTACACAAGGCAGTGTTCAGGGACGTGATCTTGATCTTCCTATACAGCTGACAGTTTGGTGTGGACCAAAATTTTTACTGGGTGCACTTATTCAGCATAACAGAAAAACGGGGGAGATATGGGCCTTGGAATGGATATCTCCTCCACTTCAACAACATAAAACCCTTCTTCAGAAAATTGAAATTTTAGCTGATTTGCTCAAAAAGGGTCGTGATAGGACAATGGGGTTGGATTCAATGCCCAAAAAGATCACTAAAGCCCTTATCGGATGCTATAACTGCTTACACAGATGCAGGAAGAAAATCCAAAACCGCTGCAGTGATCTGGCAAGAAGAGGGACAATGGCATCATAATATACTCCAAGCTACTGAGTTGGACACTTTGCAAACGATGGAGCTATTGGCTGTTGTATGGGCCATGATGCATTTCTCTGGACCGCTTAATATTGTAACAGATTCCTTGCATGTTGCAGGCGTGTGTGAGCGAATAGAGGATGCCTCTATAAAAGAGGTTCAAAACAGGAGGTTACATGAGCTGTATATGCAGCTGGAGAGAGCAAATGGTACCTTGAAAAGATATCTGAGTAAATAATGGATACCAGAGAGCCACAAGAAAGATTGTTAAAGTGTTTGTGTGTTTTGAACCACTTGTGTGTTTTTGGGGAAAATAAGGTTCCTGCTGTGATTCGTCACTATGTACATGAAACAGATGGTGTAAAGAAAGATGTATGGGTGAGATACAGGGATCCTAAAACAGGACAATGGCAAGGTCCTGCTAAGGTGTTATATTGGGGCCGCGGATATCTTTGTTTCTACCCCTACAGGATCTCTGTGGGTACCTGCTAAATGGACCCGAGCAGCTGTGTTTGATGGAAACTTTATGTTATTGCTTTATTAATTTCTGCTTCTTTTGTGGGCAGTGTAGACTATCAGGCATGGGCCCCACCTCAGCCCAAGACTAACATATGGGTCACCCTGGAAAACCTGACTAAACAGGAGACTATTTGCCTGTCATTATCTTCTCCTGGCAATCCATTCACAACCTGTTTGGTTGGATTACCAGCAGATCCCTGGCCGTGCCCTTCACATGTGCCAACTTGTAAGGTCAGCAATGCTAGGATGAGTGTGGATAGTTGGGATCAGTGGATTTCCCACTTTCCTATAGTACCACAGGAACCCCAAGAGTTGGAGTTGTTAGGGTCAGTGATGGCAGATGCATGCATTCATTTTAACCATAGAAGCCTGCTGTCAGTCAAGAACCATTCTAATGTTGTAACTTCTAGCATGGCTGTCTACCGAAATGTGTCGGCCTGGTGTAATTATACAACAAAGAGAGTATCAGTCTCATCAAATGACCCTATTCAATTGCCAGCAGGATATTTCCTGATATGTGGAGACCGTGCTTGGGCCGGTATCCCATCAATGCTGCACGGGGGACCATGTACACTTGGACGGCTGTCTCTACTTACACCTAACATGTCCATGATACTGAACATGAGCCGCCGCCATCGTAGAAGCAAACGAATGGCTCGTGCATTTGCAGCCGACTGCCAGGATGATGTAAAGTTTTGGTCCCCAGCGGCCATAATCGCAGCATCTTTATTAACTCCAGGGGTATCAGCAGCACGTGCTCATGCTATTTTAAATAGGTTAGGGTGTTGGCTTGCTAAACAAACAAATGCAACTTCTTTAGCGATTTCTAGTCTTTTGCTTGATGTAGATTCTATTTGCCATGCGACACTTCAAAATAGAGCTGCAATTGATTTTCTTTTACTTGCACAAGGCCATGGCTGTGATGAATTTGAGGGCATGTGTTGCATGAATCTTTCTGATCATGCACAGTCTGTTCACTCACAGCTTTCTGAGTTATGGAGGTTAACTAGGAACTTACAGGTAGAATCAGGCCTTGGTATTGATGGATGGCTTAAATCTTTAAGCTTAAGATCATAGTTACGTTCTATTGTTAAGGTTAGCATTGTAGTAGCTATTGTAGCTTTGTTGTTAATATTAGTTTTGCCATGTTTTTGTATATGCTTACAGAATATAGTGCGAAAGATGATAACTACCACATTTAATCAAACCATGCTTGTTCAACAGAAAAACGGGGGAAATGTAGAGAGCTTTTTGGATAATTAGCTAGCTGAGAAAGGCCATTTTGATGTGATACCGATGGATAAGGATAGGGGAAACAAGCTGGGGATTATGTAACCGGTGTCCAATCACTGACAAAGGTCATAGTGACCTTCGCTGAAACGGGAAGACGGGGGAGAAAATCGCTTGCCAGAAAATGTAGATATCCTAGGTAGAGAAGCTAGAAGAATGCAAACATAGAAACAAAATAATCATTAGAAGATAGAAGTAGGTGTGGTTGATTTAAGTGTGCTTTAACCAATAATGAGCTCAACTTTTGCAATATGTATAAGCCTCATTAACACCAATATAAATATGTGTGAGCTTTCAATAAACTTGGGGATTTGCCATTCACGCATATTGTGTGAGGCATTTCTCCCGCCGTTCGCGACAAATTGGCAAAAATCCATCCATTTGTGTTAGATTATTCGGAACCTTTGTTAGGGAGAGATTTGATGGCCCAGTGGGGTGTCACAATTGATATTCCAGACTCTCCACAGGATTTTTGTACAGCGGTCATTGAACAAGAGCGCCCCACCCAAAAACTGAAGTGGAAAACGGACAAACCAGTTGAGGTGAAACAGTGGCCGCTCAGTAAACAAAAAATAAAGGTGCTTGAGGAGCTAGTGGAAGAGCAACTGAAAAAGGGTCACATTGTGGAGACCACGTCCTCATGGAACTCTCCAGTGTTTGTCATTCAGAAAGCTGACAAAAAGAGATGGCGGCTCCTCCACGACCTCCGACAAATTAATAATGTCATTGAAGATATGGGCTCTCCCCAACCTGGTATGCCACCCCCAACAATGCTTCCCCAGGATTGGAATTTAGCTGTTATTGATATAAAAGATTGTTTTTTCCATATTCCCCTACACCCTGACGATGCACCGCTTTTCGCATTCTCAGTCCCCACCATCAAAATGGAAGCCCCTATGAAAAGGTACCATTGGACAGTTCTTCCTCAGGGCCTTAAGGTCTCGCCAGCGGTCTGCCAGTGGTATGTCTCTTCCCTGCTTTCCCCAGTGCATGCAGCCGCAGCAAAAGCCATCATCTATCATTATATGGATGATATCCTTGTGTGTGCCCCCAATGATGATTTACTCACACATGCGCTTGACCTAACGATCGATGCATTGATTGTTGCAGGGTTCGAGCTCCAGGAAAGGAAAATTGAAAAGATGCCACCTTGGAAGTATTTGGGCTTAGAAATTGGAAATAGGACCATTGTTCCTCAAAAACTAGAAATCAATCCAAGGATCAAGACCCTTTTGGATATCCACAAGTTGTGTGGGTCTTTGAATTGGGTAAGGCCATGGCTCCGTCTAACGAAGATCTTGCCCCTCTTTTCAATTTATTGAAAGGGGGAGAGGACACTGGTGCTCCTAGGTCAATTACCCCAGAGGCACGGAAAGCTCTAGAAAAGGTTCAGATTGCAATGTCCACAAGACAGGCCAACCGATGTCGGCCTGACCTGCCATTCAAATTTATCATCTTAGGTACGTTGCCACACCTCCATGGAATCCTTTTCCAGTGGGAGGAAAAACAAACACCTAAGGCAAAGGACACACCTAAAAAGGGCCAGGACCAGAGGGACCCTCTCTTGATCATAGAATGGGTTTTCCTCAGTCACAAAAGGTCCAAGAGAATGACAAAGCCTCAGGAGCTGGTAGCAGAACTGATCCGGAAAGCAAGGACCCGGATCAAGGAGTTAGCAGGATGTGACTTTGAGTGCATTCACATTCCAATTGAGTTAAAATCGGGTCAAAATACTATGCAAATATTGGAACAATTGTTTTGAGAAAATGAAGTGTTGCAGTTTGCTCTGGATTCCTACTCAGGACAAATTTCTGTAGAGCGGCCTGCCCACAAAATGTTCGAACAAGATGTTCAATTTACTCTGAAATTGAGAAGTGCTCAGAGAAGGAGACCTTTAAAAAAGGCTCTGACCGTCTTTACAGATGCGTCTGGGAGGTCCCACAAGTCCGTTATGACTTGGAAGGATCCTCAAACCCAGCAGTGGCAGACGGACATTGCTGAGGTGGAAGGTTCACCTCAGGTTGCTGAGTTGGCTGCAGTTGTTAGGGCTTTTGAAAGGTTCTCAGAACCATTCAATCTTATTACAGATTCTGCATATGTGGCAGGAGTAGTATCCAGAGCAGATCAAGCAATACTGCAAGAAGTGTCTAACATCGCACTTTTCGAATTGCTCTCAAAACTTGTAAAGTTAGTCACTCGCTGGGAGCAACCATTTTATGTGATGCATGTCAGGTCACACACCGACTTGCCAGGGTTTATCGCTGAAGGCAACAGAAGGGCAGATGCTCTTGCTGCACCTGCAGTGATGGCCACTCTTCCAAATGTTTTTGAACAGGCAAAAATCAGCCACCAGCTTTTCCACCGAAATGCACCTGGCCTGGTTCGGCAGTTTCACCTCACTCGAGAACAGGCCAAAGCGATTGTGGACACATGCCCCAATTGCCAACAACATGCACTCCCTACAGTGAGTACGGGAGCAAACCCTAGGGGGTTGAACAGTTGTTAACTGTGGCAAACAGATGTTACACACATACAGTCATTTGGAAGGCAGAAATACATTCACTTAGTGTAGATACCTTTTCTGGAGCAGTCTATGCTTCTGCCCACATAGGAGAGTCATCTATCGATGCCATTAAGCACCTCTTACAGGCTTTTTCTTTCATGGGCATCCCCAAGGAGTTGAAAACTGATAATGGTCCTGCCTACAAATCCAAGGAATTTGGGAGCTTCCTGCAGCAATGGGGAGTAGAGCACAAAACTGGCATCCCCTACTCCCCTACAGGTCAAGCCATTGAAGAAAGGACTCACCGTGATATTAAAAGAGTCCTGGACCAGCAACAACAGGTTCTGAAGGTGGAACCTCCCCACATCTGGTTGTCCAGAGCACTGTTCACAATCAATTTTCTGAATTGTTCCTTTGGCAGCCTGAACCCGCCCATCCTAAGCCACTTTGGGGGGAGCAGTCATACATTGATGAAAGAAAAGCCTCCAGTTTTAGTAAAGGACCCTGAGACTTGGAAGACGGTGGGACCTTACAAATTGGTTACTTGGGGACGTGGATACGCTTGTTTGTCCACTCCCTCTGGTTTAAAGTGGGTTCCTTCCAAATGGGTAAGGCCCTATGTTCCCAAGGTCTCAGAGAAATCTACAGAAGTGCCCCAGGTTGCTAACGCTGCCTGGAGAAGGAAATGCCACATGTGTTCTCTGGAGGAAATTCCATTTAAGCCTCCTATCTGGAATAGTTTGTAATATATGTTTGTCTTAAGCTCCTTGTATCAGTTTAGATCCCACAGTTTGTGTGTAGTCTCAAGACGCCATGAGACCAAGCCTGTTCCTCATCCTACTCGCGATCATCCCACCAGCGATCTCCTGGATAGTCCCTCAGCCCAAAGCATGTATGGACTACCTTGGCAAAAGCCCTCGGACATCAAGAGAGAAACTGACAACTGGCTGAGAGGACTGCTCAAAGGCTGGGGACTCTCAGGCTGGTTGGGATCTATTCTGAAAACTGTGTTTTTAGTACTGTTTACAATAGTTATCGTTGTTGTAGTTGTTAGCATTGTTTTTGGACTAGTCAAACACATGGTTCTCAAGTTGATTTCAAGCTCATCTCCCCCTCCTGAAGTTTACCATTTGGAAGCCCTTAGAGCTCCAATGAATGACATGGAAGCCTCAGTGGAAAGCACTGAACCTCCTGTAGAGGAGGAACCGATTTACCAACCATGGTTTGGCAAGCATTCTGCACCACAAACCCAGTCCTCTTCTTTTTAAACAAAACTAGGGGGAGATGTTGCAGTGTGACGCCATTTCCTGTTTCACCTATCCCAACCCCCCAGGTGTGCCAACCTCTCCTTTCCCTTCCCCCTTTCCCCTCCTGCTGAGAGCTGTCCATCAATCTTAACATTCCAGCAGGGGCGTCATGTGGTTGGCAGAAGTTCAAAAGATGCCACTCAGGTCCGGGCTCATTGGCCTGTCCAAGTGTCTTTATCCCTTGAGCCTTCCCCTCCTCCCACCTGGTTGGTGGCTCACCTGTCCCTTCCCCTCCCCCCGTCCCCGGGCTTAAAAGGAGATGGGACCATGCGGTCTGGATTCTGTTGGGAGCTGTTACAAGATTCAGAGGTCTGTCATCCTAGAATAAAACTCTGGATTAAAACTCTACGGCAGGATCCTCTCCTTTTTCTCTTCACTGTCTCCTGAACCTTTTCCACCAGAGGTAAACTGAGTTTCTGCTATGCCTGGATTTGTTCCCAGTGCCTAGCTGCAGCATCCAGCCGGCCAAAGGTATCTCTGAGGTGAAACACCACAGCTGCCGCCTTTGGCCCAGCAGCAAGGGTCACACAAGCCCAGGCGTGTCCCACCCGGTAATATTGGGATTAATATTCCATACCAACCCTTTTCAATCCTTGGAGGGCCTGAGAGAATACTGGGGAGACCCAGGGAGGATAAACATCAGATGGAAAGCCTCAGATGGAATTTATTGGATTTGTGGGAAGAAGGCATACAGTGAGTTACCCCCAAGGTGGAAAGGGTCATGCACTCTAGGCATGATCCAGCCAGTGTTCTTCATTCTCCGTCAAACAAAGAGTAACCTATTAGGGGCTTCACTGTACGAGACCCTGAGGAGGGAGAGGAGAAGCTTGAAAAAGATGATACCCGTGATAAGTGGCAAACAAACCTGGGGGGAGGAAGAGTGGCCAGCTGCAAGAATAATTGATTATTATGGACCGGCCACGTGGGCCCAGGATGGAAGCTACAGGTATAGGACTCCGATTTACCTACTGAACAGGCTGATTCGGCTGCAAGCAATGGTGGAAATTGTATCAAATCACACCTCCGAAGCCCTGGATTTACTTAGTCAGCAGCACACCTAGGTAAGGGCATTTGTGTACCAAAATCGAATAGCTTTAGACTATTTGCTGGCCAAAGAAGGGGGAGTGTGGGGAAAGTTCAGTGAATCAGAATGTTGTATTGAGATTGATGATTATGGGGTAACCATAAGAGGATTGGCAGCCAAAATCAAGAAGGTGGCTCATGTCCAAGTTCAAAAATGGAATTCGATTTTGCAATCTTCATGGTGGGACAGATTGTTCGATGGGGCCTGGTGGAACAAAGTTATGTTCTTCATGCTGTGTTCAGTAGCCGCAATCCTATTTCTGCCATGTCTAATTCCTTGTTTTATTAGACTGATCCATTCTGTGGTCCAAGGGATGCAGATAGCAATAGTGCCCGTGGACCCAGAGGTGGCTTCCGGAGGCAACACATCTAAGATCATGAGATTGGGAGAAAGGAAGTATGCCAGCAACGCTGCCGAAATATAGGCAAAATTTGAGAAACGAGTGAAAACGAATGAAAATAATACTGAGTATCATGGTGTTCCACAAGGGGAATACAGGATAGTGCAATAAAGGTTACTCTTTTTGTGAAAGACCCTTAATGGTGGCGGGTAGAAGTAAAAATAAAAAGAATTTAGCAATTTGGGTTATAAAAGAAGCATGAAATAAATTAGTGATATAAATGGGGAGGGATTGCAATATATGGTAGGGATGATTCATGCTATTAATGTATGGTATAAAATATTGTGAAATCCAAACCATGTCTTTTGACCACCCTGGCCGGGAGCAGCTGTCTTATTTAGATTCAACTAGTTCCCTGACACAAGATAAGATAATGAACGACGCCTTAACGTAAGATGTCGGGAGCCACCCGAGAGTGATTATCGCCTTGCCGATTGTATCTAGATTGCATCTATTGAGATACTCAGCGGGCGCCACCCTGATACATCTGAATACACGGCTCCTCCAAAGCCAATTGACACCAATGGCACACCTGGACTGGGCTTTTGTTCACCTCTGCACATGGAAAGCAACAGCGATGCATGTGAAGAGACACAAAGAAAATTTGGTCATCTTTGCCTTGGGCAGAATAAACTGTATAAAACCTCGCCGCGCGAAGCCGCGAACGTGAACAGGGGGCACTCTGACACTCGGGAGGTCAGATCCAAGTTCACCCAGCGCTGATCCTGGGCTTGACGCTGTCTTTTTGGCTGTGGTGGTTTCGAAGACCAAACTTCGGTCTAGCAGACAAATTAATAAATCTTTGCTAAATTTTTGATAATTTTGGCTCATGATTTGATCATTTATAACAATAAGAATTAAAAATTAAAAGGGAGGGTTATACATTAGAGGGAAATCTTTGGTATCGGGCGTTTTTTGAAGTCTGTAACTCTCAAGTACCTCAGCCAATGGGGAAAGAGAGAATGGAAATGTGGCTGGGAAATTTGGATAAAAAGGAGGCTGTGTCCTCCAAAAATTTGAGACACCCCAGGGGAATGCCCCATGGACTCTCCCTTTATTTGAATAAAGTAAAAGGACTCCTCTGTCTCCTTTTTGGACATAAACCTCTGATGTTTGTGGATTAATTTTCCTAACAAGTTTGATTAAATGATGGTTGAACTGGGACCTTATTAACACCTGACCTTACTGGAAAAGGACCCTCACCATCTACTTGGGTGCCCCAGGGGAATACCTGGGACTCCGAACCCCTCCAAGGGAGCCTCTCCTGGATGCCTTCAGGAGCCAGGCTGCCACTGCCCAGCTCTGCTGTCTTCTGCCACTATTTCACGTTTTTCGCCACACTTAAACCCGATATCCTGTGTCTGTCCAACCCCCTGCGGTTCCTGCTACAGCTGCAGAGTTTCTGCTTCATTTTGTTTGCCATCCCCAGGGTCTGCTCACCTCTGCCATTCAAGCCTGCCGCTCTGAGGTTCCTGCTAAAGCCCATCTTGTCACCTGAAGGGACCCTGGGACCAATTGCCCCTGTGGGTTTGTAAAGGAAGCCCCTTTTCTATCTCTTCTGCTGGCTCGCCTGCCATTACAGCATGGAGAGAGGAGGCTGAGCTCAAGTCACAACGCCCTCTGCAGCTGTGGGGGAATCATTGCACCTTGCCCTGCCCTACTCGGAGCCACCAGCGCCCCTCCTGCTGGCTATGACCATCACTGCATCAAAGGGGAAAGTGCTTGATGGCTGAAAGAAGGCTGTTACTGGGTTTCTGGTTCTGTTTGTTGTTGCTGCCATTGTTGTTGTTTGTTTGCCTTTTTATACATACACACACTAGTAAAGAACTGTTATTCTTTTTCCCATATCTTTTCCTGAAAGCGCCATAATTTCAAAGTTATAATAATTTGGAGGGAAGGAGGTAATATTTTCCATTCTAAAGGAGGTTCCCACCTTCCTTGGCAGACACCTGTCTTTCTAACCAAGACAGTCACCCTGGCAATTCCAGAGACACAAATCACTGCAATATGCTGGGGCCTGGCCCAGGCCTACTGAGCCCTGCTCAACACCACTCAGTACTCTCAGGGGTACAAGAAGGTCTCTGGATCTGACAACAAGACAACAGGCCCTGCAACTACTCCAACCCCTGAGACAGGCCTTGCAGATGAACCAGAGAACCAACATGTGCCAGTATCAGTTGCCCCTATACAGAAGAAATGTACACAGAAGTCAGCTTATAAAAGAGCTTAGTAATGGAGGACAAGCAGGGAGGGCGAAGAGGGTGAAGCAGCAGGATTGTCACAAGTGCCATTCACAGGAACAGGAGGAAGAGGAAGAACAAGTGGTAACCACTATTCAATCTCTATCCTTAAATGAGCTGCAGGAGATATGAAAAGATTTAATCTGTCATCCAGGTGAGTGTTTTATTACTGACTAGCTGTTCTGATGCTGAGATAACAGAGCTAGCAGTTTGGAAATAGAGGGTAAGGAAGTCAAGCAGTTGGGATCACTTGCTAAGGAAGCAGGCATTGACAAAGCAATGGGAAAAATGACATAAGCCCTCAGTCTCTGGAGGCGAGTCCTGTCAATTGTGATGGAAAGGTATCCCTAGAAGGAAGATATTCCATGCCACCCAAGACTAGACTGCAATTGAGAAAGGTATCTTACACCTGAGAGAATTAGCCATGTGAGAGATGATTCATTATGACCTGGACAATGCATAATTACATAAAGATCCAGACAAAGTCCAATGACTACAACCCATTAAGTGGAAATGTGTACAGAGCACACCAACGGTGCATGGCAACCCATTAACAACAATAATCTGGAAAGACAATACACCACTAACAGTGGATGAAATGGTTCGCCATCTCTGGGAATATGAAGACAGTATTTCTTCCTCCCTCATCTCAGCTGTGAAGAAACTGTCCGATAAACTGATCCAGGAGTTCCAGCAATTAAGAGGGATATCACAGAATGGATAAGGTTGGAAGGGACTACCAGTGGTGTCATCTGGTCCAGCCTCCCTGCTCAAGCAGGATCATCCCAGAGCACATGGCACAGGATTGAGTCCAGATGGTTCTTGAATACCTCTAGTGAGGGAGACTCCACAACCTCTCAGGGCAATCTGTTCCTGTCCACAGTCACACACACAGTAAAGAACTTCCTCATATTCAGGTGGAACTTCCTGTGAATCAGTTTCTGCCTGTTGCCTCTTTTTCTATTGCTTGGCACCACCAAGAAGAGCTTGGCTCCATTTTCTCGAAACCTCCTTTCTCATACTTATATACATTAATGAGGTCCCCTCTCAGTTGTCTCTTCTCAAGGCTGAACAGGCCCAACTTCCTCAGCCTTTCCTCATAAGAGATTCTCCAGTCCCTTAATCATCTTTGTAGCCTTCTGCTGGACTCAGTCCAGGAGCTCCATGTCTCTCTTGTACTGAGGAGCCCAGAACTGGACACAGAACTCAAGATGTGCCTCACCAGGGCTAAGTAGAGGGGCAGGATCATTTCCCTTGACCTGATGGCAAAGCTCTTCCTAATGTACCCCAGGATCCCATTGACCTTCTTGGCCACTGTGGAAATGCAGCTGGCTGGGATGAATAGTGGTTTAGCCTTGGTAGCATATACAGAAGGCATCAACCTGAGACCATGGGAAGCAGAGTACTGAAAGGGAGATATCTAGTCTGGTCATGGTGAGAAGAGTGTGGTCATGGAAATTAGTATGTTGATGGTATGTTAATGGAACTATTCTATATTAAGTCATGATTCTGGTTCTTGTTCTCAGTTGGTTCGGAACATGTCACATATAAGGTTATGTTCTGAGTTCACGTTTGTGATTGTACCCTTACCCTCAGAATATCCCTATATCTTGTTACGTTCACCACACCCCCCAGTCTTTGGATCTTGCCCCTCAGACTGTGTGGTTTCTGCGTTTGTTATTTTGCTATTAAAGTGGATTTTTTGGGTAAATTCATTGTACCCATTCCTCTATTTATGCCACTCTCCCCCCAGCTGGACCAGACTTGGGATTGCAGCAAGCCAGACTGCAATAGACCACAAGGGCACACTGATGGTTCATGGATGCCTAGGTCCTTCTCTGCAGTACTGCTTTCCAGCAGGTCGGCCCCCACCCTGTGCTGGTGCACGGGGTTATTCTTCCCCAGGTGCATGACCCTGCACTTGCCTTTGTTGAGTTTCAGATGGTTCCTCTCTGTCCATTTCTCCAACCTGTCAAGGTTCTTCTGAAGGGCAGCACAACACTCTGGAGTATCAGCCACTCCTCCCTGCTTTGTGTTGACAGCAAACTTGTTGAGGAGGCAGCTGCCCCTTCAGCCAAGTCATTGATTAATAAGTTAAACAATACTGGACCCAGTATTGAACCCTGGGGGACATCATCAGTGACAGGCCTCATTCAGACAGTTCTCAACCCACCTTACCGTCCACTCATCCAGTCCACACTTCCAGAGCTTGCCTATGAAGATGTTGTGAGAAACAGTGTCAAAAGCCTTGCTGAAGTCCAGGTAGACAATATCCATGGATCTCCCCTCATCCATCATGGTAGTTGTTTCATTGTAGAAGGCAATCAGGCTAGTCAAGCATGACTTCCCTTTAGTGAATCCATGTTGACTGCTCCAGGTCACCACCTTGTCCTCCATATGTGTAGAGATGGCCTCCAGATTGAGGGCTCCATCACCTTTACAGGGATTGAGGTGAGGCTGACTGGCCAGTAGCTTCCTGGGTCCTCCTTCTTGCTCTTTTTGAAGATCAGGGTGACATTTACTTTCTTCCAGTCCTCAGGCACCTCTCCTGATCTCCACAACCTTTCAAAGATGATTTTGTGAGTGGCTTTGCTATGGTGCCTGCCAGCTCTCTCAGCACTCCCGGATGCATTCTGTCAGGGCCTGTGAACTTGTGGATGTCAAGTTTGCCTAGGTATTTTCTGACCCAATCCTCCTTGACCAAGGGAATGTCTTCCTCCCACCATTCCTTTACCCTGCTCTCCTGGGTCAGAGATCCCTGAGGGCTGGTCTTGTCAGTGCAGACCGATAAAAAGGCAGCATTCAGTAACTCTGCCTTCTCTGCATCCTCTGTCACTGGGGTCCCCCATGGATTTAGTAACGGGCCCACATTATCCTTAGTTTTCCTTTTGTTATTGTTGTATTTGAAAGAGCCCTTACTGTTGTCCTTAATATCCTTGGCCAGATTTAATTCCAGATAGGCCATGGCCTTCCTCATCTCATTTCTACTTACTCTGACAACCTCTCTATATTCATTCCAAGTGGCCTGACCCTGCTTCCATCTCCTGTGTGTTTCCTGTTTATGCTTGTGTAGTGACAGGAGTTCTTTATTCATCCATGCAGGTCTCTTGCCACCTTTGCCTGATTTCTTGCTGATTGTGATACATCATTCTTGAGCCTGGAAGAAGTGGTGCTTGAATATTGACCAGCATTCTTGGACTCCTCTTCCTTGCAGGGCCCATTCCCATGGGATTCTTCCAAGAAGATGCTTGAGGAGGCCTAAGTCAGCTCTCCTGAAGTCCATGGTTGTGATCTTATGTGCTGCCCTGCATCCTCCTTGCTCAGTACTGAACTCCACAATCTCATGGTCACTGCAGCCAAGGCCTTTCTTGTTTATTAGTATAAGGTTAAGCAGCTTGTTGGTTTCTCCACCCCTTGTGTCAGAAAGTTGTCATCAGTGTTTTCCAGCAACCTCCTCAGCTGTTTGTACTTCTCTCTCTTCGGGCCCATATCTCAGTGTATTGTGTCTAACTGAGATAGAGTTCATTTTTCCATAGCACCCTTCACCCCTGTGCTTTGCTTTGGTAGCTGGAAGGATGTTGAGAACACACCAGAGTTTTGGCTACTGCTGAGAAGTACTGTATCTCTAACATTCCTTCCCCCATCAAGGAGGCTAGGAGTGGGCAAGAACCCAGAAGGGGACACAACAAGGCTAGATGACCCAAATTAACCAAAGAGATATTCCATACCATATGACATCAGCTCAGAAATATAAAGCTAAGGGAGACAGGAGGAATGGGGGGCATTCGTTTTTTTACAATGTTTGCTTTCTGGAGCAACCACTATATATGCTGAAGCCCTGCTTCCCGGGAAGTGTCTGAACATCACCTGATGATGGGAAGTAGAGATTAACTTTTTCCTTTGCTTATGCACATGCAAACTTTCACTTCTGTTCCTTTGCTTTAGTAAGCTGCCTTTTCTCAACCTATGAGTTGTTTTCCATCTTATTGTCTCCCCTGTCCCACTGAGGAGTGATAGAGCGGCTTAATGGACACCTGGCACACAGCCAAGGTCAAACCACTACATTCAGGAACTGAGAGCAGGTGTCCTTTCATTCTTGAGAGTATTCAGAAGGTACATGTGGAAGAAGTTTTACAGCAACTTCTGTGAGCCAGAGAGAAGTTTGATAAGAGGATCCATGTTTACCCCCGAAAGAATTTCCTACCAAGGTCGTTGACATAGAAACCAAGAAAGAGAGAAAGATAAATAAGAGAAACATGCATCTGTCTATTCCAATAAGCACTTTGTTTTTCTTTCCTGACCAATGAGTACAGTGTAAACTTAAGAGTTTTGTAAGAATGTATAAAAAGCATGCATGCTATAATAAAAACGGGTTAGGAGTGTTGCTTTGTATTGTCTCCATCTCAACTACGACAGGTACACATCATGGGATACCCTGTGCTTTTACTTGTGGGACCACAGAGAAAGCATGAGGAAATGGGATGGAAAACCTACTTTGACTCTAGAGGCACAGGGGCAGGAATTGCAGGGAAAAACAATCACAACCCAATCCTGGGTTCATCCAGGAAAGTTGCTGCTCCAGTGGGCAGATTCCCAAGCAGAATGGAAGGGCTGATTTCACTACTGATTCAATGGAACCAAGTTTTAATCCATTTCTACAAGAACTAGAGAATCCTGTAATCAGTATTAGAGAGGCCCTGCCTCTAGCCAGGTGGAAGAGAGGGACAACTGGGTTTACTGGACTGTGTGGATCCAATGGCCTGGAACATTAGACCCACAAGAATATAACCCTCTAGTAGATACCAGTGCACAGTGTACCCTAATATCATCGTGCTATGGCAAGTTGAATATGAGTCAACAGTGTGCCCTGGCAGGCAAGAGGACCAACCGTGTCCTGGGGGGCATCAGGCAAGGCATCGCTAGCCAAAGGAGGTGATTGTCTCACTCCACTCTGCACTGGTGTGGCTTCATCTTGGGTACTGTGTACATTTTTGGGCACCACAGTATAAGAAAGATATAAAGCTATTATAGAGCATCGAAAGGAAGGCTGTGAAGATAGTGAAGGACCTTGAGAGGGAGTTGTATGAGGAGTGGCTGAGGTCACTTGGTCTGTTTAGCCTGGAGGAGACTGATGGGAGACCACATTATACAGCTCCCTCACAAGGGGCAGGCACTGATCTCTCCTCTCTGGTGACCAGTGACAGGACCTGAAGGAATGGCATGAAGCCGTGTCAGGGGAGGTTTAGATTGGATACTAGGAAAAGGTTCTTCACCCAGAGGGTGGTTTGTTGGGGTAACAGGTGTTCGTGTAAGGAAAGAGTTAAACAGAGAGCAACAGAAGCGCCTGCAGCAGCAGCAGCAACATATCTACCTGAGACAGAACTGGACAAACGAGTCTCTACTTCTACTTCAACATAAAACTGTACACTCTTTGTGTTCATTTACCATGGCTTTGGAGAGAACAATGGAAAATGTCAAGGGGACAGATTTTTGTGGAACTGTGATTGCGTCTGTAAGCTGTAACCAAAAAAAAGCTCTTAGGAGTAAAGATATATATACTGATGCTTCCAAATAAGTCTCAGATTCACACTCTCTGCTGGTGGGTCTCGTCCCTTCATGTATCACAGTGGTTGAGCACTGGAACAGTCTCCCCAGGAAAGTGATCACAGCATCAAGCCTGCCAGAAATGTTTGGACAATGCTCTCAGGCACATGGTGTGACACTTGGGGGTGTCCTGTGCAGGGCCAGGAGTTGGAGTTTGATGATCCTTGTGGGTCCCTTTCAACTTGGGATATTCTATGATTCTATAAAGGGGCAAAACACATTTGTATTTCTGGAGTGAAAGGGGGATCCCAAGAGCTGATTGTATTGGAGGCTGAAATCAGCCTGACTGGGAATGAATGGCAAAAGCACCCCACTGTGACTGGCCCAGAGGCTCTGTGCATCCTTGGCATAGACTATCTCAGGAGAGGGTATTCCAAGGACCCAGAAGGGTATTGGTTGGCTTTCTGTATAGCTGCCCTAGAGACAGAGGAAAGTTATCAGCTGCCTACCTTGCCCGGTCTCTTGGAGGACTTGTGGGGTTGCTGAAGATTGAAGAACAGCAGGTGGCAAGAGTGCACCAGCAGCAATATCACACCAACTGAGACTCCCTGATTCCCATCCATAAGCTGACTCATTGACTGGAGACCCAAGGAATGATCGGCAGGATCCACTCACCCTTTAATAACTCCACATGGCCAGTGAGAAAGTCTAATGGAGAATGGACACTGACAGTGGATTATCATGGCCTGAATGAAGTCACACCACTGAGTGCTGCTGTGCTGGACATGTTGGAGCAATATGAGCTGGAGTCAAAGGCAGCCAAGTGATATCGCTAATGTGTTTTTCTCAATCCTGGCAGCAGAGTGCAGGTCACAGTTTGCTTTCACTTGGAGGGGCATCCAGTACATCTGGAATCGACTGCCCCAGGGGTGGGCACATAGCTTTACCATCTGCCATGGACTGATCCAGACTGCACTGGAACAGGGTGAAGCTCTGGAACACCTGTAATACAATGATGATATCATTGTGTGGGGCAATGCAGCAAAGTAAGGTCAAGGGACCTGTCCAAGAGATCCAGGTTTTATGAATAAAATGGCAAGATGGACATTGCCAGATACCAGTGGATGTGATCAACAAAACAGCAATGTCTCCACCAACTCACAATAAACACAAGCTTATGTAGGCACTGTAGGCTTTTGGAGAATGCACATTCCAAAATATAATAAGCTCTCTCTACCAAGTGACCCAGAAGAAGAATGTTTTCAAATGGGGGCCTGAGCAATGAAAAAACTTTGAGCAAATCAAAGACGAGACAGTTCATGCTGTAGCCCCTTGGGCCAGTCAGGACAGGGCAAGATGTAAAAAATGTGCTCTACACCACAGCTGGGGAGAATGATCCTTCCTGGAGCCTCTGGCAGAAAGCACCAGGGGAGACTCAAGGTTGACCCCTGGGGTTTTGGAGTTGGGGATCTGAAGCCCTCTATACTCCAACTGAAAAGGATATAGTGGCAGCTTATCAAGGGGTCCAAGCCACTTTGGAAGTGATTGGCACTGAAGCACAGGTCCTCCTGGCATCCTAACTGCCAGTGCAGGGCAGGATGTTCAAAGGAGGGGTCTCCTCTGCACATCATGAAACTGATGCTACATGGAGTAAGTGGGTGTCCTAGGGTGACGTTATGATGCTTGTATCCCCATTCATGTGTTCTGTTAATGTTGGATATTATGTTCTGTACCTTTAAGACCGGCTCTGAAGAGGGAAAGTTTTGTTTTGGTTTTCTTATCAGCCTGGCGGGACACAGAGACTGCAGCTTTTGCTTTTGCTTTTTTGCTTTTGCTCTCTCGCTCTTGCTTGCTTCGCATCTGCTTGCTTTTGCTCTTTAGCTAGTTCAGCTAAACTGTCCAATTTCTTCCTGGACGGTTTCTCCTTTCCTTTTTCTGATCATTTCGAACCTGCTCCGGACTGGGACCTGAGAAACACCAAGATCCTGCACCTTCTGGCCTGCAGCAGCAGCCCCAGCGCCGGAGGGACTGAGAACAGAGTGACCACCCCCAGAGAGACTTTCTGAATTTGTCATCTTTTTTCAGAGGGGTGTCATCCGGTATTGTTCATTTTGTGTGCTGGGGGGTGCTGTGCTTGTTAAATAAACAGGTTCTTTCCACTCCTCTCCGAGAAATCCTTCCCGAACCGGTTGGGGGGAGGGGCTGTGTGGGTTTGCTTACTGGAGGAGCCCTAATTTGGAAATTCTCCTCCAAATTTGCCCTAAACCTCGACAGTGGGTCGCACTGATCATACAACCAGCTCCAATAGGGAACTCCAGTCATCCAGGAATCTTGGAAGTGATCATGAACTGGCCAGAAGGCAAAGGTTTCAGAATGTCACCAGAGGAGGAGGTGACATGTGCTGAAGAGGCCCCACTATATAATAAATAACAAGAAAGTGAGAGGCAATATGCCTTCTTTATTGATGGATCCTGCCATCAGTTTGCAGAGGTGAAAGCCATCCAGTTGGCCTTAAACACTGCTGAACAAGAGAAACGGCCAATACTTTTTCACTATACTGATTCATGGATGGTGGCAAATGCCCTGTAGGGGTGGTTGCAGCAATGGAAGCAACAACTGGCAGCACAGGGGCAAACCCATCTGGGTTGCTGCATTATGGAAAAATATTGCTGCCTAGGTGGAGAACTGTCCTGGGTTGACTGTATGATGCTTTTATCCCCAATTGTCTGTTCTGTTTATGCTGAATAATAAGTTTTGCACCTTTAAGACTTGTTCCAGACAGTGAAGGGGGGAGAAAAGAAGCGTGCAGTTTGTTTTCAGACACTGCACTCACTCCTCCACATTTCTGCTCCTGGTCTGTTGTTGTCTGCGGATGGACAGAGAGCGGGACAGAGCTCTCCTTTGTTTTAGTTAGTTTAGCTAGCCTTGGCAAAGAAGTTTCCTGGACTGTATTTTTTTTCTCTTTTTCTTTGGACCTGCTTAACCTGCTCTGGATTGAACACCCAGAAGAGCACTGGCAGCTTGCACCTGTGGCCCACCGGGCTGGGCCTGGGCCGCAACATTTCCAGCACTGGAGGGACTGATAAGAGACTGAATGAGCCAAGCTGCAACCCAGGGAGGGGACTTTTCTGAGTTTGTCATCTCTTTTGGAGCAGCAAGAGGTTTTATTGTTTAATATTGTTTAGGTTTTATTGTTTAATAAACAGTTTTTTACACTTTTCTCCAAGGAGGTATTTTTTCCCGAACCAGTTAGGGGAGAGGTCAATTGAATCTGCTTTTCTAGAGGAACCCCTTTGGGGGTTCTCTCCCAAATTTGCCCTGAACCAGGACAAGAACCTGGTTGAAAAGGTACATCACATAGATGCTCATGTACCCAAGAGTTGGGCCACTGAAGAACATTGGAACAACTAGCAGGTGGACCGGGCTGCTGGGATTGAAGTGGCTCAGGTGGCTCTCCATTGGCAACATAAGGGTGAATTATTTCTATCTCAGTGGGCCCATGACACCTCAGGCTTTTAAGGAAGAGATGCAACATATAGATGGGCTTGTGATCAAGGGGTGGACTTGACAGTGGACACTATCGCACAGGTTATCCAGGGGTGTGAAACATGCTGCAATTAAGCAGGCCAAGCGGTTAAAGCCTCTTTGCTATGGAGGATAATGGCTGAAATATAAATAGAGGGTGGTCTGCCAAGGCAAGCGCCATGTGCTTCCAATTGTGGAAGCAACCACAAGATGGCTGGAAACATACCCTGTGCCCCATGGCACTGCTCAGAACACTATCCTGGGTCTTGGAAAGCACATCTAATGGGGACATGTTACTCCAGAAAGAATTTAATCAGACAATGAAACTCATTTCCAAAACAACCTCATAGACACCAGGGCCAAAGAACATGCCATTGAGTGGGTGTATCACATTCCCTATCATGTACCAGCCTCTGGAAAGATTGAACAATTTAATGGACTGTTAAACACTACACCAAGAGCAATGAGTGGTGGGACTTTCAAACATTGAGATACACATTTAGCAAAAACCAACCTGGTTAGTCAACACCAGAGGATTTGCCAATCAGACTGTCCCTGCCCAATCAAAACTTTTATGTATTGTAGAAGGGGATGAAGTTCCTGTAGTGCACATTAAAAATAAGCTGAGGAAAAGTCTGGCTTATCCCTACCTCAGGCAAAGGCAAACCCATCCATGGGATTGCTTTCACTCAAGGACCTAGGTGCGCTTGGTGGGTAATATGGGAGGATGGGGAAGTCTGTGTGTGCCTCAAGGGAATTTGATTTGGGGTGAGAATTGCCAATTAATTAAACTGTATGGTGTTAATAACTATATAACACTGATAGTAAAAGGTTTTAAAATCATAAAATTCAGGGAATTAGAAAGAAGCTAGACTTAGTGGGGCCCTGGAAAAATGTTAAAAATAGACTCTGAAAATGTTAGGCTTTGTGTTTGCCAGATCATGTGAAATTGCACCTGCGTAAGCAGTATATGATAAATGATATAATTGTTAGATGTGATGCTTGTTTAGTAATTAAATATAATTATTGTTTAATCGTAGGAAGAATCATGAGAAACTATGTTAGAAGTTTGAGGGGGACCACAAGGAGCCCATGCTTGGATGAAATCTATGCATACAATAGAACAATATAAGTTTAATAATTAACATGAAAGTTATATAACGATAGAATATAAAAACATGTTCATCCCAAACCCATGTCGGAGTCAGATTTGGGTTTGTACCCCTGACACCCAGAGCTCTTCAATAAAAGCACCTACATATAATCATTCTCATGATTATGTGTTTCTGAACGCTAACAACACTGTGTATTATCACCTCTGTGGCAGCTATATGCATCATCACGCTGGGCACCTTATGACATCCATCTTTGCCACATCCATTCTGGAAAAATGAACCTGACTTCCCTCTGATTTGCACATTAATGAAGAATGAACTTTCATAAACCAGAACAAGTGCAGTGGTGATGGAATCAGAACTGGCTTCAACATGCAACAATCCAACACTATCCACCATCTTTTCTGCCTGAAAGACTGTTAGGACAGATGGACCCCAAAGTCATGGACTAAATTAACTCAATGAACTTTTATAGGGATGTTCCATAGACTAAGGGAATGATATCTGTCTGTACAGCTATCAAAAAATAGGAAAGGTGATGGGATATAGGGAAGTGTGGGACCTGGTATGATGCAAATGGTATGGAATAAGGGGTAGATACTGTCCTGGTTTCATCTGGGATACAGTTAATTTTTTCTTAGTAGCTGGTACAGTGCTGTGCTTTGGATTTAATATAAGAATAGTGTTGATAACACACTGATGGTTTGGTTGTTGCTAAGTGGTGCTTACCCTGAGTCAAGGGCTTTTCAGCGTCTCATGTTCTGCCAGTGGGCAGATGCACAAAAAGCTGTGAGGGAGCATGGCCAGGGCAGGTGACCCAAACTGACCAAAGGGATATTTCATACCACAGAACATCATGCCCAGTATATAATCTGGGGGAGTTACCACAGTCCAGTGGAATTTTGTCTGGTGTGCTAATTCCAAACCTCCATTTAGGCCTGGAATTAATGCCTTCCATTTTGCCATCTGTGCCTGTTGTGGTGGTTTATCCTATGGGAACTTCCCTCTTTGACAGTATTTTGAGACAAGTAAACTGCTTTTAGTCCTGACAGTACTCAAGTGCCCAGAGCTACCCCCTCAAATGACGTCTGGACTTGGAGAGCTCCTGAGATTGCCAAGAAATATGTCATTTTACAAATCATCCAAAATGTAAAAAAATGATGTATTGACACAAAGATGACAAATATACCAAAATGAAAAAAATTTAAAAAATCACAACCAACACTGGCATATTACATAAGGAAAAGAGACTCGGGCAGGAAGGGAAATTCAGTGGAACACAATAGGCATCAGAGCTCACTTGGGAGGGAAAGGAGAAATCACAAAACAACCACCAGCAGTAAAACTGCCCCACATGTTGCTATCCCAACACTTTCACATCCCCCACTGAACCACTACAGCCAACCTGCTCCCAACACACCACTACCCTCCCCAAGCACAGCCACCCCACCAATGCACTTCCTGAAGACCACCACAGCCAACAGCCAAAACTGAAAACCACAGCGGGAAACCTGTTGCCCTCAGAAAGTGAGGAAAGGAAAGCCATGACACCACATAAAGCTGCTCACATGGCAGCACCCAAAGCATAACACCAACCCATACCACCACCAAGCCTGACCAGGCTCACACACCCAGCACTCACAGCCTCACCTAGGCTGTGCTCACAGACCTACAGCCCTGCCTGTGGTGTGGTACCCTGGTGCTCCTGCCAGGCCTCACCACCACCCATGTCTCTGCAACACCACCTTCCCCTGGGACAGCCTCCAGCTCCTTCAGGCCATGGCTCCTAGCATGCCACAGCCCTGCCACCACCAGCAGGCACCCTTTCTCTTCCCCAAAACCCTCCTCCACACCTACAGTAACTGCTGCTACCACACTCTGCATCCTCCAGAAGCTCTTCACCATCCTCAGGACCCCAAACAGCCCCGCCCACCACCACTGGGATGGCAAGATATGGCATCACGTCCTGCACCACATCCAGCAGCTTGAGCAGTATGTGCCAGCCAGTGGCATACTCTTTGAAGGCCAAAGGCCCTGCAACCTGCTGCTCAGCATCAACAAATATTTTGGGTGTGTTATAGATGAATAATGTGATAGTTGGCTCTCACAATTGAGAGATGAATATTATGTATATGTTAAGACAAGTTTTGTAAATATATAGTAATGTTATTGTAATATGTCCTCCCATAGTCTTCTTTCCCCTCCTCCTTGTAATAGCTGCAGTAGTCAAGGCATTTGGGGAGGGCTGGTTTATTACTAGGAGGCACGACATGACAACACCTGACCTCCAATCAAGATGTAAAAAAGTGATCTCCACCAATGGATGGCAGAGGAGTTGATTGACAAAACTTTGGAGGGGATTAGGGTATAAAAGGCAGAGCATCCATTTTGTAAACGCGCATATGGCTGCTATTCATGGAGACTCCCCAGCGTTGTAATTTTTCCTTATTCAGTCTTTGTTGTATTTTTTTGTTAAGGTTTAATAAACCTTTGAAATTTTAAAAGTGAGTGTTGTTTCTCACAGGTGCATCCAGGACTTCCTCTGCACCCATCATCACAGACCCTATGTCTGAGACCACATCTGCCTAGAAGCTCACACCTGCTTCCATCTCCACAACCACACCCATATCATGTGTGATTAGCCCAACTACCCTGACCAACATGCAGAGCTCCACCCATGCCACCATCACCGCTTCTGGACCACTGCCCCATTCCCATCCCTATCCTCCCACCTCCACAATCGGTGGCTAGATCCACCACAAGAACAGTCACGGACCCTGAGCCTCCACTGACTACTCATTTATTCTATTTAATTTGACAAGGGTGTTTAACTATTTATTCATTTATTTATTTGACAGAAAATAAAGACCTGTTGCAAAAAAGCATGTTGGTGCCTCTTGTCTCAGGAGCACAGAGACAAGAAGCCTTTGGGGTAGGGAGAAGTGACCTCCACTCAACACCAACTCCAAACAGAGCTCTGCAGTTCCCATGCTCCACAACCCTGTGCACTCTTTGTTTTGGCATCTCCCCAAGAATGATATTTCCTCAACTTCTTTGGAAAACCTCTGCCAGGGTTTAGCCATCATCATCAAAATCATCTCTTCAGCCTCTATCTTCTCAACATTTTCCACCTTCCATCCCAGTTTAGACTGACTAATGATTAGCACTGGAGTCCTCAGTAAAAGGAAGGCATGGACTTGTTGGAGAGTTGGAGTTGTTCAGCCTGGAGAAGAGAAGGTTCCAGGGGAAACCTTATTGTGGCCTTTCAGTACTTAAAGGGGTTTTATAAGACAGATAGGGACAGACTTTTTAATAAGGCCTGTTGCAATAGGACAAGAGGTAATGATTTTAAACTAAAAGAGGGTAAATTCAAACTACATATAAGGAATACTTTTTTTATGATGAGGATGGTAAAACACTGGCACAGGTTGGCCGGAGAGGTGGTGGATGCCCCATCCCTGGAAACATTCAAGGCCAGGTTGGATGGGACTCTGAGCAACCTGATCTAGTTGAAGATGTCCCTGCTCATTGCTGGGAGGGTTTGTCAGAAATGGAATGTTATAATTTACAGCTTAAACATTTTCATTAAGGAGTTTTGCCTATTATAGCAAAACTGTACAAAAGCTGCAGAGAAAAACACCAAAACACTGAATGGGGCCCTGGACTGTTTGTTGATGGAGATAAGATAAAGTAACTTCGGAGAAGAATACATTCACAGAGGGATCAAGCTTAGCACCTTCAGGGTGGAGACCACAGTTCTGGGGCTAACAGCTGCCAGGCTTGCACAGACTCTCACACCAAAGGGTGTGGGGGAGGAAGAGAGGTTTTGGGTGTGTAATGAAAAAGCCTCTGGTTCAGAACAGTGAACACCCATCCTCCACTGTGCGGAGGACCTCAACTGTGGGGCCCCTTCATCCTGGGAAAAGCTGCATCCACAAGGATGCAGATGGGGTGTCATGGCCCATCAAAGGCCCCACCCCAAAGGGGTCCCCAGACCCTGCACCAGAGCACTGCAGCGCGATGCAACAGATCCACAGTGTTGCAAGAGACAGTGTCAAACTTGTCCTCCCCAGGGGAGGCAGGTGGGCATTCCCACCTGGCCCAAACATATATTAATCCACGGGATTCTATACTTTGTGGTGTTAGTGGGCAGCAGGGGACTCTCACCACCAAGAAGACCAGATGGATGGGAACGAGATGTTGTTGGAACCCCCAGAAGGGTGACATGTTTCTATTTAACCTCTGTTATAGATGAGTAAATGGTTGGCTCTCACAATTAAGGGGTGAACATTATATGTATGCTAAAATAAGTTTTATAAATGTATAGTTATGTTACTGCGATGTGCTCCCCCCAGTATGTGTTATCATAGGATGGTCTTGGTCTTGGGAAGGTTGGCTTGTTACTACGGCAGCACCTGACCTCCGATCAGAATGTAAGAAAGTGACCTCTACCACTGGACAGCATGGAAGGAGTTGACTGACAAGGCTCTAGGAGGGGCTAGAGATATAAAAAGCAAAGCGTCCATCTTGAAGAGGAGCCAGCCATGTGGTAGGCAGCCATGAGAGAGGCTCCCAGGCCTGTTTTTCCTTATTTAGTCCTTTTCTTTTGTTTTTATTAAGGTTTAATAAACTTTTAAAATTTTTAAAGTGAGCAGTCGTTTCTCACACCACTGTCACTCTCTCCTTGCCCCCACATGCACAACTTCTTTTCTTTTCTTTTCTTTTCTTTTCTTTTCTTTTCTTTTCTTTTCTTTTCTTTTCTTTTCTTTTCTTTCTCTTTGCCTCTTTTATTATAAAATAAAATATATCAAGTTTTTTTTGCACCAACATCTAACCTCATTTGATTTTAATAATGTTTTTTGGGTATATTTTGAACCTTTCTGGGTCCAATCCATTTTAGTCACAGAGGCTTAGTTTCCTTCGGTCTTTTGTGTTAAACTGGTTTGTAACAGGGATTGAACTAGATGACCTTAAAAGATCCCTTTCAACCCAACCCATTCTATGATTACATGAAGGAGAGACACAGCAGAGATCACTTTGACTCAGCTGAATTCAGCTACTCATGCCACTTCGGGCACTTTTCATGCCAACTGTCTCATTGTGTTGCTTGAAAACACCTTGCAGCATGAGCAATTCTCAGGCAACATAGACAAGGTCCAGCCATGGACCTCCAACACCAGTGTATCTCCTGCAGGGACAGTGTTGGAAAATATATCAGGTTTAAATTTTTTTATTTTTAAAGTTTAGTCAGGTTTTTTCGCCTCTGTCCCAGGGGAAGGGAATTAAAGTTTCTTCCCAAGGTATTGTTCTACCAGGTGTGACAGGACTTCCTCCTCCCTCCTCTCTCTACCACAGATGGCAGGTACAGATGGGAGAGAGAACCCAGGTGGGTCAAAGGCCCAGCAAGGGGTCATCTCATGGTGCCAAAAGATCTGCAGCCTGGCCAAGAATCAACATCATGATATGGAGAGCAGATGTGGGAAGAGATAAAAGAAAAATAAATATCATTGACCAAAGACACTTCTCTTTATGACTATAAAAGTCACACAGATTATCACGGAGGTAGAAGCCTCTGTTGAAAACAGAGTTTGCTCCTTAGAATTTTTAAAACTTTAATAATAATAGGATAAAAGAAGGACAATATTTCCAGCACTGGGGTGCTTTTGACAAACTGTCAAAGAGCACCGGAAAAAAACTTAAAATCATGTTCTCTATATACATTACTGGAGTTACATGCATATTCATTAGCTTATACATTATTTAAACATTCCTGAGAGCTTTTGATATTGCAGGGGCTCTTCTAGGTTTCCCATCCTGGCTTATCTGTATGACATCCGGAGATCAAGTCAATAAATTTTATTCCTTCCCATTATTTCATCCCTGTTGTTTCACACTTTTCTGATAAGAGGAGTTAACGAGCTCATTCCCAGCCTCCTCTGGTGCTCTGTCTTGTGTTAGTGTTATCTTATCACTTGGAGAGGTCAGTCAGTGGATGCCCTTACACTGTTAGTGTAAGAGATGCTCCCTCTTAGTGTGAGAGATGCTACTCACTTCCAAAAATGTAGAAAGGTTTATTAAACCTTATCAAAAATACAACAGAAGACTGAATAGAGAGAATATTACGGTGCCAGGAGCAAAGGATTTTTCCTACCATGTGCTCGTCTACACAATGGAGGTTTTGCCTTTTAACCCTTTTGCTTCTCCCAAAGTTTTGTCCATCAACTCTTTCTTCTCTGTCCAGTGGTCGAGTTTACTTCCTTAAATCTTGATTGGAGGTCAGGTTTTGACATAGTGACAAGCCGACCCTCCCAAATGTCCCAAACCCAAGCAGTCCCCTGATAACAACACAAGGGGGTAAAACATAACTATTAATCTATAAAGCTTTTCTTAACATATATACATGATATTTGCCTTTTAATTGTGAGAGTCAATCATCGCATTACTCATCTATCACATTAGTTACACAAAAGCTTTTTCACATCTTATGTTTTGCTAAGGTCTATAGTACAATACGTTAATCATATCACTATTTTTATAAGCGATACATAGATATTATATTCATTACACTACTATTTCCATGTGCAATATAGTACGTACTTAAGTTGATAGAGTATATTATATTAACAATCAGCTAAAAAGACAAAATTTGTATCATATCTAAATACTTATGATCAATAACAACATGCAAAAGCTAATACATAAATGCGAAAGCCAATATTATCTAGTCATTTTTAACACCCCTTACACACTCCCTGGAAATGTGTAAGACGGCTACTTCTCCAAGCCTGAACGCATCTTCGTGGCTACTTTTCCAGAAATTGAGGGAAAGGGTTTCGATGTGTTCCCCATCAACAACTGGATGGTAAGATACATTGAATCCTAATCTATACTCTTTCTTTGCTAGCTGTAAATTGGTACCTTTAATCATTCACTTGATTCCTAAGTTGTATGTAACAAAAGGTTAACCCTAAGTAACATTGTAACAAGATGTACAGGTAAAGTAAGCAAGATAACAAAGAAAGCAAGATAGCAGGGTAAGTGAGATAACAAACGCCATCAAGAGCAAGATATCAAATTTTAACGAAACTTACAAACTGCAAAATTAGCTAAAAACAGGTTAGACTGAAAAAACAAGAAGCACCAGGCATGTGCGGAAGATAGAGGTAAAAAGTTCAAACATGAGGAAGACTACAGAAGCCTTCATCGAAAGACCACCAGAAGACTGATGACCAGAACAGAAGGAACTGATGCATGCGTGAAAGCAAAAACTGCTATAAAATCATTACACAGCTTTATGCAAATATGTGTATGCCAATGATATGTAATGGCGATGTTGTGCAGGAGGACTTTTAAAATGTAACTGAAGGCTAAAGAAGATTGAGTGAGTTTTTGGCAGAGAGATCCACCTCACTCCCAGTGCTGAATAAACAAATACCTGCTCTATAGCCATCTGACTACAGTCTTATTTTCTTGCCCAGTTTTGGGCTTCACACTGTATGTTATCTACTAGTAGTTCCCTTTTTTTGGTTGTTGTTTTATGCCTGTGTAGTACATAGTCTGTTTAGAGTCTTAATGTCTGATAAATTTGATTCTATTGAATAATTCATTCATTCTATAATAAACCTAATCGGCCATTCTTGAAGAACTTGTGGATGAGAGCAGGTTGTGGGGTGCTGGCTGCCCCAGTAAGACTACTGTCTGCTGCCAGAGGCCTGGGCAATAGGAAAGTACTTATCTAAACTCTCATATCTATTCATAACACCAGGTGAGGCCTGATGAACTTAACATCTCAACAGACTGGGAGTAGCACAGAAGATACACAAAAGATAAACGCATCAACGGCCATCAAGGACCATAAACGGACTATCAACTCAAAATATCACCCATGGTATGGTCGAGACACCCATTCTGGGAAAAGAGAAATAAGAATGAGGACCTAATTAGCATCGGAGGCAAAGAGATCTGTAGCCAATAGGAAACCAAATACTAAGAACTATATAACTTGGAACCAATGAACATTGAGCCAATGAATTACTGTGGGTTCTGACTGTATAAGTGTGGCTGCATTTCTCTTCACAGAGAAAAGCAAGGCACAACTTCCCAAGGATATTTCTGGGAATCGCAGCCAGGAACCTCAGAGAAAGAAAACACTATTCTTATCTCAATTGCTGCGCCTCTTGTTGTTCACAAGTGGAATGCATTGTGGAAGATTGTTTAACGGAAGGGAATTGGTACTTGGATTCTGGTGTGAGTGTTTTGATTCATTGACCAATTGAATCCAGGTGTGTGTGTGTGTCTGGACTGTCAGCGGACAGTCATGAGATTCTGTTCAGTGCAGTGGAGTTGAGTGCTTGTGCAGATTCAATTTACACGTAATGTAATATAGTGTAATATAATATAGAATAATATATAGTATAATAAATAATTAATTAGCCTTCTGATATCCATGGAGTCCTCCTCATCATTTCTCCCAGATGTTGGGGTCGCCCTGCGTTTACTATATATAAGTATCTGAAAAATCTTGTAAAATTCATGTGTCATGGACTGATTTTCTCTGCACACCCCAGGCTATATGTGGATGAAATTATTTATGTTACACATCCTGGCCAGAACAGCATCCTGGCCAGAAATAAAGTAATGCCTTGATTCTCTAACCCTAAAAATGCTGTTGGAGGGTTTTTGTTTTTCCTGCAGTTTCGGTGACAAGGGGACCTAGGTATGCCAAAACATCGTGCGTATGCCAGCACCCAAAGCATAGCACTCCTTAACACAACATTGCCTGACAAGACCATGGCTCCCAGCCTGTCAACACCACCACACAGACATTTTCCCTCCTCCAAAAGCTTTGATAAAACATATGATGTTATGGATACATATTATAATATTGGCTTTTCACAAATATTAAAATGGGTTTTATATGTGTAGTGTTAAAATAACTTTGTTATAACTATATAGTTTTTATTTCTGTTGTTAATTAAGCTTAGTGAAATAGCTATGCTTGTGTTAAAATGTCTTCTTAGATGGGATAAGATCTAATGAACATAGGATGAGGCAACTTGCTATAGATATGCCAACTATCAGCACTCACCGTCTGAAGACAGTGTGGACCAAGGCCCAAAAATCTGAGGTGATAAGAACAGACTAAAACCACAACCAAGGAATAAGTATGCTCTAAAAAGGCTGATCCAAGGAGGAGACATGCTAAACAATTCTTGGAACATGCAAACTAGTTTGGGGAAAAGCTTACTATGCATAAGGATCTATGAATATGCAACAGGTTGAAGGGAAAAAGTATTTAAGGGGTATCCACAAAGATAACAGCGTGCTCTTGGCTGAGTGCCAAGATGGACCTGGCCATAATAACCTTTGCTCTATGGTCTGATTTGCAGAAAAACACTAACTCTACAACTTTGTAAAAGTTGTAAAGCTGGTATGTTTATTACAGCACTGGATGCATGTGGGGATCGTTCCCCCTAAAGGACATGCGCGCCCCTGAGAATTCCCAATCCTTTTTTATCCCTCCTTACTGGTACATATGCATAGAGTTTCACAATAGCTTCATGCATGTTAATTTTAGTGGTTTCGCATTACAGCTTGCAACTAGTCCTTGTACAGAGAAAACTCTCTGGTCATCCTGTCTGTCTCTTGCCTTAGTTTCAAAGTTCAAGGGGCCCTTCTTATCCCTTCAGCTTGGAAATTGCATTCCTTTTTCCTTGGCTGAGGCAGTTTTTGTGAGGGCAGCAAAGCTAACAGACTAAACAAGTTCACGTATGTTAGCAAGCTACAGACTTAATAATTCAAAGCGGCACATTTCGCCTAAATCTGAAATGGATTTCTACTCTGTTAAATTTCCACTCTTTTTCAGGTCCTTGTTTCTTATTGTCCTTTATTAAACTTTTTAAATTTTCACAGAAGAGTGAATGCGTTTTTCACATTTGACAATAGCTCTCGTAGAAGCAAAATGTGATCCTTGCTGTTGGAGGGGACCTTGAAACTTCAGCAAGTGAAACCACCACCTCCTTCTCCTCCTACTAAAGCTCTAACTAGATAAGTTGGTTCAGCTCCATCTTCAGAGGACTCTTGGATATCCCTCCTCTTGGGGCACAGGGGCTCAAGGCCATCCCAAATGCAAGAACTTTGGCTTACAGTCTTATGGGGGGCATTTTGTTCTTTGCTCCCCAGCCATCTCAGGCAAAAAGGTAGAGAAAGCATTTTACTGCTGTTACAGGCACACACTCATGGGACCACAGCCAGGGACTCAACCCAGCAGGAGTAGGAGCAATATATATATCCGAAGGAAAAGCCTTTCTTATCCTCAAGAGCTTGAGACATAGGAGCTGGGGCAGCTGTATCCAGGAACACATACAACAATCAAGTGCCTACACCCAGAGCCACTTCCTCAGAAGCTGCCGCCCCCTCAGAAGCTGCTGCCACAACCGCAGCAACCACTGCTTTCCCCCTCAAGACCCTCGGTCCAGGAGGGGACTGCCCAGGTTCTTCCAAACGTGTAAAGATCAGCTAATATGAAAACAAAGGCAATACACAAGGGAAAGGAAAAGAGACCACTGAAATGGAGGTTTTGGGGGTTCGCTTAAATTAGCAATATGAATTAAGCATTTAAATTTTAGCTTGTAGAATTGTGTGTTGAATTTTAACCTTTTACTTAAGAAATCTCTGCCATGGTACAAAGGGCATAGGAAAATGCAAATTTCTGAAGCTTCTTGCATAAAGAACAATACAGGAAGAAGACCATGGGATGCAAAGAACACAGATAAAGGGGCTCCTCTGTCTCCAAGCTCATCAAGACCGACAGACATACTCAGATAAGCACCAAGAGACCAAAAGCGCACGCACAAAGGACAAAAGTTCAATCATGAGGAAGACCACAATCTTTGGCCTCAGAGACCACCAAAGACCCCCTTGCGACCACCACAGCAAACAACGCATGCCTAGAAGGGTGTGGATCTAATTATCATGCGAGGCAAGGACAGGCAGGGCCAGGGGTTGAATATGCATGGAAAGGTTGTGCAAGTAATGTATATGGAACACCTTTGTGAATAAAGATGTGGCTCAGACCAGGGCTCAGGGCACAAGTTTTCACAAGAGTTATCTCGCTTGTGCTGGGCGCTGACAATACATACCCACTTCATAACTACATCAGGTTGTGGAGTGTATTTATTCCGCATATCGCTTCACAAGCACAGAGCACATTTGTTTCTGTTTGCAAATTTACAGTTTCACTGTATCAATTTATACAACATAGAAAACTGAATGATTAAAAAAACAGAATATAGAACATAGAGATAAGCTCTCAGTCACTATCAAATTAATTAATTTGTGTTGCACAAATGATCAACACTGAAGATAACTTCTTTAAAACTAAATAAAGCAAGCCATTTACTTACCATTGGCAGCCTGGATTGAAGCATCTGGAGATCATCATAACCATAAATCTGCTTAAAGACAGATAGAAAATAAAACATTATAACACATTTCTCTGATGATGTTCAATTTGGGGCTCTGTTTAAACAGTTTGACCTAGGCCCAGTCTATTTTAGAGATGTACAAATATATGTCACATTGTGCTATCATGGTGCACTGTAGCATTTTAAGGCTAGTAGAGCAAAGTTTAAAATGGCTTTTCACTCTGATGTTGCTTCCTTGTGACAGCAGTCCTCTGAGAATATTACTGTTGCATGTTCAATATGGTTTTTGCAGATGCATCATTCATCAAATTGTTTAAAATCTACAGGGCATTCAGAATTGGGAGTAAGAGCAACAGTCTTCCTTGCTGTAATAATTACTTCTGAAAATAGCAGGATTTAAGATTCTATTACTAGACCACAAAGCAACCTATGGTATCCCCCTCGCATTCAGTGTAATATAGAAGAATTATTAGAATTAAGTTTCTGATTCAAAAAACAGATAACCAAAAATATGTTCACCCTGGTCAGACACCAAAAAGTTACATGCACTCTATTAAAGTATGACAGACAGGATACATGGCACATTTCGACCATTACTCTGCACTACTACTATTGCATTACTACATAATACTATCTACTCCAGTAATAAAAACCTAAATGGATCTAATTTTATTCAAAGGGCCTAAAACCTGATAATGCTGAAAACCATAGCAATGTGCATGTTTACCTACAACAGCAGCCAGATCAGGTCTGTACCAACACTTATACAGTTTACTATCAACAGTAAACCCTCACTGAATACATTTAACATTCTTCAGCATTTGGAACAAGAATTCCAGGTGCAACATGTGCCAACAGAAATGCATTGGCATAGACAACAGCAGGTCTGGAGGGCTCACTTGCACCAAGGCTTAATCAATCAAGGACAAACAAATTGCTTACTGGGTAGGCAGGCAGAAGTCCTCCAGGTCCCACAATATACTGGTTATGCAACAAGGGTGATAAACCTTGAGGCAGATTTGGGGGAGCTTTGCCTATAGAATTAAAATACAGGCACTTTAACAAGTCTTTAGAAAAGAAAAAGCTTCAGCATTGAGACAAGATAGCTCACAAGTCCTGGCAGCTGCACTGTCTTAGTTTGTAAAAGCAGAACTACACAGAATTTTGTGCTGGTTGATGAAAATGCTCAAAATAGCCTAGAGAGTTTAACCATGCCTCAAGGAAGGGAAACCATAGGCTACTTAAGACTGAAAAGAGTCCCATCAGAGAACAGTCTAATTTTGTTATTTACTCTGTCCAAGAGAATTACAATAATTACTGGAACGTCTCCTTTCCTTAGTCCTCTCCTGAAAGCAAAATTCAGGCATTGTTTTCAGTCTAAGAGCAAATTAACTCCTTTAATTTTCTGCTCTGTCAACACATTGCCCCTTTTTTTCCTTTCTCTAGACGTGGCAATAGGGAAGTGGCATATGATAATGAGGACACTGCAGTATATTTTGACACTGCCAAATAAATTCAAGTCACAGAGAAGACTGAAATTAAAGCTAATGTGAACTCACAGCAAAGAGCTGATTAAAACCTGGAATACAAACAGGGTCAATCTCCTAGTCCAAAACTTCCCAAGACAGAATTACTCTGGTTTCTATTTACAAAGCTCTTTGGGGATGGAATATGTTAAATAAATGCCACATAATGTCCTAACAAATATCTCAAATACACAAACCCAGGCAATTTTATTTTATAACCCAGAAAATAAAGCATGCTGAAAATGCTAGTCAAGTGTGGATTTCTTAGCGTAGCTATAGCTGGCAAGATGCTCAACTGACAGCCCTGCTGATCGAAGTCCTCTGTCTCTCCACATAAACTGTTAATATTGCAAACCTGAAGACATTAAGGGAGCTGCCCGTGTGGTAGCAGACACACTGGTAACACTCAGGCCAAGGCTAGCTGTAGTGTTCATACTGCTTGCCATGCTGACAACCGAAGAGGTGGTGCTAGTGGCTGAGGTTGAAGCAGTTGAAAAAGTTGTTGAAGGCTGAAGTGAAGTTGTGTTCTCAACACTAGTGTGCTAGAAAGGAGACAAAAAGATTGAGGATAACAGAGCAAATGAGGCACAGTGAAAGATGGGGGGGGGTGGGGAACAAAACTAAAAATCAAACCCAACAATCTTTTAAGTAACAGCAGCACATGTAAAAAATAATGCATTATCTATGTATCAGGCAAGCAATTAAGTTGCATGCTTGTGATTTTTAAGCATTCAAAGAAAATTATTACATGAGACAAATTCAAACTGCTATATCATCACAAAATTATACCACAGTAACTCAAATGTCACTCCCTTGCATTATTTCTTGCCCTTTTTGCTTGTATACTCCTTTAAGCTAGTATTTGTTATGTTAAATAAACTATATTCTTCCAAAAGACAATATCTGTTTTCAAAATACAGGACACTGCTATTGTGATTTCCTCAGTGCATTTGTGGAATTTAAAAGATTAAAACTGCAGTGCCTCACAACAGAGTCAATGTGGTAAACTGAAACACAAACAAAATGTATTACAGGAACACATGAAGATAAAGGAGTTCCTGGTTTGAATCCAGCACAATACAGTACTTTAGCTGTAAGCTGATCACACCTGCAAAACAGTGTCATCAACACACAGAAACCAAAAAGAACGCTGACAGCAAAAAAGGAGTACATTTTGATAAGTGTGATTTTTAATTTACATATACAACAGGGGTGGAGCATTACAAACCAAAATTCAAGCATAAAGAAAAGCAGTAACCTATCTGCACACCCCAAAGGGGATTGTAGAGACAGAACAAGGCAGTGTCTCTCTGACTTTCATTTGTGCAACCTCATCTAGAGCACTGTGTTCACTACCATTTGCCTTGTTATCTCTAATACATTAAATACACAGGTGACAACAATGTCACATGGTAAACTCTAAAATCATCTGTCCTGAAGCATTTGTCATGACATGTACCACTCCATCACCTGCACTTTGCCAGCTAATCTCTCCAGTGGAGTCTGTGAAGGGTCCACATTTTAGAGCAGTTTCAGACAGCCACATCTAAAGTTTTATTTCTTATTTAAACACATTTTTTATAAGAAATTCTTTCTATATTCCATCCCTCCTTGCTGGCACAAAAATTTCCTCTACAGTTGTGTGACTGGCAAGTCTCTGTAACAGCTAGTCCTGATCGAGTACAAATCACAAGTGCTAAAGACTTTTTTTACCACTAGAGAGCTGGCAGTCCTCCTTCCCTGAGATAAAGCTCTTGTTTCGTTAATTAGCATACTGGAACACACTGAACTAAGAGAGGGTCTTAATCATCAGATAAACTGACTATATGCCAAATATCTGTGGAAATGCAAATAGGACTTACCACATGTGATGTGCTTGAAGACAACACTGAGGCAGGGGAGAGGCTGCTCTGATGATTGGAAAGGGAGCTAAAAAGGAATTGCAAAGAGTTAAGGTTATAGATGAGTAATATAATAGTTGGCTCTCACAATTAAGGGATAGATATTATGCAGATGTTAAAATGTATAGTGATGTTACTGTAATATGTCCTCCCATAGTACTCTTTCCCCTCCCCCTTGTAATAGCCTCAGTAGTCAGGGAATTTAGAGAAGGCCAGCTTATTACCAAGGCACAGCATAACAACACGTGCCCTGAAATCAAGATATAAGAAGGTAATCTCCACCAATGGACAGCAGAGAAGGAGTTGACTGACAAAACTTTGGGAGGGGGCTAAGAATATAAAAGGCAGAGCATCCATTTTGTAGATGAGCATGTGGCTGATAGTTACGGTGGCTCCCAGCGCTGTATTTTTTCCTTATTTAGTCCTTTTGTTGTATTTTTTGTTAAAGTTTAATAAACCTTTAAAATTTTAAAAGTGAGCAGTTGTTTCTCACAGTTAATAAAATTATTTTTTCCTAAAACATTTTAAATATATATATGTATATACACACACACACATATATGCAAATAGAGTAGGTAGTAGAATATTAGTTAAAGAATAAAAATTGTAGCTATGTGTATACACATATACACACAGTAGGATAATAAAGAAAAAATTGTCTGTAGAAATGTCTATATATATACACACACACACCCCCTACATTTTCCCTTTAACTAATACCCTACTACGGTTTAATTTAAAAAATGAAGTACAGAAACAACTATTACTAACAAGAAACATCTAAAACACCATTCATTTATAACTATCAAATTACTATATTTTAGAAAAAAATAACTGCTGGTTCAGGAATTACGTAAAGTCCAAAACCAGAAGAACACTCACAGAAACACATGGCTTGTTTCTCATTCTTTCCATAAGAAACTGCTTCATTAGGTGAGATAGTACTTTGGTTTGAGTCATTATGGTATTTCTCACATAACCCGTATAACATTAGTTCAACCAACTAGACCTGCAGGATATTTTCCCCATAACTCTACCAAAGGCCCCAAGAAACTATCAAAAGACAGTGCTCAAAAAAAAAAAAAAAACCCAACAAATGAAGAGCATCTGTGAAAGCCCAAAAGTTAGCCTTACTACTATAGAATCTGTCAATTTAATCAAGGCCAATTAATACCACTACACCCTACCAAAACCAATTTCCTCTTTGAAAAGATGAAACAGAACTATTAGTTCTGTTTTATACATACACTGTAAAATATGAAAATAAAGAATCCCCTGATTAAAAACATTTGCAATAGCTTTGCTTTAGAAAGCAACTCTGCTTTAGCACCATCTTTTTTTCCTAACTGACGAGGCCTGTGAACTATTGGCACTAACAGCAGCACTGACATACATCTGTAATCCAAAGATCTCCCTGAAAAGTGACTGAAATGGTTTTTTAAACATTTACAGTGACAGAAGTTATACCTTACATTCAAGGTCAAGAACATAACTTACAGCACAATAAACAAATTGAACACTGATAAAGCAAAGATATAAAAACTATGTATGGTTTGGTGCTCAAAAAAACCCTTCCTCATTTGAAATCAGAAGCAAGAGAGATCCTAACCATAACAAATATTTTCGTGTTTTCTATGGAAATAGTCACAAGAGAATACAGTAGTTTTCATAGCAAAGTTGCAAGCTAAATTATATGCCCTAATTAAAGGGCAAACACTTCTGGCAGCTCTTTTGAGATGCGGGACCAGAATAAATGTTGGCAGTTCCATAGATTAATTTTACTTTGACTCTTTAAAACTGTTCTCTGCCTGCAGAAATTACAATGACACCACTTCAAGCAGCAAGGAAAAAACCAGTTCAGTCTACATACATTTTTAAACCACTCCCTTGCCCACTCTCCCCAGCTCTTCTAAAAGCCTTAATTCACTATCTGACCTATGGTAGAGACAGACAAGAACCACCAGCACAACCAAGCCAGACATGCTCGGAATTCAAGAATCATCTTTCATGGTGCTTTGTATCTGACTAACAGCATCAATCCTCCAACTAAAATTTCTACCAATGTACACAGCTTTTCAACAAACAAATGTGGGGATATATTTTCAACGTGAATGAATTAATTATTGTTGTTTGACACATTTACCATTTTATTCAACAGAAAACACTAGTGTATTAAGAGACTATGTCCTAGCTAACAGAAAAAAGTCTGTGATAGCCCATAAAATTAGTTTCTTATATTAACAAATACAGTACAAAGGTGAGTATTAAAACATAACCAGCACAGCCTTGGGATATCACCTGTCCAAGGACAAAGCTCAAGTAACAGGCACTAAAATATCAGACAGACAGTGTGAATGAGCTAAGCTGTGCTAAATGCACTTCCAGAAACACTAATCTGACATTTCAAAGTGTCTTAAGGAAATGTTTTAGAAAAAGGCACACACTTTCCCTGTGGAACCATTCCCATTTTCTAATTTTAAGAAATACAAATATAAATGAAAACACAATATTTCAAAATTAGCCAGGAAGTAAATTGTTAGGGAATAATTTCAAACATACGACACTAAACAATCAGCAAGCACTGCAGAAAAAGTAGGAAAAACAAACTAGGGGAATCAATTTAGCTGACATGACTGAAGTAAGAGCTACTTGAAACACTAAGTTGTTTATAAACCACTGTCCTGGGTAAACCAAAGTGTTATTGTATTCCATATCTATCTGTGCCCAACGTTGTTACTGTCTCTTTAAGACCCTGCAGCAGGAAAACAACCATGGAAGGGCTGGGAGGTGCCCAGGTTTTTTGAGGTTGAGGCACTCAGGCAGAACTCTCTCTTGCCTCATGGCTCTGGCTTTTTTCCCTTTGTTCTTGCAGGGAGATAGAGCCAAGGCACCAGTGGGAAGAGGCTCTCTTTTGGGTTTCTTTTGTTTTTGTTTTTTTTCCTAGAGGGTTGCCTCAGGTAGTTTTTTTTTCTGAGAGGCAAATTGAGTGCCTGCCTACAGCTGCGGCATTGCAACAAGAAGAACAGAACAGCCCCACTCCATACAATCGCCCCAGCCCACCAGCAGTGCCCAGTGGAAATGGGAAGGTGCAGAGTCCAAGTTTCCCCAGCTGGCTGCCTTGCCATCTTCTGCCAAGAGGAAGGCAAAGTCTCTTCGATGAGTTCTAGCCCTTGACCAAGTTCCAGCTGCCAGAGTGTGCCAGCCACCTTCACCAATGGAGCTGCTGCTGCCACTGGAGAGAAAAGAGGGGGGTGGGCTGCTGCCATCTTTCTCTTTCCACAAATGCTTGTCTGTGGAGGGTGCCATCTTGGGGGAGGGGTTACTCTGCCATTTTTAAATTTCTCCTTGTTCCCAGGGAGTCTGTGAGATTCCAGCAATTTTGTAACTAGTGACTATTACTGTTATTATGTTTGCCTGTTTCTGGGGTTTTTTTTAGTAAACTGTTATTTTTTCACTTATATCTACTCATATTTGTGAGAAATGACCTGTCACTTTTAAAATTTTAAAGGTTTATTAAACCTTAAAAAAATACAACAAAGGACTGACTAAGGAAAAAGGACAGTGCACTGGGAGTGTATGACCATCTGCCAGGAGCTTGTCTACAAAATGGCTGCTCCGCCTTTTATACCCCTGGGGGTTGCATCAGGCAACCTTGGCCTCTCCTAAAGTCTGTCAGTCAACTCTTCTTTGCCATCCATTGGAGGAGACTACTTTCTTGTAACTTGATTGGAGGTGAGGTGTTGTCATGCCGCATCCCCTAGCAACAAGCTTTTCCCATTCCCAACTCCCCCATGCAAGGGGCACATGTACATGCCCTCCCTCCACATGTCTCGGACAACCCTGACAACCCAGGTTGTCTGGTGGCAACAATACAGAGGGGGGGAAAGGGGACTATGGGGAGAACAGAGGATGTCTAAACAACAAACTACAATACCATAACTATACATCAATAAAACTTCTCTTATCATAGACACAATGTTAATCCCTTAATTGTGAGAGCCAATCATCCCATTACTCATCTATAACAATAGTCATATCTCCTTATTGGTGAAAAGGGATTGGTTAAAACTAAAGGGGAGGTAACTTATTTCAGTGTCCACCTCATAACTTGTCTTAAACCAAGACAATCATGGGCAGCAGCTGCTCTATCATTAAGAGGCAGCCCAGAGCTCATACTTTGTAACCAGAAACATCCTAGCCTCTTCTGAATCTCTCTCCTAATTCTAGTTAATGTCAGAAAAAGAGACCCTGGTAAGTGACAGCCCCATACACAATCACCCTTATGTCTGTCCTTTCCTGACAATTGAACCCCTTTCAGTTTATCACAACTCCTACTGCACCTGCTTAACTGTGAGAGTGAGCTGCTGGCCAGATCACTGGACTGAGGCAAGCTGGACAAAGTGCCTGCATGCTGCGATGCTGAAGGCAGAAGTGAAGCAGTAGTGGACACCATGCTGGGCAGAGAACCAGCAGAAGGTAGTGAGGGAGAAGGCTCTGTTTTAAGCACAGGAACTGATGAAGTAGCTGCAACAAATTAAAAAGAGACATTCAAAGACAAATTCCAGCATACTTGACATACTAGCCTGGATTTAGGAACACAACAGTGTTCTCCCCTTGGTTTACAAAAACCTGACCAGTAAGAACCAATAACAGTATCAAGAATCAGGCTATTAATGAAAATTCAAACAGCAACATAACTATCATTTTTTCCCTTTAAGCTCTTCACCTACAGTAGATTTATAATTTTCAATGCTATGTGTGTAGCAAACTAGTCTTCTGCACTTAAACTCCCACTATCTGGATTACTACCTTTTGCTCACAAGTGAATCTTCACTTTAAAATTCCTTGCATTTGGTTCCACAAAGAGAAGTAATTTGTGCTGTACAAATCTGCTTTTACCTACAGCTCTGCTTCTTCATAGCAACCTACACAGCACCATTGATGTTTAATACCTGGATCGTTGGAGTACAAGGGTACATACAACACATCAGTTCAGAGAACTGAGTCAAATGTTTAATGCAGTAGAATAAAAGAAGCTATGATAAAAGGCCACAACTGGGTACAGCATTAAGCACTTTTGATGGCTAAAGAGTTGCCAAATATTGTCTAACTTTATGTGACCTAGATAACAAAAATCTTTAAGCATGAATAGTACTTTCAGGTACACAGAGTAGAACTTGTTTACCACAGATGTACCTTTCCAAATGATCACTATACTAAGACACTGAACAACTCTACTGCCCAACAGAATACCCAGCTGTTTCTACACTTATCTCTTGTTCTCTGAAGTTAATACACAGAATTAGAGGCACTCATTCACCAATAAAAGCAAAAGAGAGTGGAGCCCTGCCTTCTGTTGGACCATGCTTCCATACCATATCAGAGACCACTAGCCAGTGGATCATCACTAACTTGCAATGCATGTAAAGACAATCTTAGAATGGTCACAAAAGAAAATTCACATATACACTCAGAAGGTACACATCACAGTTTGTTCAAGTTACTGGTTTGCTTTCCTCACTAAATGACTCAAGTCGGGTTACTGGATTACTATACAAACAGAAATCAAGAAGCCTTGGCCTTGGCAATAAGCATGAGGATAACTGACAACAGAGAAGGAAATTCTATAGATCAGGTTCAAGACCATTTAAGGAACCTGCAATCCATGGGATCTAAAGAGATACATCTGTGGGTCTGGAGGGAACTGGCAGAAGAAGTGGCTAAGCCACTATCTATCATATTTGAGAAGTCATGGCAGTCCAGTGAAGTTCCCACTGACTGAAAAAGGGGAATGTGGTGGATGAGAGAAGAGCAACTGACATAATCTACCTGGACTTGTGCAAAGCATTTGACACTGTCCCACACAACATCATTGTCTCTGAACTAGAGAGACATGGATTTGGTGGGTGCACCACATAGTGCATAAGGAGTTGGCTGGATGGTTGCACTCAAAGAGTTGCAGTTAAGGGCTCCATGTCCAAGTGGAGACTAGTGATGAGTGGTGTTCCTCAGGGATTGGTGTTGGGACCAGTGCTGTTTAACATCTTTGTCAGTGACATGGACGGGGGGATTGAGTGCACCCTCAGCAAGTTTCCTGAAGAGATCAAGCTGTGTGGTGCAGTCGACATGCTGGAAGGAAGGGATGCCATCCAGAGTGACCTTGACAGGTGAGCCTGTGCAAACTTCATGTAGTTCAACAAGTCCAAGTGCAAGGTCCTGCACTTGGGTCAGGGAAATCCCAAGCACAAATACAAGGTGAGTGAAGAATGGATTGAGAACAACCCTGGGGAGAAGGACTTGGGGGTCTTGGTGAATGAAAAAATTAATATAAACCAGCAGTGTGCACTTGCAGCCCAGAAATCCAAGTGTATCCTGGGCTGCATCAAAAGCAGTGTGACCAGTAGGTCGAGGGAGGGGATTCTGCCCCTCTACTCTGTGCTCATGAGACCCCCACCTGGAGTATTGTGTCCAGCTCTGGAGGCCCCAACATCGGAAGAAGGTGGACCTGATGGAGTGAGTCCAGAGTAGGGACAAGATGATGATCAGAGGGCTGGAGCACCTCTCCTGTGAAGACAGGCTGAGAGAATTGGGATTGTTCACCCTGAAGAAAAGGCTCCAGGGAGACCTTGTAGCAGCCTTCCAGTACCTAAAGGGATTCCAAGAGAGCTGGAAAGGGACTTTTCACAAGGGCATGGAGTGACAGGACAGAGGGGAATGGCATTAAACTGAAAGAGGATAGGTTTAGATTAGATATTAGGAAGAAATTCTTCCCTGTGAGGGTGGTGAGGCACTGGCACAAGTTGCCCAGAGAAGCTGTGGCTGCCTTATCTCTGGAAGTGTTCTGGGCCAGGTTGGATGGGGCTTGGAGCAACCTGGTCTAGTGGAAGGTGTCCCTGTCTATGGCAGGGTGTTGGAACTAAAATTGAAATCCCTTCCAACCCAAACCATCCTATGAACTAAGAATATTATCAGCACATGCAGAAGGGAAAAATGTCACTACTTTCAAATGTTAAAAAGAGAAAATACATAATAGTTTTGATTAATGAAATAGATACATGGAAGAAGACTGATTCCACTTTATGTGCTTGAAATACAGAAAAGACCAAAAGTGTTCTCAAAGGGGAACTGGCTCAGAAAAAGGGACTAATAAAGCTGTTACAGAATAATTACAAAAATATTAGGAATTCTCAGATCTTTGTTTTCCATAGCAAAAAAACCAAGTCCTGTAGTGAATTTCATACATTATTCATTCATTCTGTACACAAGAGTAAGAAACTTTTCCACTTGAAAAGTTGTTTTTATACATAACAATCTTTCAAGTGGTAACTCTTTGGGCATATACACTCCTCCTGTTCATTAGAATTTAACTTAGCACTAACAAAACATTGTTTATAGGTTTGAATGCCCAACTTCTTTCTACACAGAAGTATTAAAAAAACAGTCTGCCCTATTAGTGACCTACCTGAAGAGATGCTTAAGAGGAAGACAGACTTAAAGTCTTGGAATTCCAAAAGATGTTAATTCATACTGCTGCCCTTGAAAATTTCCACAGACCAGCACAGGTCAGAAGATTAATGACTAGAATTTGATTTAATTATTTTAACTCCAGGAACAGAGATGTAGGGATGCTACAAGTAAAATACCACATTAGAACCTGGCCAAGATGAAGATAACAGTAATGCCTGTATCAGAGCCAGTATTATGTTATTCTTACTCCACTGCAAGGGAGCAAGGTACCTGGCAGAGGGAGCATGTTAGTCACCTATATTCCCCAAGGGCTTCTAATAGGGCGCAAGTAGCACTATACCCAATGAGAGGTGCATTCCAAGAATGTCACTTTGTGTCATTACAGCTAAATGCTATTCACAGCTTCCCAACTGAGAATTGGAAGAATTACTAAAAATTTTTGTATTAATTTTTAATTTTATATTTTTTAAAATGTTCTCCTAATTTTGGCAGATAAATTCAAAAGAAAGCAGCAGCCAATCAGCTTCTTTAATTCTAAGACTGCTTAGGTTTGTAGATTTAATAGAGCTGCTTTCACACTTCAGTTCTAGTCAAGCAGCAAGTAGTATATCCTATGGAAATACATAATAAACTCAAGAGAGTCAGTAATAAAAGTCAGTGAGAACAATGTAAAACCTTAAACCAGACATCACTGCTACAGTTGTGCACACAGCAAGTAGTAAGGAAGGATCAGAAAGTCCTCTGCACAACCAAGCTTGGTAAACTTACTGTCAAGAGTTGCCTGTGTTCTAACACTGTTGTGCCCGTTCTGTAAACAAAGAAGAAATGGGTAAATAAATTATCAAATAGGAATATTAAATTTTCAGACCAAACCACACACAGAACATGCTTCATGCAAAATTCTATGTTCGTTCTAAATTGAAAGACCAAAAAGACAGAAAATTAACTTTTTTATAGCCTTTAACGAAACCACATAATAAAGTTGTCTCGAGTATGAGGTGTACTGAACATACAGAATCCCATATACTGCCCATAATACACCCATCAGCTGGAAACCATCCCATCTACTGTATATAACATAAACTTCAGGTTCACACTGATATGAAAGAAAGAATTGCTATAACATATAGGAAATGGTTATGTTTTTGATCTAATGCAACTCACAATTTTAAGTATTCAAGTTACACAGAGGCGCCAATTTTTTTCTATTGAAAGATAAGACTTGAGAGGCACCAGTTGTTTTTTGGATAACGCTGGAGTACAGAAGTGGATAGTCTATGCTTGATCCTCACCAGTAAATACGAGCTAGTGCAGAAGACAGGTGTGACTGAGCCATTATATAAAAAAGGCTAGGAGTAAATAAACTTACAAACTCTCACAAGTTCCTTAAATATTTGATAAAATAAATTATCTTAAAACAAACCTACATTCCATATACAAATAGAGTAGGTGCTTTTGAATATCTTCTGAGACTCTCTCTGTCCTAGATTAGATCTCTCCTTATGCTTTTTAAAATAAAAGATGAAACTAATTCCAACTGCAGTTTAAATCAAACAAAAGAGTAATGTTGGAAGGGCCACAAACAGTTTGGGATTCATTTTCTAGGTGCCATATTAATTTAATAAATAATATACCTTTGGATAGAAATGGTCAAGTTATGGCAAAATACCATAACTGATATTTACATACAGAAATAGTTCCTTTTTTAAAAACTAAGCTTCAGGGAAGGAAACTCAGCTAGGATGTTAAGTGTTACTAAGAATAAAGGTCAAACAGCAATTTAAGATGTCAAAACCCATAAAAGCAGAGGCTCTTATATCCCATATACAAGAAATGGCTACAAAATAGGAAAAGAAAAAACAACAGAATGGACCTGGGAATCAAAAATACCACTTGGCTTGGTTAAAATATTAACATATTTGGGTAATACAAGTCTAACACCGATAAGAATATTTCCCTTTTTTCAAAGTCTTATTTCAGAATTTCACTCACTGTAACTGCAACAGGGGTTGGTTCAGATGGAGCCATGGAGCTTTCGTACACTATCCTACTAAGCACAGAAGTCTGCTCATAGGAGGAAGTTGTTACTGGGCTGGTGCTCTGGGATGAGCAGGTCACACTGGAAGAGCTGACAGCAGAGGCTGTGTAGGTGGACTCCTGTACTGTATTGGATATTGGCAGAGAGGTATTCAAAGGATCACTGGAAAAAGTAAAAATTATTTATCAACATGGCACACTAGATCTCAAATACCTTTGTGAAAATATCAGCTCCTATATAGTTATCTAGAACTACCTTAAACATGGAGTCAAATATACATTATTTATACTAGAAAATCTAATAATGAGAAAAAATATATAATTTTACTTTGGTCCCCAGTAATCACTGCTTCAAAACCATCCACTGCACTAAGCACCATTCATCTTCCTCTTGCCAGCCCAACCAAAACAAGAGTTTACACACAAGCACTATTTTTGGTCATGCTATTTTCACCTTCCCAAAGGATATATTAATGAACATAAACTCTTTTTTAAACAAGTAGATCCATAAAGTCTGGTATATGATGAGAAACACACAGTCTCTTTTAACAACAGAATTCTGTCATTAAAGTAGCAGTCGAACAGAACTATGCAAAGAGGAAAAATACTTTTAAAAAATACTTTAAATATGCAGGACTGTTTTACTTTCTAAACACCTTTTTTTTTTTAAGTTTACAGAACTAGAAATTAATGTGAAAGTTAATTTTTAATAATATTTCTGATTTAACTTTGGAAAACTTCTTACTGAAGCCAATTTTTGAATAAATAAGGAAAAAAAAAGAGTTACAAGTATGTTGGCATTTATCATCATTTATCATTGGCCATTTTAGCATTTCAGTAAGAGGTTCTGCATAATGAAAGATCGGCTTTTTTTCTCATCCCATAGAAGCATCAGATTTATAATCCAGTGCCAATGTACTAATACACATATATGGTACAAAGATCATCTCTCCTGGACCAAAAATCAGGAAAAAAAAAATGTGTTGTGAGGAACAAACCCTCAAACAAATTTGAAAAACAGGAAAACTAAACATAAAATCGCAATTTTATAAAGGGTAGCTTAATTTTAAGGTTATATACATTCATGTCATCTCCAGCTTCATACTGACCCATCTAGGGAGATTTTGATTGTAATTAGAAAATAAATTTCTTTTTTAAGATGTCATCCACAGAAAACACTTTACAGAATCAATTAGGTTGAAAAAGACCTCTGAGATTATTGAGTCCAACCTATAACCAAATACCACCTTGTCAACCAGACCTTGGCACTAAGTGCCACATCCAGTCTTTCCTTAAACACCTGCAGGGATGGTGACTCTACCACCATCTGGGGCAGCCCATTCCAATGTCTAATCACCCTTTCTGGGTGATTCCTCCTAATGTCCAACCTGAACCTCCTCTGTGGCAGCTTAAGACTGTGTCCTCTTGTCCTGTCCCTTGTTCCCTGAGAGCAGAGCCCAACCCCCACCTGGCTGCACTCTCCTGTCAGGGAGTTGTAGAGAGTGAGAAGGTCCCCCCGAGCCTCCTTTTCTCCAGGCTAAACATCCCCAGCTCCCTCAGCCGCTCCTCATAGGACATGCACTCCAGACCCTTCACCAGTTTTGTTGCTCTTCTCTGGACTCCAGCATCTCAATGTCCTCCCTGAATTGGGCCCAGAACTGGACACAGGACTCGAGGTGTGACCTCACCAGTGCCAAGTACAGGGGAAGAATTATTTCCCTGGCCCTGATGACCACACTATTGCTGATACAGGCCAGGATGCCATTGACCTTCTTGGCCACCTGGGCACATGTTCACCTTATATGTCATCATATTTCTCCCTCTCATTACATGGCAATTGTGCCTTGACGTTTTTGGCACAAACTTGACCCCTTAAAAAAGACATGCAAGAATGCAGGAGGGGAGTTCACACATACTTGACAGATTTTGAGTACAAGCTATTGTTGGTTGCCTGCCTGGTATTCTCACTGCTTGAAGTTGATCCAAATTCTGTGAGCGTAGGCTCTGATCCAAACTCCATAGCTCCAAACTGAACATTTAATCCTGTCACATCTGCTGATCCAGGCATCTCCACTGCTGAGGCAGGAATCTTAAAGGAGGAAAAAACCCAAGATAATTCCTTTTCATGCACTATCTGTATTAAAGATATAAGTAACTGTCAGTCTTGTCCCTTAACTACAGGCTTCTTCAGTTACTGGCTCAGCCTTTGCTGCTAACTAGATCTGTGACAACCCCCCACTTTACATAAATTAACTACATTATTGTAACCTGAAATTAATTCATTGATTCTATGCCCTGATCTGGAGCTGAAAGAGTAAGCCATACTATTCTACAATATCAAAGTGTCATCTGTGATCATCCCCCTCAGCCAATATTCATCTTGTGGCTACTAAGTCAATCCAGAAATCACATAGTAACAGTCATTTTCCACACAGAACAATTAGATATGTGCTTGGAAAAGACATCACTGTATTTTGAACCTAAAAACTATTCAGCTTTGAATTTCCTGCTTTATAAACAAGAAACAGACCATGGTCCTTGCTCTCCTTCTTCCTAGAAACTTATACATAGAATCATTAAAGTTGGAAAAGACCCTTAAGATCAAGTCCTACCATTAATCTAAGTCCACAACTAAACCATGTCTCTAAGCACCACATCTACATGTTTTTTAAATACCTCCAAGGATAGTGACTCCACCACCTTCCTGTGCAGCCTGTCCCAATGCTTGACAACCCTTTCTGTAAAGAAATTTTTCCTAATATCCTATCTAAACCTCCCTGGGCACAACTTGCAGCCATTTCCTCTTGTCTTGTCAATTGTTACCTGGAAGAAGAGACCAACCCCCACCTGGCTCCATCCTCCTGTCAGTTGTAGAGAGGGAGAAGGTCCCCCCAAGCCTCCTTTTCTCCAGGCTAAGGCCCCCCAGCTCCCTCAGCTGCTCCTCACAGGACTTGTGCTCCAACCCCTTCACCAGCTTCATTACCCTTCTCTGGACTTGCTTCAGAACCTCAATATCCTTCCTGAATTGAGGAGCCCAGAACTAGACACAGGACTCAAGGTGTGGCCTCACCAGTGCCAAGTACAGAGGGAAAATCGCTTCCCTGATCCTGCTGGCCATACTATTGCTGATACAAGCTTTTGTATGCTTATGTTTACTATGGACAAACTCAATTACCCACCTTAGATGCTGGAGTTATCCTCCGTTTTGGTGGTTTTAGCTGCTTCTGCTGCGTTTGGTGGGCAGTCACTTCCTGGTTATCCATAGATATAGTGGGGAGCTGTAACATTTTGCTAACAGCGGTAGAGGTGTCTACTGGTAATGGCTCGTGGAGTTTTACCTGGGAGAAGGACTCCAGCCCAGGAGGAGGAACAGGGGCTGTCTGTGTTTGTTGTTGCTGTCGCTGGGTCAGATGGATTAGAACTGGGGATGGTTGAGGCTGCGATTTCAAGTCTGGTCAGTGTTGGGAAAAAGAAACGTCAAAATTAAAGTATTGAACTCTGCTCTTTATGCTTCTACCCTTTATGAAACAATCTGGGTGACCTGACACACTAGACAGCTATGATTTCATAGAGCATGCAAGTCTCTTTCAGACATCACACAAGTTTCATACTGAACATTACCACTGTAATAATAAAGCTAACACTTGATATTCACTACTTTAAATAAACAGCTGTGGGCAAGCATTATTTAGAATCATTGAAATGTTTAGGTTGGAAAAGACTTCTGAGTCCTACCACTAACCCAGCATTGCCAAATCCAACACTAAACCATGTCCCTAAGCACCACATCTACACAGCTTTTAAAATACCTCCAGGGATGGTGACTCCACCGCTTCCCTAGACAGCTTGATAACACTGTCCATGAAGTAATTTTCCCTAAAATCCAATCTAAACTCTCCCTGGCACAACTTAAAGCTGTTTCTTCTTGTCTTGTTACGTGTTACCTGGGAGAAGAAACTAATCCACGTGTTGTTACAACCTCCTTTCAGTTAGCTGTGGAGAGCAATAAGGTCCCCTGAGCCTCCTTTTCTCCAGATTAAACACCTCCAGCTCCCTCAGCTGCTCCTCATAGGACTTCATTGCTCTTCTCTGAACACACTCCACCACCTCAATATCTTTCTTGTAGCGAGAGGCAAAAAATTCAACACAGGATTCAAGGTGTGGCCTCACCAGTGCCAAGTACAAGGGAAGAATAATTTCCCTAGCCCTGCTGGCCACACTATTGCTGATACAGGCCAGGATGCCATTGACCTTCTTGGCCACCTGGGCACACACTGGCACACGTTCAGCTGGCTGTTGACCAGCACCCCAGGTCCTTTTCTGCTGGGCCACTTTCCAGCCACTCTGCCCCAGCCTGTAGTACTGCAGGGGATTGGTGTAGGTACACAGTTTGTGGTAATTGGGAATGGGGCTGTGGCCGAGCCTCATCCCTAACGGGCTACAACTGTGAAAAGCAGGTGAACAGTATTGAAAGCAATGAGACATGGAGTGCTGAGGTGTACTGACCAATCACAAAAGGGAACAGAAGGCACACAGGTGCAATACATGAACAATGAGGGGTAAAAGGTTGGGCTAAAGAACAAAAGGGGTGGACACTTGCAGCCTTCTAAAGTGATGTGATGTTACTCTGTATGGGGGTGCTTAAAGCTTTCTGATATTGTATGGTGGTACTCTGTGTATTGTGGCCATCTCGACTGTGGCAGGTGCTGTGGCATATGCTGTGACAGGTTGGTGTGACCCAAGTGCAGGACCTGGTACTTGGCCTTGTTGAACTGAATACCATTGGCCTCAGCCCACTAATCCACCCTGTCCAGAGCCCTCTGCAGAACCTTCCTACCCTCCAGCAGATCAACACTCCCAACTAACTTGGTGTTCTCTGCAAATTCATAGACCTAGCCAACAGTATACACGTTCAAGCCATGAACAGCCAGTGCCTCCAGGAGAATGTTGTGGGAGACAGTGTCAAAGGCTTTACTAAACTCCAGGGAGACAACATCCACAGCCTTTGCCTCATCCACTAGGCAGGTTGCCCTGTCATAGAAGAAGATCAGGTTGGTCAAGCAGGACCTGCCTTTCCTAAACCCATGCTGGCTGGGCCTGATCCCCTGGTTGTTCTGTAGGTGCCATGTGATGGCACTCAAGATTATCTGGTCAATTACCTTCCCTGGAAACGAGGTCAGGCTGACAGGCCTGTAGTTCCCCAGATCCTACTTCCAACCCTTCTTCTGGATGGACATATTTGCTAAACTCCAGTCTTCTGGGACCTCCTTGGTTAGCCAGGACTGGTGATAAATGATTGAAAGTGGCTTGGTGAGCACTTCTGTCAGCTCCTTCAGTACCCTTGGGTGGAGCCCATCCAGCCCCAAGGACTTGTGTGTGTCCAAGTGGTGTAGCAGGTCATTGACCATTTCTCCTTGGATTGTGAGGGCTTCATTCTGCTACCTGTCTCCATCTTCCAGCTCAGGGAGCTGGGCACCAAGTGAACAAACTGGTCTTGTTATAAAACACTGAAGCAAAGAAGGCATTGAGTACCTCAGCCTTTTCCTCATCCTCTGTCACTATGCTTTCCCACACACCCAATTAAGGATATTCTCCTTGTCCTGCCTTTTGCTAATGTCCTAGGGTGATATTATGATGCTTGTATCCCAAGTCATCTGTTCTGTTTATGCTGGATATTATGTTCTGTGCCTTCAAGACTGGCTCTGAAGAGCCAAGTTTTGTTTTGTTATCAGCCTGCTCACTCCCCCACAGTTGTCAGGACACAGACACGGGGCAGTACATAGGGCTGCTCTTGCTTTCGCTTTGCTCTTGGTCCTGCTTTGCTCTTGCTTTTGCTTGTTAGTTAGTTTAGCTAGGCAGTCTGAATTTTCCCTCGACTGTTTTTCTTTCCCTTTTCTTTGAACCATTCGAACGTGCTCTGGACTGGGACCTGGGAAACACCAAGAGTTTGCACTTTGTGGCCTGCAGCAGCCATTCCCAGCGATGGAGGGACTGATAACAGAGCAACCACTCCCAGGAGAGACTTTCTGAATTTGTCATCTCTTCAGAGCGGTGAAGGAGTTTTGCCAACTGGTATTGTTCATTTTGTGTGCTGGGGGTGCTGTGCCGGTTAAATAAACAGGTTCTTTCCACTTTTCTCTGAGGAATCCTTCCCGAACCAGTTGGGGGGAGAGGCTGTGTGGGTTTGCTTTCTGGAGGGGCCCCCTTTGGAGGTTTTCTCCCAAATTTGCCCTAAACCAGGACAGCTGCTGATATATTTATAGAAACATTTTTTATTGTCTTTTGTGGCAGTAGCCAGATTGAGTTCTAGCTGGGCTTTGGCCCTTCTAATTTTTTCCCAACATCCTTGTAATCCTTGCAAGTTGCTTGCCCCTTCGTCCAAGGATGACAGACTCTCTTTTTTCCCCCCAAGTTCCAGCCAAAGGTCTCTGTTCAACCAGGCTGGTCTTCTCCATCAGCTAGTCTTCTGGCACATGAAGACTGCCTACACCTTTAGAATTTCCTTCTTGAAGAATGTCCAACCTTCCTGTATTCCTTTGCCCTTCAGGACTGCCTCCCACGGGACTCCATTAACCCGTCTCTTAAACAGGCCAAAGTCTGCCCTCTGGAAGTCCAACGCAGCAGTTCTGCTGACCCTTATCATCGCTTCTCCAAGAATCCAAAACTATCATTTTGTGATCGCTGTGCCAAAGACAGCCTCTGACCACCACATCATCCACCAGTCCTCTGTTCACAAACAGCAGGTCCAGCAGAGTACCTCCCCTGGTTGGCTCAGCAGCTGTGTCAGGAAGTTCTCTTCCACACACTCCAGGAACCTCCTAGACTGTTTCCTCTCCAGTGTGTTGTATTTCCAGTACACATCTGGTAAGTTGACATCCTGGACAAGAACAAGGACTAACGATTGTGAGACTTCTCCCAGTTGTTTATAGAATATGACATCTGCCTCTTCATTCTGGTTGGGTGGTCTATAACAGATTCACACGTGGATAGCTGCCCTGTTGGCCTTCGCTTGGATTCCTCCCCATGAACCCTCAACTGTATCATCACCATCATTAAGCTCCAGGCAATCAAGACACTCCCCATAACATACAGGGCTACCCCACTGCCTCTCCTTCCTTGCCTGTCGCTTCTGAAGAGTTTATAGCCATCCACTGCAGCTTTCCAGTTGTGTGAATCATACCACCATGTTTCCATGATGGCAGCTATGTCATAATTTTCCTGCTGCACCATGGCTTCCAGCTCCTCCTGTTCTCCATGCTGTGTGTGTCGGTGTAGAGGCACTTCATTTGGGCTATTGATCCTGCTGCCTTTTTGGGGGGGAGAAGCTCCAATTCCTGTGTGACCGTTCTCAGGCACTTCTGGGATTTCTAACAAACCAATAACCCTTGTGACTTTGCTGCCTCATTAATAAAGCCTCTTATTTGGCCTTATCATAAAGCAGAGCACTAGGGCTCAGGAGCTCAGTCCCTGGGTAGGGACCGGGTGCCCGAAGCTAGCTCACTCATGCCAACGCCGCAGGGCTACCATCTAGCAAGCATGGTGATTATCAGCTCTATAGTGATTGCAAGCTCTTAGGATTTCAGCTTTGCTTGCTAGGTAGTGGTGCCCTGGGCTGGAGGCTGCAGCAGACGGAGAGAGAGGAGAAGGAGAAGGTGCAGGCTGTTCCACGGAGATGGCTTTATTTGGGGAGGTCCGTGAAGGGTCTCTGCTCTTCTTCTTTCTCCCCTAATGGGGTACAGTATGCTTCTTTTATAGGGTTGGAAAGGATCCAAGCTTGACCAATGGGTAAGGGGTTAACATGACATTGCCTTATAGGGTTACAGAGGTAGGTTAAGGGGTGGAGGGCAGGAAAAAAGGAATTTTCTTTTGCTGTTTCAGCATTCCTATTGTTCATATCCTCCATGGAGCTTTTCCTAAATCTATGGGGTTTACTACACCTCATGGATCTCCATCTGATGTAATTTAGGTTTTGCCTTGTTTTTCCTCTATATGTTCTCTTTATTCTTCACACATGTATTTGTAGCTCTGTAGTCTGTTGTATTAGTGGCTAGTTTTCCCAGTATTTTTCCATGGCCTTTCCTTAAGCAGAAGGACAAAACAAATTCCACAGCTCCAAGCCCCGAGATGTACAAGGCTACATGCTGTCTTGGTTCTTCCTGGGAACCAAGGCCAAGAACAACTCCTTGAGATACATTCTCATGGACAAAGTACAACTAGTGCTGAAGGGGGGGCTCCAGAGAAGGGGCTTGACCTGGGGGGGAATTGCATCACCGCTTGTCCTCCTAATTGGTGCTTTTTATCAATTATGCTAATTTCCTATAAAAATGTACTCACCCCTGCGGGGGGTGGGCTTTTGCGGACATCTTTCCATAACTGCCTCTGGAAGCCTTCAAATAAAGATCTCCTTTTATACTACCTCCTTACTAAAATTATCTCGAGTTCCATTTCCAGGTTGGGCAAAAGGCAGCATATCTCCTACATCCACTGAGATGGCAGACCTAAGGACCTCACTGGCACAGTGTCCCTCAAACACTGGTGTGGGCCCAAAGGCTTCTCTCTAGTGAGCATAGATTTCTCCCCTTCCCTCCTCAAATCTAGTTTAAAGCTCTCTCAACAAGCCCTGCTAACTCCTGTGCAAAGATCCTTTTCCCTTTTTGGGACAGGTGGACCCTGTCTGTTGTTGGCAAGCCTGGTTTGCATAAACTGACCCATGATCACAATGAAACAAAATTCTGCTGGTGACATCAGGCTCGGAGACAGGTATTGATATGCTGGCTCTTCCTGTTTCTTCCCTCATCATTCCCTGCAACTGGAAGGACAGAGAACACTTCTTGTGCTCCCGATCCCTTAACCAGTCACCCCAAGACCCTGAAGTTTCTCTTGATTGCCCTCAGACTTCTTGTTGCAACTTCATCACTGCTTACCTGAAAAAGCAATATTCTGAGTGTTGTGCCAGCATAGAAAGCTTTCTCTTCACATCTTTTACCTCTGCCCCAGGGAGGGAGCAGGCTTGTTAAAGAAGTGGGTCTGGTCTGCACGTGAAGCCTTCTGTTCCCTTCAAAAGGGCATCTCCTATGACAATGACCTTTTTTCTTTCTGGAAGCAGTTTTGACACAGGGCATAGGCTGACAACCTTGGTAACACCTCCATGCTAGATGAACCACTGTCCTCATTATTTTTCAGCTCCACTTGCAGAGTCTCATACCTATTATGCCAGGGCACCTGGGGAGGTGGGGTAGGAACTTGTCACCATTACCCCCTATCCTTAGTGTCACCATGTTAAGCCAAGCAGAAAGAAGACAGGGGATCTTCCCTGTCATGTGCCTTGTCTGACTGATGGCCCTGTCGCAGGAAAGGTAGGGTTTGGTTCCAGTAGTCTCTCTCTTGCACTCCCTGATACTCCTCAACCTACTCAGCTCCTCCCAGATTTCTGTGACTAAGCAGAGGAATTCCTCTAGTTGGGCACACCTCCCACAGGTGTGCTCACTACTGCTGTCCAATACTGGTATAAAAGCAGGGCACACCCTGCATCCTGACAACTGCGTGGCAGCATGTTCCCACCAGAGCTCTGTTTAGGTAGCATGGTGTGTGCAGAGCTTAGAGAGGTTAGCTGTGGCTGTCTGCCAAGTGGATACCATTGCTCCCTGATTGAGCTGGCAGGGCCTCCTACACAACCTGCTAAAACACTACCTGGCTTAAGCGCCACAGGGGGTGGTCACCATTACTCCTGACTCTGCCCATGCCTCATCGCTCTCATGCAAGCTACTGGCTCCTGATGGGTCTCTGTCTTGGTTTGAAAAGACAGGTGTCTGTTAAGGAAGGCAGGAGCCTCCCTTGAAATGAAAAATGTAAACCCCCTCCCTCCAAATTATTATAATTTTGAAATTAAGGGCCTCTCAGGCAAAGATATGGGAGTAGGAATAACAGTTCTTTATTAGAGAAAAAAAAAAGAAAAAAAAAGCAGTAATACTAAACAACACTGACAGAGTCAGAACACGACTGGACACCCTGTTGGTCAGGGTGTTGGTAGCAGTCTGATTAAATGGTGGCTGCAGTCCTCCTGGAGTGACAAATGTGGTTCTATTGAAGCAGTGATACTGTAGAAGGATGTAGTTTTCCTCTGAAGGTCTAGTGGTGGTGTAGATGGTCCTGGTCTTCCTCTGGGAATCCAATGGAGAAGACAGCTGCTCCTCTGGGACTCCAGTGGGAAAAGGCTGCTTGTGGTCTTCCAATTCTCAGACTATATCCAGGTAGGAATGCTTGGCTCCTCCTCCTGGGTGGAACATCTCACAATGGGATGTAATTTTATTAGTCATGAAGTGAGACTCAATGGCCCATTAACAGAAGATATCTCACCAGAGGGAGGATTGGTTGTGGGAGAGATAAAGAAAACTGCTCCACCTGGTTTTAACAGGTGGCCCAATTAACAGAAGATAACTGCCCCACCTCTAACAGATGGCAATAGAATACACATCCCCAGCCACATCTTGCAACCTAAGACATTATCCACCACTTATTCTATTACCATCTGCGTCATACCCAAATCAATAAACTCTACACAATGAAACCTTACACATAGTTCTCACTTAAAAATAGGTTTCCCTGTGGTACACAATGGGTTTCTCCATCTTTCTGCATTACCCACCAAGTGTAACCAGGTCCTTGAGCAAAAACAATCCCACAAATGGGTTTGTCTTTGCCTGAGGTGGGATTAATCCAAAGTCTTTCCTAAAATACCTTTCATGTGTACAACAGGGACTTCAACTCCATCCTCTGTGTGTGAGGGTTCAGACTGGGCAGGACCAGCTTGATTGATAGACCCTCAGGTGTTGACCATCCAGGTGGCTTTTACTAAGTTCATTTCCCAATTGCTAAAGGTTCCCCCACCAAGTGCCTTCAGGGTAGTCTTAAGTAGTCCATTGCACCATTCAACTGTCCCGGCCGCTGGTGCATGATAAGGGATATGATATATGCATTCAGTACCATGTTCTTTGGCCCAGGTGTTGATAAGGCTGTTCTTGAAATGGGTCCCGTTGTCTGAATCAATTCTCTCAGGGGTGCCATGTCTCCACAGGATTTGCTTTTCCAAGCCCGAGATGGTGGTTCTGGGCAGTAGCATGAGGCACAGGGTAGGCCTCCAACCATCCAGTGGTGGCTTCCACCATGGTCAGCACATAAAGCTTGCCTTGGCGTGTCTGGGGCAGTGGGATGTAGTCAATCTGCCAGGCCTCCCCATACTTGTACTTGGACCACTGCCCACCATACCATAGGGGCTTCACTTGCTTGGCCTGTTTGATGGCAGCACACGTCTCACAGTCATGGATAACCTGAGAAATACTGTCCATGGTTAGATCCACTACTCAGTCTCGTGCCCACTTATAGGTGGCATCTCTACCCTGATGACCTGAGGCATCATGAGCCCATCGAGCTAGGAATAACTCTCCCTTGTGTTGCAAATCTAAATCTATCTGTGATACCTCTATCTTTGCAGCCTGGTCTACCTGCTGATTGTTTCGGTGCTCCTCATTAGCCTGACTCTTGGGGACATGGGCATCTACATGACGGACTTTCACAGATAGCTTTTCTACCCAAGTGGCAATGTCTTTTTAGTCATCAGCAGTCCAGATTGGCTTTCCTCTACTCTGCCAGCTGGCCTTTTTCCACCTTTCCATCCAGCCCCACAGAGCATTGGCTACCATCCACAAATTAGTATAAAGGTATAGCTTTGGCCATTTCTCTCTTTCAGCATTGTCCAGGGCCAGTAGAATGGCCTTGAGTTCAGAAAATTGGCTTGATCCACCTTCTCCTTCACTAGCTTCTGCGATCTGTCATGTGAGGCTCCATACGGCTGCTTTCCACATTCTTTTCATCTCTACAATGTGACAGGAACCGTCACTGAAAAGACCGTATCATGTTTCTTCTGCTGGTATTTGGTTGAACGGTGGAGCTTCTTCAGCATGTGTTACCTGTTCCTGCTCCTCTTCATCACTGAGACCAAAGTTTTCACCTTCTGGCCAGTTTGTAATTATCTCCAAAATCCCAGGGCAATTCTGGTTTCCAATCCAGGCATGCTGTGTGATAAGGACAATCCATTTGCTCCATGGGGCATCAGTGGCGTGGTGGGTAGAGGGAACCTTTCCTTTAAACATCCACCCCAGAACAGGGAGTTGGGGTGCCAGGAGGAGTTGTGTATTTGTGCCAATGACCTCTGAGGCAGCTTGAACTCCTTCATAGGTGGCCAGCATTTCCTTCTCTGTGGGAGTGGAGTTGGCTTCAGACCCTCTGTAGCTTCAACTCCAGAATCCCAGAGGTCGGCCTCGAGTCTCCCCAGGTACTTTCTGCCAAAGGCTCCAGGACAAGCCATTGTTCCCAGCTGCAGAGTAAAGTACATTCTTCACCTCTGGTTCCGTCCTGACTGGGCCAAGGGCTAACCCATGAGTGACTTCCTGTTTGATCTGGGAAAAGGCTTGTTGCTGTTCAGGGCCCCAGTGGAAAGTGTTCTTCTTGCAGGTAACCAGGTAGAGTGGGCTCACTATCTGGCTGTACTCAGGAGTATGCATTCTCCAAAAACCTATGGTGCCTAGGAAAACTTGAGTATCCTTGCTGGTCAGTGGAGACATCACAATGATCTTATTGATGACCTCAGTGGGAATCTGACGCCGTCCATCTTGCCACTTTACTCCCAGGAAGTGGATCTCTCAGGCAGATCCCTTGAGTTTGCTCTTCTTGATGGCGAAGCTGGCTTCCAGCAGAATCTGGATGATCCTCTCTCCTTTCTCAAACACTTCTGCTGCCATATTTCCCCACATAATGATATCATCAATGTACTGCAGGTGTTCTGGAGCTTCACCCTTTTCCAGTGCAGCCTGGATCAGTCCATGGCAGATGGTGGGACTGTGCTTCCACCCCTGGGGCAGTCGGTTCCAGGTGTACTGCACACCCCCCCTCAGGTGAAAGCAAACTGAGGCTTGCATTCTGCTTCCAGAGGAATGGAGAAAAACACGTTAGCAATGTCTATAGTGGTGTACCAGTTTGCTGCCTTGGACTCCAGCTCATACTGGAGTTCCAGCATGTCCAGCACAGCAGCGCTCAGCAGTGGTGTCACTTCATTGAAGCCACAATAGTCCACAGTCAATCTTCATTCTCTGTCAGACTTGCGCACAGACTAAATGGGACTGTTGAAGGGTGAGTGGGCCTTACTGTCCACGCCTTGGCTCTCCAGCTCAGGGATCATTTTGTGGATGGGGATCATGGCATCCCCATTCATCCGATATTACTGGTAGTGCACCGTCAAGGTGGCCATTGATACTCGTTGCTCTTCCACCCTCGGGAGTCCTACTGCAGATGGGTTTTCTGATAGTCCAGGCAAGGTGTTTAATTGCTTAATGTCCTCTGCCTCTAGATCAGCTATTCCAAAAGCCCACCTGAGTCCCTTTGGGTCTTTGTAATAGCCGTTCCAGAAGAAGTCTATGCCTAGAATACATGGCTCCTCTGGGCCAGTCACAATAGGATGTTCCTGCCACTCCTTCCCAGTCAGGCTCACCTCAGCTTCCAACAGGGTAAGTTGCTGCGATCCCCCCATCAACCCAGCAATGGAAGCAGGTTCTGCCCCCACATGTCCCAATGGCATTAGGATACACTGCCCACCAGTATCAACTAACTCTTCATATTTTTGTGGCAGGGCCCCTCTATCCCTGGTTATCATTTCTTTCCTGGGCATACATACTAGATGTTCCTTCAAGGGGATCCAACAGATCATCCTCCCTTCTGTAATACCCAGCAGCTTGGTCATGAGAGGATGAGGCTACCTTCACCTTAGTGGAACTCTCTCAGTTAGTGTTTTCCTCCTTGAGTTCATGCACCCGTGCTGCCAGGGCAGAAGTGGGTTTCCCATCCCACCTTCCCATGTCTTCCCCGTGGTCATGAAAAAAGAACCACAGGTCAGCTCGTGGGGTGTACCCTCTCTCTCTCGCTGGGGGATGTTGGGCTCTGAGTTTGGGGCCTGTGACTTGTACTGCTGCGGTGTGGGAACCATTCCTCCTCACCTCCTCCCTCATCTCCTCTTGGAGGATCTTAATTACAGCAGACATGAGCCTGTATGGGGACATTGATAATATTCTCATAAATTCTAAGTTTGTGTGTGACAGAACCCACTGTTTCTCAGTTGTTATTGGCATTAATCATTGCAATGAAGGTGGTGTATTGAGATGGCCCTAGATTTGCCAGACTCCGCAACATTTGCCTTGTGCACCTGACCTTGTTGGGGTCATTATCATGCTGTTCTTCCCTCCCAAAGAGTACCTCCAATACCACCACTTCTCTCAGCTGTTGGATCCCTTCCTCAAGGGTTTTCCAGCGCATTCTTTGGTGATGCTCCTGCATTCTCTCCCTGTGGACAAACCTCTCTCTGACACTCATTAAAAGCCACTCCCAGAGGGAAAGGGGCCCTGGCTCCCTTAAAAATACCTGATTCATACCCGAGTCCTGGGTCAAGGGTCCCAAATTCCTTGCCTCACCACCATCCAGTTGCACACCTGTACCCATAAGGTCCCAGACCCAAAGTAACCAGGTTGTATAGGCTTCACACCCCTGTCATACAATGTCTTTCTGCAGATTACAGAGACTTTTGTATGTCAGGGACTCGGTGATGATCTCAACCTCTGGCTCCCCTGCAGATTGTGAGGGCCCTCCTTTCTTATCATTATTATCTGAGTGCTCTGATTTCATCTTAGACTTCTTCGTTTCTACAGGGGTGACTGCTGCTGGCTGTGACTGCCCTTGCAGTTCAGCTGGAACCTGGACGGTTGTAACATCTGTGGGTTCCACTGCTGCACTATTAGCCTCTCCCTCTTTGAGCCAGGGGAAAGGTTTCTCACCAGCTGGGGAAATATACTCCTTCAGCATCTGGCTCATCTTGCGTATCTCTTTCACCAGAACCCCCACCCAATCCGGGTGGTTCATTTCTGAGGTGGGCTGTGGAGCAACATCCCTAGTCCCCAGGGTAGTGTCAGGTTCTGTGGCAGCATTCCTATTCTCTGGGGTAGGTATCAAGGTGGTTATCCAAGTCAATCTTCCCTTATCTCTTAATGATAAATAGAACTAGCTTAACAGGCATATCAGCAACACCAGCCACTGTATGATATCATTAGCATTTAGAGAGGATTTGAACCCTTCAACATTGGGTGGGATAGACCCAAAGAGCTGGTTGAAGGGTTGGGAAAAAATTTCCCCTGGTGTCATTTCCTCACAGTAGGTACCATTCTTAAAGTAACCCTAAAAACATAGTTAGTGTGTGATAGCTCTGAATACATGTGCCTGCCTTCCAGAGGAAGTTAAAGATCCATTAATTCCTCACCTTATTAACCCATAAAACAAACTGGATAACAGCCACAGTAGCCTTAGTTATAGGGCCCGTGTCTAGATAAGGGCCTGCAAATGGGAGAAATATAGCCACAACCACATGCCACCCAAATCAGGGTAAGCTAGACCACATGGTGACACCTAATGAGGTTTTTATATCGAGCACACAAAAATTAGGTTACTCAAGAACTGTTACTCCTTTTTTCACCCTTTTTCTCTCAATGCCATTGTGCCTCATATTGGGCGCCAAAATCTGTCTTGGTTTGAAAAGACAGGTGTCTGTTAAGGAAGGCAGGAGCCTCCCTTGAAATGAAAAATGTAAACCCCCTCCCTCCAAATTATTATAATTTTGAAATTAAGGGCCTCTCAGGCAAAGATATGGGAGTAGGAATAACAGTTCTTTATTAGAGAAAAAAAAAGAAAAAAAAAAGCAGTAATACTAAACAACACTGACAGAGTCAGAACACGACTGGACACCCTGTTGGTCAGGGTGATCGTAGCAGCGTGATTAAATGGTGGCTGCAGTCCTCCTGGAGTGACAAATGTGGTTCTGTTGAAGCAGTGATCCTGTAGAAGGCTGTAGTTTTCCTCTGAAGGTCCAGTGGTGGTGTAGATGGTCCTGGTCTTCCTCTGGGAATCCAATGGAGAAGACAGCTGCTCCTCTGGGACTCCAGTGGGAAAAGGCTGCTTGTGGTCTTCCAATTCTCAGACTATATCCAGGTAGGAATGCTTTGTTGTGGTGTTGAGGGTCCCCAGGACAAGGTGAGAGATGAGAATTGACTCCAAGTTCTAAGAAGGCTGATTTATTATTTTATAATATTATATTAAAAGAAAATCATATACTAAAACTATACTAAAGAAAGGAGACATCAGAAGGCTAGAAAAGAATGATAATAAAAACCCATGACAGACTCAAGGAGTCCAACACAGCTGGCTGTGATTGGCCATTAATTAAAAACAATTCACATGCTAGGTAAACAGTTCTCCAAATCACATTCCAGAGGAGCAAAACATGGAGAAGCTGAAGCTTCCCAGCTTCCCAGGAGAATAAATCCTGGCACAGGGATTTTTCATAAAATATCATGGTGACAAAGCTTGGCTCCTCCCCCTGGGCATGGCTTCTCACAATGGGATGATGTAATTTTATTAGTCATGCAGTGAGACTCAATAGCCCATTAACAGAAGATATCTCACTGGAGGGAGGATTGGTCGTGGAAGAGATAAAGAAAACTGGCCCACTTGGTTTAAACAGGTGGCCCAATTAACAGACGATAACTGCCCCACTTCTAACAGATGGCAGTAGAATACACATCCCCAGCCACATCTTGCAACTTAAGACAGTCTCAATGCTCTCCTGGGGTTTCCCCAGTTCAGGACACCATCACCAACCACTTCCCATAGATCCCCTGCTCTGCTGCAAAATGCACCTGCACCCAAGCTGCTTGCCTTGAATTTCTTAAAAAATATAAAAGCAAACCTATTCATACAGTGACGTAACATTATCACACATTAGGCCCCAAAAACTGTTATTGACTCTTTTAGTCAAACACTGCAAGTTTTACAGCAATTAATTATGATGATAAAATGTGATTACTTCTGAGGGGGTCTAGAGTTGCAACTTAGTGGTATTATGAGTTAGGATTCCCTTGCCCCTACAAAAGAAAATATTTTCAACAGAAATAGGAAGTCATCTACCATCTCAATATGGCTGAAAGTCAAGAGACTCTGGATGCTTACAGGTTTTTTCCCAAGACTTCCCCTTTCATATTTTCAGACACTGAAAGTATCTCAGGGCACTGGTCAACAACTGTAAGAGATGTACGCATTTGCAGTGTGAAGGTTTTTTTATCCAGTTGAAGTGTATTAGAAATCAACTTAAAATGTACATAAACATTTTTTCAGAATTTCTGCATGTCAAAGATTATAACTGCTACCAGTTTGGCTGCTTATCTATCTGGAAACACACTCATACAGCAGAGAGATACAAGAGCTATCACTCTTCACAATGAGAATATTGCTAGGAACTACACTGTAAAACCAAGTGTTTGTCATTTTCACTGTTTCTACTACTTTTACTCAATTAAATGAAAAATCCATACAGTTATGAATAGAAAAAATGGGTAACCTGCATAATTTTCAGCACACGTAGACTTCACACTGGGAAGGAATGCTGAGATGTGATGCACATTATGAAGAAATTATGTAGTACTCAGTCAAAATTCATGCAATGATGAGAAGAGAAAAAATTGGGGAAAAAGACAAAATATGATACAACCTAGAAGCAGCACAGGCACACTGAAAATAGGTATTTTCCAGGATTTGTTGAGAAACAAAGTGTACTGGTTTTGGCTGGGGTAGAGTTAATTTTCTTCCCAGTGGCTGGTATGGGGCTATGCTTTGGATTTGTGCTGAACACAGGGTTGATAATATAGAGGTGTTTTTGTTAGTGCTGAGCTTACACAGAGTCAAGGCATTTTCTGCTCATTGTACGTCCATGCTGGGGAGGAGGCTGGGGGTGTGTGGGAGGTTGGGAGGAGACAGTTGGGACAGGTGACTCAAACTGACCCAAGGGATATTCCAGACCATGAAACATAATGCTCAGTATATAAGATGGGGGAAGATTTTTGGAGTGATGGCATTTGTCTTCACAAGTCACCATTACACATGATGGAGCCCTGATTTCCTGGAGATAGCTGAACACCTGCCTGCTCATGGGAAGGGGTGAACGAATTCCTTAGCTTGCTTTGCTTGAGTGTGTAGCTTTTGCTTTCCCTATTAAATTGTCTTTATCTCAACCCAGGAGTTTTCTCACTTTTACCCTTCTGATTGTCTCCCCAGTCCCACTGGTGGGAAAAGGAGTGAGCAGCTGCATAGGGCTTGGTTGCTGGCTGGGGTTAAACCACAACACAGGCACAACAAAATTCCACTTAAATATTCAAGCATATTAAATCAAAGATGTCATTACATGAAAGCTCAACAACCTCTAAAGATTCAATGACATTTATAGATAGACTTAAGCCTCTCAAAACTTAGTTTGCGATATACTTATAATGTCTATTATCAGCAACTAAGTGTAACACAATGCTGTAACCAATTATATTATTAGGATTATGGTTTTTTACAAAAGTTTTTCATTTAAGGCCATTTTAAACTGCTATTGGCATTAAGACATCTTATAGGCTAACAGAGAGAAAGCTATATCAAAGCACTTACCAAACTGACTAAGGACTGAAGCCTGGGTAATGGGCGGTTTTTGATCCCAGGATGATGTGGTAGTGGTAGTAGAACTATTATTGTTTTGTTGAGAGGTAAACTGACCCAAACCTGGAGATTTCAATTGGTCTAAGATTTGGGATCCAGTAGAGTTTGTCAGTTTAGGAGACCCACGTTCTCGAAAGCCAGGACAAAGAACTGCAGACTACCAAGAGACAAAAAAAAAAAAAAGGGGGAAAGAGTGGAGTTGAGTATTTAATAAATAAATTGAAAATAATTTGAACATAACCATAGGGTCAATGCCTACAGCTGCTATTTGGCAGCAACCAAAACCTCTTCAGTCCTAGATTACTAATAAATCACAGAATTGTTAGGGTTGGAAGGGACCTCTGGAGATCATCCAGTCCAACTCCCTGCCAAGGCAGGGTCATTCAGATCAGGTGACACACAAGCAGGTCCAGGTAGGTTTTGAACGTCTTCAGAGAGGGAGACTCTACAGCCTCCCTGGGCAGCTGTTGTAGTGCTTTGCCACCCTCAGTGTAAAGAAGTTCTTCCTCATGTTGAGGTGTCACTTCTTGCGCTTTAGTTTATGACCAATAAAAAAATCAGCAGCATATGACCAGACCCTCTCTGGTTATCACTGATATAACTTCATCACTGACTATGACAATACTTATTTACTTTAATCCATGCATCTTAAAATAGCATGCATTTACTAATAGTTGCATTTATTCTGTGAAAATCAGTTTAAGTTCCCAATTTCAAGCCCTCACAATTGACTCAGAAATAATCAGGTTTCCACAAAAAGCAGTCAGATATGTGTTTGCAAATAACGCAAAGTTTTCTGTCATAGAACTCTTCACTATAAACAAGTGATTTCATCCTAAATCAGCACGCAGTAAATACATCTGCTCTCTACTCAAAAATTAATACAAGTACTTCATGTGAACTGAGAAACAATTACTTAGCAAAACCAGAAAAAAAGTAAACTTTATTTTGTGTGTATGAATGGAAGGAATGAAATTAAGAATTCCTTCAACATTTGCGACCTGAATTTTATAAATACTGAACCATCGCATTAAATGGCCAGTACTGGAAAAGTTACTTAACCTAAAATATTTACTCATTAGGAATATTTAGAAAGCATAAGATATTTTTACCAGACTTTGAGGAGAATAAGAGTTTACAGCACTGGAGCTGCCATTTCCTGATGCCATCTGGGTGCTGTGCTGAGAATTTGTGAAAACCAGGGCTTGGCCAAAGGTTTGTTGCTGGGGAGCCTCAAACGAGTTGCCTTCTGTCTCTTGGGTAAGGGTCACAGGCTTTTCGGGCTTTTGAAGCAGTGTTACCAAATCAATGCTGTAAGACAAAGCAAAGTTTGGCTGGAATAAACATGATGATTAGACTGTGCTGAAACTGAAAAAAGCACTCATACTAAAGCTGCTATACCAGCAACAGAATTATTCTGCTAGCTGAAACTTATCACTACAGCTAGAATATAAATTCTTTGCTCTCATTTAAATCATTATCAAATGTATATCATCATGTATCACATAAATAACCTATTTGATTAATATAACCAAGTAACTGGAGACAAGTCATAAAAGATACATTGTGTTTAAGCTGATCCCTCCTGCCAACTCTTTATATATATTGATAATCCACATTCTCTGTATATCACAGAGCAAGGGATCGAAGTCCTACCTCTGTATGGGGTAGGTATACAGACAGTAAAGAATTAAGTCACATGCAGCAGTTGAGTATGTGATGGTATTGACAGTATAGGGATAAAATGTTTCTAAAATCATGGAATATTCTGAGGAGTTAGAAAGGAAGGACAGGCCTGGTAGGCCCGGGGAAAATGTTAAGGTAGGCCCTGGGAAAATGTTAGGCTGCACCTGTATAATCATTTAATGACTATGATAAATAATATGATTGTTAGATGCAATGATTATTTAGTAATTGGATATAATTATTATTTAATCATAACAAGAATCATGAGACACAATGTTGGGGGGGTTTGATGGAAAGTACAAAATCCGTGCTTGGATGAAATCAATGTATACAATAAAACAATATAAGTTTAATAATTAATATGTAGTTATATAACAATAAGGGTATAAAAACATGTTCATCTAGAACCCATGTTGGAGTCAGATTTGGGTCTGTACCCCTGACACCCAGAGCTTGTCAATAAAAGCACCTGCATATAATCATTCTGTGATTATGTTTTCCTGAACACTAACAGTATGGAAGTCACAAGAGCAGTGGAAATAAAAGTTACATTTCTCAGATAGTAGGCACATATCCAAAATTACTTTACCATACATACATGAGCAGGATGAGAAATGTGAATTTTCTTACATTTAACATGGCCTACGAACACCTACACATGTTTAACACAGGTTTATCCAAGGAAAAGCAAAGCATTCAGACAATAAAATAAATCTAGTCAAAAAATTCTGACTTAAGTTTATCCTAAATATACCACAGGCTTGGGCTTAAGAGCTGCTTCCAGCATTTTGATTAGCATAGATTTTTTTAATGTCCAAGCCTTTCTTATGGCAAGTAAAAAACCAAACAACCAAAACAAAAAAACCACAAACCACAAAACAATACACCAGAACTCGAGCTGATGCACTAAAATATTTTCTAACATAAATTGAGGGACATCCACTGGAAGAATATTTGCATTAAAACAACAAACATGTGAGCATATCACAGAATAGTTAGGTTTCAAAGGGACCTGTGGAGATCGTCTAGTCCAACCCTCCTGCCATATCACCTTTAAGAAAGAAAGGAATGGAATATATACTGTAAGCCAACTGACACCATGCCTCCTCCAGGTCACGCCCATATTATAATGAAAATTTTGCTGCAGTCTGAAGTATAGCAGTACAGCTGTATCAGGATGTTTGGGACCATTAGGCCATCTAGTTTTCAGATCTCATGCTATCCAACTACAGAAGTCTTCATCATACAACCTTAACCTGCTCTGTGAGGCTAATGCAGGCAGCAGATTCCACATAATTGGCCAGGTATTTAGTGAAGACAAAGACAAGCAAAGGCAGCAACTGCCATATTTTCCATTCTCTAGCTGAACTCTATATCATCAGTTAAGGCAAGTAATAGTGATGGCAAGAAGGTGATTTTCCTGGTAAGCAACACAAGCTTTTCTGTCAACATATTTGTCAGAGCACTATATTCTGAACACTTTCTACATCTACAGGGGCAGAGTTTTCATTTTCTGGACAGCAAAGCCAGAGCTTCCTTTTCAACAACAGCAGCACAGTTTTCTTACCAGCTATTTTTGTTCCTGCCAGTAAGCAGTCTGTGCAGGAGTCAGTATTATGTTCATGGATTTTCTAAGTTTGGCTCCACTTCTGTAGTCAATAATATGTAACACAGGAACCCACAAAAGCAAGACTTTGACAATTTTGAAACTAGCTTGACCAATCTCTGGCCAAGGCTGCCCTCTGTTTTAGTCAATGTTTTATATGTGCAAGCTAGCATTGCTTCAACAAGCAGAATGTTTTTAAGGTATAGGGAAACTATGGAAGAAGATCTTACCTTTGCCTAGGAGTCACATGATTCTCAGCTGGAACAGAGGAAGCAGTGAAGACTTTTGTTTCAGAAAGCTGAAAAAAGTGTGTAGGGGGGAGAGTTATTTTAATCATACACATGCTCACACCAGTACTGTGACATCTTCAGAAATTCCATCTTGGTCACACACTTTTAAGATAAAAGTAGTCAAACTATCATTACAAGCAGTTATGCTGCAGCTCTGCTTAAAAAACCAAAAACATGTAGTTGAACTTCAGCAAAGTCTTCTCCACAGAATCAAGTACCAATTTAATGAAAGTGTTAGGAAATTTGATCTACTGAACACTGAATGGTATACTAATGTATATAAACATACATCAGTTTGGGAAATAGTTTAACTGAAAACTATACCAGTAGAAAGTAATTAATGTGACAGCTGGTATATCATCAGTGTGCAGACATCATTTAGGACTCCATAGAGCAGCTCTGATAAATCTCGTTGCAGAAGTCTAACACATCGAACTGTTTCCACTCATTTCATGTATCTCTGTTTTACATTTCAGCTCACATCATCAGTGGAAGCAGGTTTGCACTCAGGTATGTACAGTGAACTAGCATTCATGGTTCCTTCTTGGCACTTCTAGGAGTGGCAAAACCATCTTAAACAGATTGCTCTGCAAGCATGAGTTTGAAAACAATAAAGGGAGAACTGTGTAATTGTTTATACTAGTATAACAAGTCAAACCATCCACAGCAAAAAACTACTGCTTCCACCATGCTGTTACAATAGATACTTGCACAGGTAACTGGGGAGGGGGAGCTGGTTGGTTGGCATTTGGGGGGAAAGGGGGTGATTTTGGTTTGTAGGGAGGTTGACTGTTTCTTGTTTGGGATTTTTTAATAGCTTTTCTTTTTAGAAAAATAGTAGTTAAACAACAACCTCCTATAGCTAATTCATTTCTATTGACAGGAATACTTACAAACCAGAATAAGTGTTAAGCCAGTACAGGTTTGGTTTAACAAGGCAGAGATATGACTGTATAATGGTTATATTTTAAATTAAATTTGCACAAAATCACCCTTAACTACTTTGGTGTAGCTGTGTATTTAGATTAAAGAATAACTGACCTATTCAAACATGCACAAAGAATCCCTTTAGAATGTGACATTTGAATGTAGCTCTCCCAGGAAATTATGCATTTTTAATTGCTAGCAGCTCAGTTTAAAGGACATCACAAATATGAGGCAATATCATCTGCCATCCCACAGGCAGCTCTACTGAAAGCACATATGTTCCTGTACATGGTCATCTGGGATTCTTCTATGAAACATTTGATTTAAGTAGGATGCAGAAGGTCTGACTGGGAGCAAATCACTTACTACTCCGAAGCAAAGTTCAAATGTTTCATGTGCTCTCCCCTAGCACTACACTGGGTCATGAAAAAATAAGTACCACCACAATTCCTCCCTTGATTTCCTTCCCTTCCTGCTAATACAACATATTTTAATATCATCTTTCTGCAATACAACTCTGTCCTGAGCATAATGCTGCCAGCCTGCAACTCTATGTACTGACCAAAACAAAGAAGATTCAGCTCAAGCATATTTCCAATTTAAAAGGCTGTTTCTCTATCGCTCAGCTCTTTCCCCACCATACATGTTATTTTATAACAATGTGTACGGTACTTTCTGTGGTGTTATGAGACTCCTGCATTATATGGCACAAGGAGGTCAGCTAATGGCACAAGCAGCAGCTTATGGTTTGCAATCTCTTAGTTAAATAGCAAATTCTTTGTAATGTCAAAAATTTCTTATGCTCACAATACCCAGGATAAGATGAACCATGGCTAAAACACTGATGAATCCTGAAAATGAAGCAAATTGAGGAGCCTGAGGATGTTTGTGATAATGCAAAAGCATGCTTGACAAAAGAGAGGAAATGTTCTCTTTAAGTGAGCCAGCATGCAAAATAGACATCTCCAGCCACTAGCTTGGCTACATTGAAGTTTACACTACACCCTGCAGCAAACTCACTGCCACAAGCTCCAAACAAGTAATCCAAAAGTCTGCTGGGATTACAGCATTTGTCCAAACACATACTTTGTGCAGCAGCAGCTGAAAAGCTTTATTACACAGATGTATTTAGTATTTCTTAGAAGAAATATCAGCTCCTAACAAAGTTATTTATGCTCACTGTACACTACACTCACAAATCTTTCACTGAGGCTCTGGCATTTTCCCAGGACTGAATGAACAGTTGTGAACCATTCACAAGCAGCAGCCCCACAAAAGTATTTCCTCCATCTGCAGTGAAATGTCTGTGCTTTTAATCTCCTGTTTCTATGATAAAAATCATTCTCCAATCACCAGACATAGAATATATTTAACAAGTAAGCTACCAGGTCCTATGGACAGTTGATAAGTGAGGACCACAAGAAAATCTACTCTGGCATATTCATAAAAACTCAACAGCAACAAATCAGAAATAACAAAACCTTATTAGTGTTTTGACATGATGTACTGAAGTTAAAGAAATAAAACAAGTTCTTGTGCTACTTCCTGGTAAAGGAAACACTCCCACTATTTTTCTTAAGTGTTGCCATTGTTTCAAATAAAAATGAAAACTAACAATATTATATACAAAATGTTTGCCTTTAACCACTTTTCAGCAATTAGTATGTATTCTATTTCTTCCCTTCTGATAGTTTCTGTAGTTAAACTTAATTTTATTCAGCCAGAAAAATATAAACACAATTTTAAGAGGAAAATCCAGAGCCATCTATAGTACCTCAATATTTGTCTAGTCCTTCATTGTCCATACAACCTCCAATTTTCACTGCAAGGCGTTTCCTCTATTTAATAGCATATGGACAACATACTACACTTGAGGTAGCAGCTCTCTGGCCACAGAGAGCAATACACAACTTTCCCAGGCATTGGCCTGGGGAAGGCTGTGAGAAGATCAAAGAAAAGAATGATAAACAATTCTTATCTTAACTTGCTGCACCTGTTGTTGTGAACATGTGGAATGTGTTATGGAGATTTGTTTACCAAAGGGTGGTTTCTTAATTGGCCAATGGTGATGGTGTTTAGATTGAAGGACCAATTGGGTCCACCTGTATTGTGACTGTCTGTAAGGGCGATGGGTTTCTTAATTAGTATAGTATAATAAAGGGATAGATCAGCCTTCTGAGAATCATGGAGTCAATGCTAATTGTTACCCAGCTAGGGGCCTGCGATAACATGTACTTGCTCAATACTCATTACTAAAGATAATAACTAGTTCTGTCTAGTAATTAGATCACAGAAATCAAATTGTTCTCAGGTCAAACAACATGAAATTTCACTCACCTACAACTAACTTGTACTTGACTAGGGAACACCACATTTAAGCAAAAATATTCTTCAAAAAATGCCTGGTCTTTACCTGCAGACAGCAAATGCATCAGCTTCCTTAGTTGTTTCAATCATTAGTCATGCTGCTAGAATTGTTTATAATACATTTAAATTCATGGATCTATTTTCCAGCCACAGGTTCACATTATGCCATTTTCTGCTGGACTGAAACGAGAACCCATTATATGCTAATAAAGTAACCTTTTCAGATTCAGTAAACTAAAAATCTCACTCTCAAACACCAATACTATCAGTAAATATTTTCAGCTATTTTCCACGTTTTGTTTTGTAAAAGCAATGAATAATTGGATGCAGTATTTCGGAATCAAGTTCGGGAGAGTTCACATACTGAAATATAAATCAAGAATAATTAAGAGACAGGGAGGAGTGCCTAAAGACAAAAAGACTACAATAGGGTATTTTTGCCACAGCAACACCTCTTTAGGAGATCATGTTGAGCTGTTCCTTTTTCATCATCTGCTACAATGCTGAAAATTTTTCAGTTGCTGCTTTCCAGACACCAGCCCTTTGTTCTGGAGGTGTACCTTTATTCCTATAAAACAAATGGCCACTTGGCTATATTAAAGTATTTTTTCATTTGAGAACAGGTCAAGTCTAGCAGTGCTTCAGATTTCTGTATGACTGGCTTACTTTTAATGGCTATTCCAATTTTTTTTTTTATTTCTCACAAATTTTATTCAGCAGTGATCTTATTACTTCCAAATCATTGATAAAGACACTTGATGGCATCTGGCCTGGGACTGGATTACTTTATAGCCCTCCTAGAAATGCCCTCCTGCAAAAGATTTATTGGCTAAAATTTTCATGGCAGATTTCAATCCACCTAATGTGTTTCATGATAGCATGTAATTATATTTAGAACAAAAAATGTAGATCAAATCTCTTACAAGGACATACTCTATATTTGCAGTTAATTTGAAATTTACTTAAAGACCAATATCAGGTTTATTTGAAGTGGACCTATTTTCATACAACTACACTGAATGACACAAGGTGCATTCTTATGCTTCCTTTTTTTTTTTTTTTATCAAATGAATCCATTTTACTTTATTTTTCCCCCAGGGATGTTTTGGGCTAATTTGCCTGCAGCTCACTATTTCATTCACTCTTTCTGAACATCAGCACATGAATAACTTTCTCCTAATTTACAGGGATTTTTCCAGAACACTAAAATGAATAAAAATTAACAACAGGCTAGAAATTTCATTTGCTGTTTCTTTAAGATTCATGCACAAATTACTTGAGTTTGATAGTGTCCTGGGGTGACTTTATGATGCTTGTATCCCAAATTGTCTGTTCTGTTTATGCTGGATATTAGGTTCTGCACCTTTAAGACTAGTTCCGAGAGGAAAGGGGTAGAGAAGAAGCGTGGAGATTGTTTGCAGAAACTGGACTTGCTCCCCTGCATTTTTTCTCCTTCTCACAGACTGTGTTGTCTGCAGCACGGAGAGGGAGAGAGCTCTCCTTTGCTTTTAGTTAGTTTTTTTGCTAGCTGAGGCAGAGAAGTTCCCCAGACTGTGGTTTTCCTTTTTCTTGGAACTTTTCAAACCTGCTCTGGACTGAAAACCCAGAAGAACATCAGGAGCTCACACCTGTGGCCCATCAAGGCCCAGGATGCTGCATTCCAGCACCAGAGGGACTGATAGACTGGGCGAACTGAGCTACACCTCACAAAAAGGATTTTCTGAATTTTTCATCTCTTCAGAAAAGCGAGAGGTTTTATTGTTTGATATTATTTTTTTAAGCTTGTGATTACTTTGTTTGTTAAATATACAGGCTTTTTTCCACTTTTCTCCAAGGAAATCTTTTCCCAAACCAGTTGTGGGAGGGGCCACTTGAATCTGCTTTCTAGAGGGACCCCTTAGGAGGTTTTCTCCCAAATTTGCCCTAAACCAGGAGAGATAGTTAATTACCTAACCAGCATTGCTCAACACCCCTCCTGTATTACAAATGCTGCATTGTACCAGCAAACAGGGGTAAAACCAAGGCCATAAATTTTCAGTATCCTTAGCCCTTCATTTACTTCTAGCATATACTGCAGAAATAGAGGAAAGGTTTAAAGAAGCTGCCAGCTTTTGCTGACAGTAATCAATACATAAAACCTATGAATTTTAGAACTTCTTTTAATTTTCTTGAAAGACATGTCCCTCTCATTAGGTAAGGATGGAGCTTTCATATCTGTTATATGAAACATTCACACATTTCTGGGAATAACACTGACACGCCACCCTAGAGGAGGAGGCAAAAGGGATGACTTCCAAGACAATATCTTCTGAAAATAAACTTGAAATAATGGATGTTCATATAAAGGATAAAAGACTTCTTAAAAGCTGTTTTCCTTTCCATGTTTCTTGCTATCTAGTTTGTTTTCTGAACTACTTAAGCTTTAATATAATAGCTGAAAACTTAAAATCATAAATGTGAATTTCATGCATGATGATCACAACTGCCAAATATATTGCAGACATGAAGACATCTCCTGCCTGTTAAAGAATGAGAACCCAAATTCTTATAAGTACTTTACACAACACATCATGATGAAACAACAGGAATGAAGCAATTAAGTGCCAACTTCAGCATATTACTAGCTCCTTTTTTAAGATTATGAACATGAAATGGACTAAGTGGAATAATTATGCAGATTTAAAACAAAAAGCATCAAATGAGGAGTCTAAAGTTGATAGTAAACTTCAGCACTTAATTATATAAAAGTCTTGTGATAATATGGTGTTATAGTTTTGTCATGGGAGGAATTTAAAAAAATGATGTAAAAGCTTTTTGTGTAACTAACAGTCTATTGAACCAATGAAGAGCTGAACACGCCTCTGTGAAAGACACATGTTAAAGATGAAAAAACCCAGGAACTTCCTCTTTCTTTCCCGGCGGGCAAGAAGGTAAAACGCCCCGGGCCCACCGGGTCCCATCATGGCTGGGCCTGGGAAGCCCGCTGGGCCCCATCCCGGGCTGGGCCAGGCAGGCTCTACCGCGAGGGGCTGGGCCCCTCTCCAGGGGCTCCGGAGGACTCCAAGCCCCGTTCTGACTGGGCTGGGCCCCAGCAGCTGCCAGGCAGGAAGGGGGAGGAGGCTGCGAAACCCTGGCCGGAGCAGGGCTGGCCGCAGCTGTTAGATCCATCACATCCCCTCCCCCCAGTGCGGCTGAGACCAGAGGCAGCCCTACAGCCACGCAGAGTGGCCCTGCGACTAGAATTAAATGCAAAGAAAACCAAAAACCAACCATAAAGCCAATCCTGACATAGCCCCAGCCGCAGCTCCCACCACAAGTTACCGGCAGGTCAAGTGATCATTTGAAGGGCCCAGGTGACATGCTAACTCTTTCAATACTTCAATCCTCCCTCGAGTGAGAGAAAGGAACAAAATGCAAGCATGTAAAAGAACAACATGAAAACATCACAGTCAGTGAAGAAGTCCCAGATGGGAGGGATGAGGAGATGCCTTAATTTTAAAACTGAAATCCTCTTATAAGCTATGGAAAAAAGACTCTTTTCCCTATAACACATGAAACTATGGGGAGATGAAGGGTTCAAATTGATATCGAGCAAAAACCTCCATACTAAAATAAGCAGATATTAAAGTAACTATGATCCCATGAGAAGTTTGAACAGAAAAAGAGAGTAGTCCTGTACCCCCAGGAGATCTCTGTTCCCAGGAATGAAGATGATTTTAGAAATAAATAATGAGAACTTTTACCTTTAACCACCTCATCTTTAAACCAATACCCCATAAGTCAACATAGCCCATAAACAAGCTATGGGAAGGCTTGTGGAAAATGAGAAGGGGTTCATGATAGCAGATTTCCCCCAGGCAGCTACTCTTCGTGACCAAACTGTTTTTCCTCTTCTGGAGAAGTCTCCATAACATTAACAAGAGGAACTTCTCTCCCGAAGTGAACTGAAGAAAAACTATTTTAAAAGTAAACTAACTAGAAATTTTAAGTCTTGTTTCTTTATATTATCAATGGAAAAGAAAAGGTTATAGGGGGAGGAGAAGTGTTAGGAAAAGTTTGTCTTCTTACAACTTTTTTTCCTTTTAATTACTGTTAATAAAATTTTCTTTATACTCTTTTAAAGTTTTAAGCCTGCTTTGCTTTTCTCCTAATCCTATCTCACAACAAGAAGTGAGTACATTAGTAATTGACCAACACCAAAACAGACCACACTCTTTAGTACATTAGCCCAGGAAATTTTTAATTAAAGAAATCTTAAATTAAGAAACCAAAACCACTACATATGGCTTTAAATCCTTAAATAATAGGGGGAAGTATGTGGTTAACACCCACCAGCATTGAGCAGTGCAGAATTATAATTCAGAAATAAATAATTTGGGATAAAACGTAACATTTTATTATCTATGTATTGTCCACCAAGAAAAAAAAAATTAATATTTCTTGATTCAATTTTATTCTAAAAAAAAGCTTATATAAATATATTTTAAACAGGATTTGCAGCAAAAAACACAATAAGAAATATCACTGCACGCATACAAAGTATTACTTCAAACATTTAGTTTTTGAAGACAACACAAAAACTCTGAAAAGGTTAAATAATCAATCGGTCTACCAAACAAGGCACACTTACATCTTCATTCCAATCTTCTGCAGTCCATTCTTCTACAGAGTTTTTCCATGCTCCTATTGGAATTAGAGGAAGGAAAAAAAACAGTTACAAGTTAAAAACACAATGTCATATTTCAACTATTTTGCTTTATAAGCAATCCTGTTTTCATTATTCGTGGAACATGAAGCAAGGAGATAGTGGTTGGAAACATGGGAAGCTCTAGAAAACTGTTTTGCAGATTTACAGTTTTGGGAAGTGGGTTTGTTTATTTTCTCATTTAATTTCTGATTTCAGGTATTTCTTAGCCACTATGCTACCAGACATAATTTGCATGAACGCATGTCTCTACCCAGTGATTAATTGCAAACATTGGAAGAACTTCCTCCTATGACAGTGAGAGGTCACTCAACCCTCCCATGAGATCTCCCAGTTTCATGCACAAATTCATACAGAGCTTAAACAAAACATGACCACACCACCTCCTCTACCATTCATAATCCTACTGGCAACATACTCAAATTCAAGACATAAACTACAGCTCTGGAGGCTCCTTTCCAATGTCTTAACTCTCTCCTAGGAGCAAAATACGCCCAATACTTTCCCCAAAGAGAGCAACTTTCTTTTAAAACACATAATTGATATAATGGCATCAGAAGAGTCAATAGCTTCCACTGTAGCTGCAAAACACTTTGTCCCGTAATTTGTCACAGAATTTTTTGGCAAACACTGGAGGACAGCGCACAGCCCACAGCATCCAGCAACAGGAAAACTACAGGAAACAATCCTACAGATGCAAAAACCTGATCCATCATGGTAGTTGTTTCATTGTAGAAGGCAATCAGGCTGATCAAGCATGACTTCCCTTTAGTGAATCCATGCTGACTGCTCCTGATCACCTTGTCCTCCCGTCTCGGTTTGGAAAGACAGGTGCCTGCTAAGGAAGGCAGGAGCGTCCACTGAAATGGAAAATGTAAACCCCCTCCCCCCCCCTCCAAATTGCTATAAATTTTAAATTAAGGGGCTCTCAGGCAAAGAATACCGGAGCAGGAAATAACAGTTCTTTACTAGGGAAGAAAATAAAAGTATAAAATAAGCAATGCAGTAAACTAAAACAACACTGACAGAGTCAGAACAAAACCTGACAACCCATTGTTCAGGGTGTTGGTAGCAGTACAATTGGAAATGTGGCTGCAGTCCTCCTAGAGTGTCAGGTGTCGTTCTGCTGGAGCAGGGATCCTGTAGAAAAGGGTGTAGTCTTCCTCTGAAGATCCAGTGGAAAAAGAGGCAGCTGTTGCTCTGAGGAAATCCAGTGGAGAAGCCGTGCTGGTGTTCCAGAATCTCAATATTATATCTGGGTAGAATGCTTGGCTCTTCCCTCTGGGTGGAGCATCTCACATTGGGATGCTATAGTTCTTATCAGTCATGCAGTGACATTCAATAGCCTACTATCAACAGATGTCTCCCTGGAGGGAGGAGTTGTTGTTGAAGAGATAAGGAAAACTGCCCACTTAACGAAAGACAACTGCCATACAGAGGGCAAATAGAATACAATTTGCCTGAAAATCCAGAAAATTATCCACCCCTTCTTCTATTTCCATCTGCATCACAATGAAACCTTACACACAGTTCTCACTTAAAAATAGGTTTCCCTGTGGTACACAATGGGTTTCTCCATCTTTCTGCATTACCCACCAAGTGTAACCAGGTCCTTGAGCAAAAACAATCCCACAAATGGGTTTGTCTTTGCCTGAGGTGGGATTAATCCAAACAGTCTTTCCTAAAATACCTTTCATGTGTACAACAGGGGCTTCAACTCCATTCTCTGTGTGTGAGGGTTCAGACTGGGCAGGACCAGCTTGATTGATAGACCCTCAGGTGTTGACCATCCAGGTGGCTTTTACTAAGTTCATTTCCCAATTGCTAAAGGTTCCCCCACCAAGTGCCTTCAGGGTAGTCTTAAGTAGTCCATTGCACCGTTCAACTGTCCCGGCCACTGGTGCATGATAAGGGATATGATATATGCATTCAATACCATGTTCTTTGGCCCAGGTGTTGATAAGGCTGTTCTTGAAATGGGTCCCGTTGTCTGAATCAATTCTCTCAGGGGTGCCATGTCTCCACAGGATTTGCTTTTCAAGGCCCAGGATGGTGTTCCGGGCAGTAGCATGAGGCACAGGGTAGGCCTCCAACCATCCAGTGGTGGCTTCCACCATGGTCAGCACATAAAGCTTGCCTTGGCGTGTCTGGGGCAGTGGGATGTAGTCAATCTGCCAGGCCTCCCCATACTTGTACTTGGACCACTGCCCACCATACCATAGGGGCTTCACTTGCTTGGCCTGTTTGATGGCAGCACACGTCTCACAGTCATGGATAACCTGAGAAATACTGTCCATGGTTAGATCCACTACTCAGTCTCGTGCCCACTTATAGGTGGCATCTCTACCCTGATGACCTGAGGCATCATGAGCCCATCGAGCTAGGAATAACTCTCCCTTGTGTTGCAAATCTAAATCTATCTGTGATACCTCTATCTTTGCAGCCTGGTCTACCTGCTGATTGTTTCGGTGCTCCTCATTAGCCTGACTCTTGGGGACATGGGCATCTACATGACGGACTTTCACAGATAGCTTTTCTACCCAAGTGGCAATGTCTTTTTAGTCATCAGCAGTCCAGATTGGCTTTCCTCTACTCTGCCAGCTGGCCTTTTTCCACCTTTCCATCCAGCCCCACAGAGCATTGGCTACCATCCACAAATTAGTATAAAGGTATAGCTTTGGCCACTTCTCTCTTTCAGCAATGTCCAGGGCCAGCTGAACAGCTTTCAGTTCAGCAAGTTGACTTGATCCACCTTCTCCTTCACTAGCTTGTGCAACCTGTTTTGTGGTGCTCCATACGGCTGCTTTCCACTTCCGGTTCATCCCTACAATGTGACAGGAATCATCAGTGAAAAGACTGTAGCGTGTTTCCTCTGCTGGTAGATGGTTGTATAGTGGAGCTTCTTCAGCATGTGTCGCTTGCTCTTGTTCCTCTTCATCAGTGAGACCAAAGTTTTCACCTTCTGGACAGTTTGTAATTATCTCCAAAATCCCAGGGCAATTCTGGTTTCCAATCCGGGCATGCTGTGTGATAAGGACAATCCACTTGCTCCATGTAGCATCAGTGGCGAGGTGGGTAGTGGGAACCTTTCCTTTAAACATCCACCCCAGAACAGGGAGTTGGGGTGCCAGGAGTTGTGTATTTGTGACAATGACCTTCGAGGCAGCTTGAGCTCCTTCGTAGGCAGCCAAGATTTCCTTCTCTGTGAGAGCGTAGTTGGCTTCGGACCCTAGTGGTCGGCCTCGAGTCTCCCCAGGCACCTTCTGCCAAAGGCTCCAGGACAAGCCATTGTTCCCGGCTGCAGAGTAGAGCACATTCTTCACCTCTGGGCCTGTCCTGACTGGGTCAAGGGCTACCGCATGAGCGATCTCCTGCTTGATCTGGGCAAAAGCTTGTTGCTGCTCAGGGCCCCAGTGGAACTTGCTCTTCTTGCAGGTGACCAGGTAAAGAGGGCTGATGATCTGACTGTACTCAGGAATATGCATTCTCCAAAAACCAATGGCGCCTAGGAAAGCTTGTTTTTCCTTCTTGCTGGTTGGTGGAGACATCGTGGACACATTCAATAACCTATTATCAGCAGATGTCTCCCTGGAGGGAAGAGTCGTTGTGGAAGAGATAAGGAAAACTGCCCACTTAACAGAAGACAACTGCCATACAACTGCCATACAGATGGCAAATAGAATACAATTTGCTTGACAATCCAGGACACCTCCATATGGGTAGAGATGGCCTCTAGAATGAGGGCTCCATCACCTTTCTAAGGATAGAGGTGAGGATGACTGGCCAGTAGCTTCCTGGGTCCTCCTTACTCTTTTTGAAGATCGGGGTGACATTTGCTTTCTTCCAGTCCTCAGGCACCTCTCCTGATCTCCACAACCTTTCAAAGATGATTGTGAGTGGCTTTGCTATGGTGTCTGCCAGCTCTCTCAGCACTCTTGGATGCATCCCGTCAGGGCCCGTGGACTTGTGGATGTCAAGTTTGCCTAGGTGTTTTCTGACCCAATCCTCCTTGACCAAATGTGTAGCAGGCACAGGGACTGCAAGGCCTCCATGGCAGTCAGTAGCCTAAGATAGGAAATGCCTAGACATGATGACTGGACCAAAGAAACCCCTCTTCTGCCCTCAGACCCTTGCTTATCTCTCTGTAGGACTATAGGTCATATTTGCCTCAACCCTTACCATTGGACAATTTCCAAAACTCCTAAACCCTTTATAAAGACCCTCCTCTGCCCAGCTCGGCAGAAGAGCTGTCATTGAGACCCTTTGCAGAAGATACCAATAAAGACATCTCTGTGGAACCTCATACAGCGCTTCTCCTCTCTCTCCCTGCATCTGCCAAAGGCACGTAGCAAGTAATGCGCTGAGAATTACTAAAGAGCTGATCTCACTTAAGACCTAATCTTGCTAAGATTGCCTGCAGCCCTGGAGCCTGCCTGAGGGGCCCAGACAGGTTGTGCTTAACTGGACTTCTCAGTCTTGGACACCCACGGCAGCCATTTTTGGGAAGACCCCAAAAACCCTGGAGCTGCCTTATATTGGCGCACCGAACAGCACAAGAACTCTGGAGCAGCATTTCTTCTTGAAATTGTTATTGCCTTCACTTGCCAAGACCTCCTGAAGATAAATTCTCTGTTATAGAAGAAGTTATCTGAAGAAGCGTACGACGACCCTCACTTAGACATCCGGGACGAGATCCCGAGGAGCCAGACAAGGCAGATCACCAACCAACGGAGTTTTGACCCACATTTGGTTGAAGAAGTGTAAGTTTTAAAACAGCCTTTATTGCGTGCATTTACCTTGGGTCCTCTTTGGGTTTTTTTTAATTTTTTTTCTCTTTTTTCTGCTGGTGGGGAATCAGGAAGTATGGGATCAAAACCCAGTAAATTAAAACAATCCCAGAACGAGAGATTTATGTTTACAAATCCTAGAACTCCTATCTACTAACAGCTTTTCTTTCTCTAAAGGCAATCTCTCAAAAACGAACTTGAAAAAATTTATAAAATGGATTATTTCCCAGTTTCCAGATACTAACACACACACTATCACTCTAGATTCCTTTTGGGACACAGTAGGAACAAGAATATATACCCTCCAAACTAATTAATATTTTTCTGTAACTCAGTTTCTACCTTTCTTTCATTCTATAACCAAAGCTGTAGAAAAAACGAATAAATAAAGCTCAATTTCTATGCAATCTTCCCCTGGGGAGGGCATCCAGACCTTATCGCTTCCACCAGAGACTCTCCCTTCAAATTCTAATCACACTGATAACAATCTTCCCCTCTCAGCCCTTGAATCCAGTCCTCCGCTTTCTCTGGGTCCTAATGCCGCCTCTGGGGCTGTTTTACTCTTGACCCCTCTTCTCAGGACGGGAAAACGGAATTCGCGCTGCTCCCACCCACCCCCTCCGTGCCTGCGGGTCCGTCTGTCCCTTGGCTTCCCCCCGGAGGCAGCAAGCACAAATTCTGCTCCATCAGTTGCACAACCCACAGCATGCTGCTTGCACCCTCCCGCTGCATTAGCTCCGAATGTAACTGTGTTGGCTTCTATCACATTGGCCTCCCCCACCCCTACCACAACCCCCCCACCCCTGCCGCTGCCCCCCTCACCCCTGTCACGACCCCCCCCACCCCTGCTGCCACCCCCCCTCCCCCACCCAAGCATGTCTCCCTACCCCCGCTACCATCCCTGCCGCAGCAGGTCTCCCTGCCTGCCTGCCCACCACAGCCACAGCAAACCACGCTGTACGCCCCATTGTACCCGCAGCACCCCCTGCCAATCCCACCACCTCCTCTCCCCTGCTTCTCCGGTGCCCCCATCCCCAGGCTTTGCAACCACCTACCCACCCTCAGGGTCCCCCGAACGGAACCTCCGAGATCCCCCACGGTAGCACCCCACTTCCCCACATGCCTCAGTCCTGTGCAGGCAGCGCCACTCGTGGCACTGCCATTTCAGCTCCACTTCTGCCTCCCGCTAGCCAAGCTCTGCCATGTGCCTCCTCACATTCTCTCCAATCCCATACAACCCTGAAAAATCTTGCTCCAACATGCCATAAAAAGCATACGGCACTGCCTGCTCACTGTCACTCCTCCTCTGAGGACAGCAGTGACAGCAAGTCTGATTGTGATACAGAGGACATTGATCCATGGGCTCTAATCAAAATGGAAGCAACTCAAGCAGGGGATTGGGAGCTGGCTCAGAGAATTTCTGCCTTCTCAGTAACTTTATAAGGGAAAAAGAGGTGGGATCACTACTAGAACAACGTGGGAACCTAACACAAATAAAGAACTTATACAACTGCGAAATATAGCCAAAGAACACGGTAGAAGTTCACATATTATAAGAAATTTCCTAGAAGCTATCTTCACAGCACATGTTTTAGTACCCCACGATATTAAGAATATTGCCCACTGCCTTCTTTCCCTGGCAGAATATATGTTATGGGAAAGGCATTGGAAAAGACAGTTAAAAACATTATCAGATACATATGCTAAAGATGCTGATAAGCCAGATTTTACAGTCGAACAGCTGTCTGGGGAAGGGGATTTACAGAAACCCTCTGACCAAGCTAACACCTTACCTAAGGTAGCACTACAAGACATGGCTATTGCAGCAAAAACCTCCTTACTTCTTACCCCAGTTAACTCTATTCCTACCCAACACTTCTCTAATATTAAACAAGGAGTAGATGAAAGCTTTATCAAGTTTATGGACAGAATTAAGGATGCTCTGGAAAAACAGAGAGCTCAGAGGCAAGAAAAGAACTGTTGTGCAAGCTTGCCATGAGTAACTCGAACGAACAATGCAAAACAATTCTGAGGGCTCGACCCTTGGATTCAGAACCTACCATAGAGCAAATGATGGAAATCTGTACACGTAATTTGTCTACTGAAAATACAGTGGCCCAAGCAGTTGCTAAGGGTATTGCAGAAGGAGTTTCTGGTGCATTTGCAGTAGTGGCTTCCAAAGACCAGGCCCACTGCTTTCATTGTGGAGAATTTGGACATTTTATAAAAGACTGTCCAGACAGGTCACCTAACTGAAAGCCCCGTAACACCTACCAAAAACCCCAGAATCAGCAGCGCTACCAGCAGTGTCCGGGAAACTTCCAGCGGAGCACAGTCAGGCTCCATGCAAAGACAACAAATCAAAAGCCATCCAGACCCAGTCACGCATAATCCCAGGAGATTCCAGATCACATGAAGAGGATCTAACACACGGAGCGATACCGATGGGAAGGTGGTGCCAGCTGGTAACTGCTTTGTCCACTGACTTTATTAATGAGAATGTTTATTGTGTTCCCACAGGCAAGAATGGGCCAAAAGGTGGTCCTTTTGACATCTTAATTATAGGTGATACTCTCCACGGCCCAGAGAAAATCTTTGTTGTTTCAGAAGTACAAACAGTGCACCCGGGACAAGAAATCTCTGTCCAGCTGTGCTGCACGGACTTACCATTTTTCCTTTCATGGGGAACCCTGATCTCACAAGCCTTTCTACTCCCAAAGAATCACAGGGAACAACTTCTTCTCAAACCTACAGCAATGTGGGCACAAGGTGTGGGACCAAGCAAGCCTACCATCGAGTGTGGCTTTTCCTGCAGAGGAGAGAAGATCGACCGACCAGGGATGCTGGACACCGGTGCTGATGTGACCATCATCGCTCTCTCAGAATGGCCAGCACACTGGGAACTACAGCCGGTAGCAGGCATGATTTCAGGGATTGGTGGAGCCACAGTGTCTATGCGAAGCAAGAACAACATCCTCATTGAAGGGCCTGAAAGCCAGTTGGCAACCATACGTCCATTTGTGGTAAGGGCCCCCATCACCCTTTGGGGCAGGGATGTTCTATCCCCATGTGGAGTTTCCCTACGTATTCCCAATTGGTATTGGTATTTCTAATTGGGGCCACTGTAGAGCGCGCACTGCCAGATACCCTTCGGCTCACCTGGAAATGCCAAGACCCAATCTGGATCAAACAGTGGCCCCTCTCTAAAGTCAAACTGCACACACTACAAGCCCTTGTGGAAGAACAGCTTGCCAAAGGCCACATTGTCAAGACCGCTAGCCCTTGGAACTCTCCAGTCTTCGTACTGCAAAAACCTGGAACGGACAGGTGGAGGCTCCTCCACGACCTTCACAAAATCAATAAGGTCATTGAGGACATGGGCCCCCTCCAGCCTGGCCTGCCCTCACCATCAATGCTGCCTAGAGACTGGACACTTGCTATCATAGATATTAAAGACTGTTTCTTCAGCATTCCGCTGCACCCCCAGGACGCTCCATGGTTTGCTTTTTCCGTTCCCTCTCTGAACAGAGAGGCCCCACTCAAAAGATATCATTGGTGTTTTCTTCCCCAAGGAATGAAAAACAGTCCCACTATATGTCAGTGGTATGTTGCTCACATTCTGTCTCCCGTTCGGAACCTATTTCCGGATGCAATCATCCACCACTATATGGACGATATCCTGGTCTGTGCATCAGAAAAAGCTTACTTAGACAAAACAGTTAAAAAGACCATCGAAACCGAAGAAAAGGCAAGATTCGAGATCCGTGAGGACAAAATAAAGTACTCCAACCCATGGACTTATCTTGGATTCCAGATCCGGGAAAGGACCAGCGTACCCCAGCAGCTCGCCATCCGAGACGACCCAAAAACCCTGAGAGACTTACACAGCCTGTGCGGATCCATCAACTGGGTATGTCCCCTGCTAGGAATTACAACCGAGGACCTTGCTCCCCTGTTCAACCTTCTTGTGGCAACAAAGACCTGGACTCTCCACGCACTCTCACAACGGAAGCCCGAGATGCCATCACCAAGGTCCAAGAAGCCCTGTCTTCACGCAAAGCTCATCGCTTTGAGCTCAGCCTGCCTTTCTAGTTCATCATTCTGGGAAAAGCACCTCGGTTCCATGGACTGATTTTCCAATGGGATATTCAACTTTGAGACCCTTTACTAATACTGGAATGGATCTTTACAAACAACCAACCTACAAAGACAATTACCACCTTTCAAGAAATCATGGCACATCTAATAAAAAAGGCCAGAACTCACCTCTGCTCCCTTGCAGGGTTGTGAGTTCACATGCATATACTTGCCACTGACCACTGGGGACCTGGAGGATTTGCTCCAGACCAATGAAAATCTCCAGTTTGCCCTAGATAGCTATACAGGCCAAATTTCTATCCATATCCCAAAACATAAACTTTTAAATTGTGAAGTAACCTTTTATCTGACCCCAAAATTAGTCCAAAGTAAACACCTCTCAAAGCTCTAACCATTTTTACAGATGGCTCAAGGTCATCCCACAAGTCGGTAATGACATGGAAAGACCCTAAGACCCAAAAATGGGAATCTGACATCCAAATAGTGGAGGGATCTCCACAGACTGCAGAGTTAGCAGCTGTTGTCAGAGCCTTTGAAAAATTCAAAGACAAACCCTTTAATCTGGTCACAGATTCAGCTTATGTTGCTGGTATAGCTATGAGAGCAGAACATGCTTTTCTCAATGAGGTATTCAATCCAAAGTTACACCAATTGATTTCTACATTAACACACTTAATCTCCCACAGAAAGCAACCTTACCATATAATGCATGTGAGGTCACACACGGACCTCCCAGGTATCATCACAGAAGGGAACAGGAAAGCGGATGCATTAGCCATAGCAATAGAAACTGCTAACATCCCTAACATCTTTGCCCAGGCAAAGTTGTCACACGCATTTTTTCATCAAAATGTGCCTCCCCTTATCAGAATGTTCAAGCTCTCAAAAGATCAAGCAAAAGCTATTGTCGCCACATGTCCGAACTGTCAAAACTACCAGATACCATCTATGGGGACAGGAGTCAATCCCCGAGGTCTGAACAGCTGCCAGTTGTGGCAGACAGATGTAACTCACTTCCCACCTTTTGGGAGGTCAAAATATGTACACGTATCAGTTGAGACGTTTTCTGGAGCAGTATTTGCATCAGCTCATCCAGGAGAAACTACACAGCACACCAATAAACACTTCCTCCTTGCCTTCACCACCCTGGGAGTACCAAAGGAGATCAAAACAGATAATGGACCTGCCTATACCTCTCGTAAGTTAAAAGAGTTCTTCAGTGAATGGGGAATAGAATACAAGAAAGGCATACCTGCAAATCCCACAGGACAATCCATCATGGAAAGGACACATCAAACCCTCAAAAGAGTCCTCAATCAACAGTAAGGAGAAACAAAAATCATATCTCCAGTTGAAAGACTTTGCAAGGCTCTCTACGTCATCAATTTCCTAAATTGTACAACATCAGAGCCTGACCCCCCAATACTTCGCCACTTCACAAATACCGCCCAAGCAAAGCTCACTGAGAAACCACCAGTGCTAGTGAAGGACCCAGAAACACACCAAATTTCTGGGCCTTTCCAATTGATTACTTGGGGAAGAGGGTATGAGTGTGTTCTACTACCATCAAGCCCAAGATGGTACCCAGGAAAAAACATAAAACCATACCTAGGCACTGCAAACACTACTCCCACAAACAGTGACAAGAATTCCCCTGAGTCAAACACAAAACCTCCTTAAAACCAGACCAGTACCAGACCAGTTCTGCTTGGAGATGAAGACGTTGCTGAATGTCCACATACAGAAGAAAAGACCATCCCCATCATGCGACGGCAGACGAAACAGAAAGCTGAACAACATTCTGCTGCATCAAGCCATAAGCCAGACACAGCCTGAACACAAAAGTGTTCTCTGAGTTATGTGTTATTACCCCATTTTACCCCCCAAAAAAAAGAAAAAAAAAGGCGGGGGGGAAGGATTGGAGGAAACCCTAACCCTTCCCTCCTACCATAAAGATAACAAATTTTGCCTATATTCCCTATCAGAAGCTCCATCCCTGTCCAAAGATGAAAAATATCTCTGTTGGTGCTGTCCTCACTGCTGCCTGGATGCTCCTCACCGTACTGTATGCCTTCAGCTGGATTAGCCCACAGCCTAGCCATAACGTTTGGGTAACCTTAGCAAGGACATTAAAACAGGATAACATGTGCCTATCCATGGGAAGCGTTGATAACCCACTTTCCACATGTCTAGTAGGAATTCCCTTCGTAGCAGATGACTGGCCCATCTATAACTCAGAGCTCCTCCGCACCACAGGTAAGAGACCCAACCTGGTAGATACTTGGGATGAGTGGACAAAAATGTTGCCCAATGCTCTAGAAGAACCCCAAGAACTGGACCTGTTGGGGTTCTCCAAGGCCACATACTGTGTCAAATTTTACTTTAGATGTCCGAAGAATAATTGGCCAGAAATTGACCAGAACAAAAACACATACAGAAAAGACATATGACCCATTAACAAAGCCTATAACTATCCCGATTGGTGTAATTACACCACTTGTGTGATCTCTGTGTCCTCTCTCCACCCTAAAGTATTACCCAAGGGAACTGTTCCTCATCTGTGGTAACTGAGTATGGGCTGGGATCCCCTCACGGCTCCAGGGAGGTCCCTGTAGCCTTGGAAAACTTTCCACCCTCACTCCAAATATCACCCTGTTACATAATTGGAAAAAAGAAAGTGAATTAAAACACCACAAAAGATCCTACACAGAATTTGATGAAAATTGTAATCCCAAATTATACGATTGGAACAAACCAAAAAAGATTGCTGTCTCCCTATTCCTACCATGGGTAGCTGCAGCTAAAGACCTCGGTGAAATAAATCACCTCGGGTGCTGGCTCAGTAAGCAAGCCAACGCTACATCTGCTGCCCTGAGCGATCTTTTAAAGGAAGAAGAAACCACAAGACATGCATCACTTCAAAATCGAGCAGCAATTGACTTCCTGTTGCTTGCCCACAGACACGGCTGCCAAGACTTCGAAGGGATGTGCTGCTTCAATCTCTCTTCACGCTTGGAATCCATCCATGCGAACATCCAGAAACTGAAGGAACTTGTGAAGGACTTAAAATAGAAAACAACCCAGACTAGGTCTCCCCGGAGGGAAGATTGGTCATGGAAAAGATAAGGAAAACTGCTCACTTAACAGAAGACAACTGCCATACAGATGGCAAATAGAATACAATTTGCTTGGCAATCCAGGACACAAGAGTTCGTTATTCATCCATGCAGGTCTCTTGCCACCTTTGCCTGACTTCTTGCTGATTGCGATGCATCATTCTTGAGCCTGGAAGTGGTGCTTGAATATTGACCAGCATTCTTGGACTCCTCTTCCCTGCAGAGCTCATTCCCATGGGATTCTTCCAAGAAGATCCTTGAGGAGGCCTAAGTCAGCTCTCCTGAAGTCCATGGTTGTGATCTTACGTGCTATCCTGCATCTTCCTTGCTCGATGAACTCCACAATCTCATGGTCACTGCAGCCAAGGCTGCCTCCAACCTTCACATCTCCAACAAGGCCTTCCCTGTTTGTCAGTATAAGGTCAAACAGCCCACCATTCCTAGTGGGATCCTCCAGTACCTGCGATAGGAAGTTGCCATCAATGCTTTCCAAAATCCTCCTGGACTGTTTGTGCTTCACTGTCTTGCTTCTCCAGCAGATGTCAGGGTAAAGTCCCCCACAAGAACCAGGGTCTGTGACTTTGAGGCTGCTTCAAGCTGCCTGTAGAAGGCCTCATACACTTCTTCCTCCTGCTCAGGCAGACTGCAGCACACACTCAGAACAGTATCACCCTTACTAGCCTTTTATCTTAACCTATAAGCTCTCAACTCGCTCGTCATCCACCCCAAGACAGAGCTCCATACATTCCAAATGTAGCCTCACATAGAGGGCAACTCTACCACCGCACCTTCCTGGTCTGTGTCTCCTAAACAGGGCATGGCCCTTCATGACAACATGGCAGTCATGTGAGCTATCCCAATAGCAATTAAAGCCCTGTGACTGCATACAGATCTGTAGTTCCTCCTGTGTCCCATACTGCATGTGTTGCTGTACAGGCACTTTATAGACGTATTTGAGTGTGCCAATATCCCAGTGGGGGTGCAAGGGAATGCCCTAAGTCTTGTCTTGTGGTTACATCTTTGGTTGCTTGTGTTTGCTCAAGGCATCCCCTCTTTAAGTCTCCTTTTGCTACTTGGGTGGTCACTATAGTTCTCCCCTTCCCACATTGTATCTGTGAAGCCTGGCCCTGTCCTGTCCATCTCCCTTCCAATCTAGTTTAAAGCTCTCTCAATGAGCCCTGCTAACTCCCGAGCTAAGAGCCTTTTCCCCCTTTGAGACAGGCGGACCTCATCTGTTGCCAGCAGGCTCGGTGTTGTATAAACTGACACATGATCAAAAACCCCAAAATTCTACTGGTAACACCAGTCTCAAAGCCACGTGTTCATCTGCATGATTTTCCTGTTTCTTGCCCCACTATTCCCTGCAACTGGAAGGACAGAAGAGAACACTACTTGTGCTCTAGATCCCTTGACCAGTCGTCCCAAGGTCCTGACATCCCTCTTGATGATCTGCAGACTTCTTGTTGGGAATTCGTCAGTACCCACCTGGAAAACCAGTAGCAGGTAATAGTCAATGGGCCATACCAGGCTGGAAAGTTTCTTGGTGATGTCCCTTACCCAGGCCCCAGGGGGACAGCACATCTTCCTATGGGTTGGGTCTGGTCAGCATATCAGGCCCTCCATTCCTCTCAAAAGGGAGTCACCAATGACTACTACCTTTCTTTTTTTCTTAATTGAAGAGGTCATGATGAGGGGGTAGGCTGCCTTGCCCTAGGTGACCCCTCCATCCCAGAACCACCTTCATCCCCATTCTCCTTTTCCTGGTCCTCATATTCTGGGTCCTTGCACCTATTTGCATAAGGGCACCTAGGAAGGTGGGGTAGGTCGGGAGGGGATATCCTGCCACCCCGAGCAGAACCCTGTTTCCACTCCCCTCCATCACTAATGTCCCCTCCTCCCGCCTGGTGGTGAGAGGGTAAGGGATCCACTGCTTCCCCACCACCTTTGGGAGACTGAACCTACTTAGAATAATACTTGGGACATTTTCCTGATATTCAATTTAAACATTTATCTGTTGTTCCTACTTATGGCCATGGTTCTGTGAGTTTATTATTTTTAAATACTGAACACAACTCATCACCCTTTTCTAGTTTACTTAAGCTGCTAAGTTTATTACTATTGTTTATTAACATTCTACCTTTCCAACACAATCCTTCCAGTTTCAGTTATTTCACTGCTCTTCTCTGCACTAAATCTAGTTTACTAACGCCTTCCTCCTATTGATGGGATTCCAAGTCTGATCTTGCCACAAGTGCAATTTCCTTTTAGTCCAAAATCCACCTTGGCATTATTGCAACTCCATATATCCTCTTCCCAACCTTCCTCCCAAGGCTTGCATCACAATTTAAGAATTCTCTGGTTTGCACTAAAATTATGCTATGCATTTTCAAGGATCCTTGTCATTGCAATTCAACCTAGATAGTCATCTGTGACTCTTTCCTGTTTCCCTTAGTAACAAGTCTAGTTTTAAAAAGTTATAAAGTCAATAAAAAGTATACTACATATTTTTGGTAACTCTTCAGCTATTTCTCTCCAATTCCTCACTTCCTGTCACACTATTTGATTATTTTTTTTTAATAATCAGCCATAGAAATTAGCCCAAAAATAATTTTATTTTGGTCTATCCCAAACTTATGCAATAATCCTTTCCTTCTGGATTACATTTACATTCTAGAATAACCTGTAAGTTTCCTAAAATTGCAGCAGTCCTAAAAAAACCAACTTCCTTGTAAGTTTTAGGCTACACAATTCCCTTCTTCCCCCACTATAATTTTTTTCTTTCATGTTGTTCTTCAGTTTCAAAGTTATTTAAGGCTGCTCATAACCAAGATAATAACAAATAATGTTTTTCTGTTAAATTTATGAAACTATTAAAGTAGAAGTATCATTAAATTATCAGAATATAATTTTTTATAACTTACTTTGAGAAGCGACCACCTCCAACATAATTTATTTATAAGAACTGTTGTGATTTGAGGTTCAGGATCTCCCATGGATTTCTACCTTACAAAAAAGGCTGAGACTGAACACTCAGCATGCCTGTAAGAAAATATCAATCATGCTATTCAAGTTTATTCCCTTTTGAATAAGGACTGGTGGTTTTGTTTTGTCCTACCTGTCCCTTCTCTTTACCTTTCAGTTGTACATTACTTCTATAAAAATTAGGATGTAGAAAACCCAATGCCGAATAATTCAAAATACAATCACACTTAAACATTATGAAGCAGTAAAGATTTGCCCTTTACACTCTCTCTTTTTTTTTTTTTTATTTCAGGCAACAACACTAAATTTTACCTCCACAGAACCACCTAGCTTTTCTATAGGATTATACAATGGCCCACCTAGAAACACCTTTTATTCAGGCTACTGCAATTCCTCTGGCACCTGCAACAATTCAGGACAAGAGGTGCTAGAGTGCTTTCATAGAAGGTATGTGGGCAAGTACATTTTGGAAACAAATAGTGTAATTATTTTTAGTTGAAAATGTTAATGTTGATAATTTCCCAGCACTGGCTTAGAGAGGAAATAGCTAGTAAATGCTCAAAACTTTGCAGAGTTTATATTTGCATGATGTCTTTAGAAAACATGAAAACATTTTAATATGCAAAATTGGTTTTGTTCCCCCAGGTAGTAATCCAGTAACCTCCTTTTCAATGTAACTGCAGATGTAAGATACTAATTCTCCATATAGCCAGTATGTGCTAATTTATTTTTTTTTTAAGATTAAAGAAGAAATAAGACTGAATAATAAGGAATAAAGAGAGGGATTTACATCCTGCCCTTCCTCTCTCTGTATATACTTATCTGAAATCCTTTGCAAGCCCACTGCAGACTATATGGGTTTCCATACATAAACATCACCCTCATTCACATCTTTAGTAACTCCACATTGGTAACATAATTATTATCAAGTCTGTTGTTTTGTAAATAACATAACAGCACTGTAAGTTAAGGGAAAAAATTGAAAACTAATACTTGTGATTAATAAGCAAAACCAAAACCTCAGGTTTGTACAACCTGCTTCCAGTCCCAGATCATGTCTGCCACTCCTTCCCCCTACCTCTATTTCCATCTTCCTTCCCAGCACTTTCTTCTATTTTAAAACTATTACCTCAGCTGCAGCATCCTCTAATAACCCCCAAGATGCTTTCCATCACAAGGTTTAAATTGTTTCCCACTTGGACAAAACTAAATAATTCAATTTTAAAGCCTACTCCTTTTTGAGAAGTCTTTTTTAGCTCAGGGACTTATTTCTGACATTCCTTCAGCTTGTCTAAAGAAGAAACACAAACAAAACATTCTCCCTATAGTCATATATAGAGAGATGTAGAAGCATGGAAGATAAGGGGCTAATGTGTGTGCTTCAAACACCACTAGCTGGATGTCTGTGGAACCAACCAAGGGTGTTGGTAATAACACACTGAGAGAAGGAACAGGATGTGGCTGGAAAAGGGGCCATAGGGAGGTAGGGCAACAATTTTCTGGGACAAATGTCCTTGTTCTAGGTCCTGGAGATAAGCACAACACAGTCCAGCACAAGCACAGGAATGAGATTGAGAAGAGGCCATGAACGGGGTGGGGGATGGGGGATTCAACACCACCAAAGACCCCCAGAAGCCACCTGATCCATTTCCAGAAAGGCCTAGAAGAGACTGTGCATGAGAACTGATTTGCATAGAAACAAGAAACTTATCTCCAGGATGGGGAAATCTTATCTATAAAAAGGCACCCCCACAAGGCCCAGGGTGACTGGTGATTTCTTTCTTTCTCCCCCCTCTAATTCATCTCTCTCTCTCTTCCCTTTGACCCTACTCCTTTATCCAAAGCCCACTGCTGTGTGCTTATATAGGAGATCAGGGATTAACACACCAATTTCAAGCCAAATGTGTAATTTACAAATAAATCTCTCTAAGCTTTTGCAGACCTAATAGCCTCTCTGATTTGGCCTTATCATAAAGCAGAGCAATAAGGCTCAGGAGCTCAGTCCCTGAGTAGGGACCGGGTGCCCAAAGCTAGCTCGCTCATGCCAATGCCGCGGGGCTACCATCTAGCAAGCATGGTGATTATCAGCTCTGTAGTGATTGCAAGCTCTTAGGATTTCAGCTTTGCTTGCTAGGTAGTGGTGCCCTGGGCTGGAGGCTGCAGCAGACGGAGAGAGAGGAGAAGGAGAAGGTGCAGGCTGTTCCACGGAGATGGCTTTATTTGGGGAGGTCCGTGAAGGGTCTCTGCTCTTCTTCTTTCTCCCCTAATGGGGTACAGTATGCTTCTTTTATAGGGTTGGAAAGGACCCAAGCTTGACCAATGGTAAGGGGTTAACATGACATTGCCTTATAGGGTTACAGAGATAGGTTAAGGGCGGAGGACAGGGAAAGAGGAATTTTCTTTTGCTGTTTCAGCATTCCTATTGTTCATATTCTCCATGGTGCTTTTCCTAAATCTATGGGGTTTACTACACAGACCTGATTTTTTTAATTCCTTTCAACCACAAACATTTACAAATCTTGGGTGCTCCCTTTACCTTAAGGGTGGGATGTCACAAGAGACATTTTTGTTTTGTCAGTTATGGTACCTTTTCCCTTTGCCTGAAAGTAAATTAAGATGAGCAGTAAAAAGGTACTTAGCACCCCAAAAGAAAATTCATGCTTAACTAGTTTGCTTTCAATTTCCACCAACCAAATGATTTTGCAGGAACTCCTCACACTGACACTCACTCATTCATACCCCTAAGAATCACTATTCTGACAAGGACAGGGAAAATTCCCAAATGCCTTCTCACACTTTCTCCGTACCATGTTCCCCAACTTTTCATACATACCTCAAATTGTGTTACTGAAGTTCAGAGCAGTTCTCAGTGACATATGCACAGCCTAACAACAACAATGCACTTGACATCCAAACAGAAGTTCCACATGTCCCTTTGGATTCCCACTAATCTATTTTCTCAGTAGCACACCCCTCATGTAGATACATTTGTACTTTTACTGGGATCTGTTTATCAACACCAAGATACTCTTATTCCTAGGCATAATTCTTCCATTACTGAAAACTGAGGAGATGCCTACAAGAAGAAACAGAGTTTGCCATAGGGAACGCACATGAAGGCTACCTTGAGTTAACAGAGAGGGTCATAAAACATTTGAGCTCACTTAGGAAGTGAAACACAAGTCAGTCATGTATAAGCCTTACAGTTGCATTCATTAATAACTAATCAGTGAATCTTCTACCTCTGGTCCAGTCTCCTCATGCCTTTCTTCTCTATCTTCTTTCTTTAGCTAACCTTATTGCTTCTTCAATACTTGTGACAAGATACTTTGTCCTCTGCTACCATATAGCAAACAACATTATCAGTATTCCTAGGTGGAATTTACAAGTCATTAGGCATTCTTCTAACTTATCTGTTAAACTTATTTGAAAAATTAACATCAGTGAAAGTAAAAGATGTGTTTCTGTTTGCACTATAGCACTGAGCAATTTCAAAAGTAATTCCTAGAAAAGATGCCATAATTTGGCCAGTGCTCCCTTTCAGCAGCTATTAATATACTCAAGGCCACTCTCCCACACTGGACTAGAAAGGACTCAGAGTGACAAAACAGCTGCATCATAGGCCCTCCTTAATTCTGAGCCTGTTATTGTCTTCTCTGGTTAAGTGGAAACTGCCTTATATGAAGTTTAGAAAGCTGCATCTCAAAAGGCTCACAGCTCACAGCAGAGCCAAACAGAGCACACTCTGGCCTCCAGTCTTCTCCTTCCACACTTGACACGGGTTGATGAAAAATCATCTGAGTAAGCTTCAGCAGTAAAGAGATCAGAAGTTATCCTTTGCTGGGGTTAAAAAAATTCTCATACTACTCGATGGTTCCCAAGTGTGGACAATAACATCCATAAATTTCTCCATCCTGATGCAGGATTTCCTGTGTCTTTATCTCCTGTAAGAGAATACAGGAAGCAGAAAGGTATCGTGTTTTACCAATCACAGACAAGCAGGTTGTGGATGTTCTCAGAGAGAAACAGATAGTTTTCCAGGCATCATCCTGGGGAAATTGTGAGAAGCTCAGAGAAAATAATTAAAACAATTCTTATCTTGGTCTCTGCAGCTGGTGTTTGTGAACATGTGGATCGTGTTCTACATGATGTTTATGGAAAGACGGTGTTGTTCCTAATTAACCAATGGGGTGACAGGTGTTATTAAGAACCAATCAGGTTCTGGGTGAACAATGTTGCTTATTAAAATGTGAAGTTTTGTAATAAAGTGAGCTTTTATGCCTTCTGAAAATGCATGGAGTTGTGTCACCTTCATTCCCATTCCCGACTCAATGGTGACAGCAGGTCACATTCTTAATTTCTGAATTGCCACGAAATCACTGTTAAGCAGTTCCTTTCCAAACTAGGCCCGTCTCTTGTTTTTAGCCAGGAGTGTGTACTTCACATTTGAAACTTCATACAGAAACACACAGCTGCTTCTATCTTCAGACAGGCCGATTACTCTTTTGGCTTTCATTCAATTGCCTACTCATGCTTTAATTAATAATGCTCTTCAAAGGTAGCAGATCTTAGAATTCTCCTCCATCCTAGAGACTCACATTCTTATATTATACAGGGGGGGGGTGCCAAAGCCATCCCAGTGTCACTGAGTGAATTCATATTTGTAAATGTTTTTTCTTTTTCTACTTAACTATTCATACCCTACTGTTCAATCAATGCCCATGGACTAATCACTTTTAGTAGGACTTATGTGAGATGAGTTGTTTAGCTTAATAAGTAAGTTTTAAATAAGAACGAGTCATTTAAGAGTTATAATATTGTGTGATTTAGTATGCTGTTTGCTTAGCTTTACTTGCTTACCATGAGTAGCTGTATTTGCTGAAGCCTTAGGCTGCAAGCTGTATTTTCACCATAGATATGCTTTTGGCTAGAACAGAGTTCACTTTCTTAGTAATTTTCCTAGTAGCTGGTGCAGTACTGTGTTTTGAAGGTATAGAAGCCCAGAGATTTCTTTGTTCTGGGTGCCTACTCAGAGACAACCAGCTCCAGCTGACCTGCTGCTATACCACTCTATTAAACTACTTATTTTTATTACATCCAGCACCTGAGACTGCTGTGGAAAACCTAGGGTTGAGCCTGAAAAAGAAGGAAGTGCACCCAAGAGTAGGTGTGTATTAAAATTCCATTAGTAGACTTATTGGAAACAGAGAGGGGTGTGTGGCCTGATCAGTGTAAACTGCACAAGGAGACAAGGCTGGTGCTTGGCCTGATCAGAGTAAAGCGCACAAGGATAAATTAGTGATGGGAAATATACCCAACACAGAAAAGGGGGTGCACTTGACCAAGGTACTACAAAACTGGAAAAGAATTTTGGTACAGCAAATTATCAAAAAGAAATACACACATATTTTATATCGAGAAGACTGGCCATTTATAACTACAGATGGAACCCTGGCAGAACAGTGGCCACTGCAAGGGACCTTTGATCAGCACAGACTTACCTTTCTGCAACATAGACTAAAGGATAGGTTCCCAGGACAAATGGATTACTGGTACATTTGGGATGGTTGGGTGTGAGAGAAAAAACACCCAAGTCAGGTGCGAGATGAAAGAAGCATCACCAAAAGTAATGCTTGCAGTAGCAGAGCTTACTGGCCTAGACAAGCCTCAGATAATTGCTCTGCTGGCTGCCAGATTCTATCCTATACTTTCTAGTGTCTTGCCTAATCCTGCTGCCATGCAACAGAGGGCTGTGGTTGGAGCACCACCTGTATTGCAAATATTTACTAAACCACCTTGGAATCCCGGTGACTTGGCTTTATGTGGGAAGTAAAATGCCGAGACTAAGGAATGATGCTGAGAAATGTACTCAACTATTTTCCAATATATGCACTGGATACAATCCAAGCTAGGGAGATACTGAGGTGTTGCTGAGAAAATTATTCCAACCTGATAAAAGATAACATAAATAATAAGGATGCTGAATTGGCTCAACAGGCAAAAGGTGACAGAAACCCCTGGGCAGCAAATAATCCAAACTGGGACTATAACAACTACTCATTTTTTCATTCACCAATTCCCTAGGGCTGCTCTCAGTCCATTCTCCACCCACCATGTATTTGTGCTTAGGATTTCCCTGACCCAAGTGCAGGACCTTGCACTTGGACTTGTTGAACTACATGAAGTTTGCACAGGCCCACCTGTCAAGGTCACTCTGGATGGCATCCCTTCCTTCCAGCATGTCGACTGCACCACACAGCTTGATCTCTTCAGGAAACTTGCTGAGGGTGCACTCAATCCCCCCGTCCATGTCACTGACAAAGATGTTAAACAGCACTGGTCCCAACACCAATCCCTGAGGAACACCACTCATCACTAGTCTCCACTTGGACATGGAGCCCTTAACTGCAACTCTTTGAGTGCGACCGTCCAGCCAACTCCTTATGCACTGCATGGTGCACCCACCAAATCCATGTCTCTCCAGTTTAGAGACAATGATGTTGTGTGGGACAGTGTCAAATGCTTTGTACAAGTCCAGGTAGATGATGTCAGTCACGCTTCTCTCATCCAACACATCTGTAAACCCTGTCATGGAAGGCCACCAAATTTGTCAGGCACGATTCACCCTTAGTGAAGCTATGTTGGCTGTCACCAATCACCTCCTTATTTTCCTTATGCCTTAGCATAGTTTCTGGGAGGATCTGGTCCATGATCTTGTCAGGCACTGAGGTGAGACTGACCAGCCTGTAGGTTCCTGGCTCTTCCTTATTTCCCTTTTTAAAAATGGGGGTTATATTTCCCCTTTTCCAGTGCACATGAACTTGTGCACCTCCAGGTTCCTTAAATGGTCTCAAACCTGATCTTCTCCTCTAGCAGTCAGTTCCTCATTTTCCCATTCCCTGCCTTTGCCTTCTGCAACTAGGGTGGTGTGGCTGGAACACCTGCTGGTGAAGACTGAGGCAAAAAACTTTGTTGAGTACCTTAGCCTTCTCCATGACCTGGATAACCAGGTCTCTCCTGTCCTTTGGGAAAGGGTCCACATTTTTCCTAGTCTTCCTTTTATCACCAATTTACCCACAGAAGCTTTTCTTGTTGCCCTTGGCATCCCTGGACAGGTTTAGTTCTGTTGGAGCTTTAGCTTTCCTAACCTGATTCCTGGCTGCTCATAAAATCTATATTCCTCCCAGGCTATATGTCCCTGCTTCCACCCTCTGTAGGCTTCCCTTTTGTGTTTAAGTTCGTCCAGCAGCTCCTTCTTCATCCATGCAGACCTCCTAGCATTTTTGCTTGATTCCCTCTTCATTAGGATGCATTGCTCCTGAGCTTAGAGGAAGCTATCCTTGAACAGCAACCAGTTCTCTTGGACTTCCTTTACAGGGCTTTATCCCATGAGACTCTACCAAGCAGATCTCCAAAGAGACCAAAGTCTGCTCTCCTGAAGTCCAGAGCAGTGAGCTTGTTGTGCATCCTCCTTGCTGCTGCTCTAAGGTTCTAGAACTCCATCATTTCATGGTCACTGCAGCCCAGGCTGCCCTTGAGCTTAACATTACCCACCAGCCCCTCCTTGTTGGTGAGAACAAGGTCAAACATAGCACCTCTCCTTGTTGGTTCCTCTATCACTTGGAGAAGGAAGTTGTCATCAACATATTCCTGTAAACTCTTGGATTGCTTGTACCCTGCTGTGGTGTTGTCCTTCCAGCAGATACTGGGGTGGTAGAAGTCACTCCTCATGAGGACCAGGGCTTGGGAACTTTAAGCCACTTCTACCTGTCTGTAGAGGGCCTTATCAGTTTGGTCTTCCTGGTTGGGTGGCCTGTAGCAGACCCCCACTATAATGTCACCTGTCCCTCCTCTCCCTTTAATCCTGACCCATAAATTCTTGTTCAGCTCTTCATCCATTCCCAGGTAGAGACCCATTCTTTCCATCTGGTCATTGACATTTTAATTTTGTCACAAGTTCTAAAGTACTAGAACTAGAATGTTATATATATGCAAAAGGGGTTTGAGGAAAAAAGGAAGTATGTTCAATTGTGTCAGTCCACACCACCTGAAATACAAGTACCTAATACACAACCTGGAGATGGAAGTGTTAATTAGGTGTTTTCACAAAAATCCAAATTAGAACCCAAATGGGAGAGGCCATATACTGTCTTAATGTGTTCTAATTTTACTTTTAAAGTTTTATGAAAGAAAATTGGATATACCATTCTCATGTCAAATGAGCAATGAATAACCAACCAGCTTACAAATATCTGCATTGGAAAGAATCTATATACCAAAGACATGAAGTGGAGCATCTCACTACTCTTGGCGTTGTTAATCCAGAGGACCACAACTGCATGGCTAAGTATAAAGTCAATGGATGACCCACTGTGGTATAAAGTTAACAAGACTAAAGGGGAGGTATGTGACATAGACTTTTACGGGATGGGTGACCAAACCTTGGAAAACGCAATGAAAGAGCTCTCTTTTTGTAAATTGGATACAGCTCAAAATCTAACTTTGATAGAGATAATCAGCAAGAAGAAAGTTCATTGTTCCGATGCTACTAACTGTTGTTTAACAGTCAATTCCAGTTGTTGTGTATGGTTGGACATGGAATTTCAAGTAAATAGAATATATGTTAATGTGACATGCAAAAAAATTCACTTTCACCTAGGTATGCTCTTGACTAGAATAGACTTAATTTTCTTCTCAGTATCTGGTACAGTGCTGTGTTTTGGATTCAGTATGAGAATAATGTTGATAATACACTGATGTTTTAGTTGTTGCTATATAGTGTTTACTCTAAATCAAACACTTTTCAGTTTTCCATGCTCTGTCAACTAAACTAGTGCACAAGAAGTACAAACCAGAAGATAAAAAGGCTACAGCCATCAGCAGAAGTTGCGACTTGACAAGAACAGTTAGTGGTCTGTCTGTGGACACAGAGAAAGAATACAATAAAGGGTTATAAGACCCCAGACCAAAAATCACCATTGGACCAAGTGGCGTGTGAAGGTATGTGGTAATCACATATCCTCTGAACAGAGAGAGACATAGTTCTCCCAGGATTTTCGTGGGAAGCTTTGGGAAGCTGTGAGAAAGCTCAAAGAAAGAATTAAAACAATTATCTCTCTTTCTATAACTGTTGTTTTTAGATATGGTTCTCCAGAGTGTGCTATTCATAGTTCACCAATAGTGTGAGAGTTTTTTACTTTGAGACCAATCAAGTCTCACCTTAGCGAGTCGCATTATAAAAAGACACACTATTTTTCATTAAAGCCTTCTGATTCACCTTCTGAAGACTGGAGTCTTTTCTTCCCATCCCTGACTCAACAGCATCATCGGTATGTGAAGAATGGGTGAAGAACATGTGCATAACTACGAGGGCATAAAAGTCTAGGGTTTTCTTTGTTTGAGGTCCCTCTCCAGAAGCACCCATGTTGAGTTGACCTGCTGCAGTATCACTCCTAAATTATTTTTATAAAATCAGATGCCTGAGACTCTGCTCTGGGAAACCTAGGGTCAAGCCTGAAGAAGGAGGAAGCACGCCTGAGAGGGAATGTGTGTAAGCAAGGAGTCGAAAGGGGCACCCATTGGTTCACTGGAGCTGCCTACTATGAAGGGACTCTGGTCTAAGCAGTAAAGTCTCAGGTGGTATGTGTGTGACTCCTTGAATGGTGTGAGAATGCTCAGGCATTGGTTTCTCCTTTAACACAGGTCTTCACATACAAGACTCTTCCAATAACTCTTCAAATCCCTTTGTCTCTCAAGGATTTGTTAGCATTAAACCAAAAAAGTTGCAAATTGCCTTCCCTTCATTCTAACAGTCAGGCTACAGCATGTGCTCTGCACATTAGTAGCAATTAAGCTATAAAAAAGAACTAATATCTGTGTCATGTGAAATGTAATCACATTTTCAGAAGTTAACTGAACACTAACAGAATGGTTATTTCAACTGCAATTTGCTAGAGGTCTTAATTTCAATCCTTCCACTTCTTGAAGCATCTTACCAGTTCCATCATCTGCATCATTCTGACCAGTCTCCCAAATCTCTGATTTTGTCCCAAAGCCATCAGTGGCAGAAGACTCCATATAGTCTGCAGGATTAAATGTCCTAGAGTTTTAAAAGTTTAAAAATGGAAGAGAACACATGGGTCATTCAATGAACATAGATGTCATCATTTTTATCTGAGGTTGCATTAGGTTTAACTTCTTGATTTCCACATAATCTATCTTGATAGTTTCAGTTTCAAAAATGTTTCCTCTATGAGCAGACACAGATAAAAGAGGGAGAAAAGAAGGGGAGAAAAAAAAAGTGAAGAGACTGAAAAAAATTACTGTAGAGAAACTGAACCAAAACAACAATTCCTGAAATAGCAGTTAACAGCATACCTACTCCCTCAGTCTTATAAAGCATTAGTTTATATGCATAATGATAAGCCTCTCTGAGGTGATAGTTTCTCAGAAGGTGGTTTACTGATGAGAAACCAGTATCATGTCCTTTAAGAGCACCAGACTTGTGCAGGACAGGAGTCAGACCATCAGTAAGACTATTTCAGAATGCACTCTTGACACCAATGCCAAAACACACGGATAAAGCTAAAAGGTGAAAAAGGATCATTGAAGAAAAACCTCTTTTCAGTTTATCATCTACAAGTATGAACAAGAAGAATTATCAGAAAAGTAGACTTAATCATCTGTTCATCATGACATCAATGATGCTACATAAAATGTCATTAAAGGCAAACACTGAGTGAAAGTAGTGGAGGCTACATTTCATAAAGCAAGTTATTCCACCAAAACTGAGAACAAACTTTAGAGCTGCTGAGTAACTTCTTTTGATTTTGTTTTAGGGTCAATGTATGTCCAAACAGCTAAAGTATGAAACCTCAAAAACAGGAGAAAGTTTAGAATCACTAGTCTTTTGGGTTTTATATAGAACTTGAAAGTTCTACATTACACTGAAAGAATTTTTTTTTAATTGACCTAGAACTATATGCACCACACAAAACTTTCAGTCTCCAAGACACTACTGATGGCTGCAACTGATAGGTACAAATGGTTTCCCCAAGTTTGAGATATTAACATTGAGTAAACTCACATTAGGTTTGTATAGGTGTGTCTAGGTAGAAATACTGGTTTAAGACAAAAATAATCCATCAATAATCTAAGACATTTTGAATTTTTGTATCTATACAGGTTTATCAAACATACAGCAACATTAAGACACACAGTGGCAACACTGTCAATTAATATTGCCAGTGAGTTTGATCCTTGCCGAAATCTGTGCTCTGTGTGTTTCTTACCCCATGCCTTGGGTTGAAAACCTCCCTGCTCCTCTCCCTCTGCCACGTCCAAACCCTAGGAGAGAAAACACCATTTAATAGCAACAGCAGAGGAGCCACCAATTGCTAGCCTGTCACATTAGAAAATATAACAGTTGAAGAAAAAAAAGTACTGTGGTTAAATATAATTTACTTGCCAAATTTCCCTAACACATGCAAGTAAGCCACAATTCATATAACACTTTGTGTTTCAGTAGGACTTGCAATTCTTTGCTATCTTTTCTGTATCTAGTGAAGTAGCTCCAAATGCCAAGAAAAAGACTTTACCTAAAGAATCATCCCATGAGACTGCTATTGCCAAATCATTAGACATTGTTCAAAATTTCATTTAATTTTTCCCTCTTGCTTAAATGCTTTAAAATTCCAGCCTCCCTGCATACCTTGATCTCTCAAGAAATTCCATCACTTCTTATCCGTGAGAAGAAAGTTTAAATATTCCATTTGCTTCCTTCTCTGACTCAGTCCATCCCTACCCTCCTGTGCTTTCACCAACCTGTTCCAACACATTCCTTCTGTTTCCCCTTTAAGCATAACTACTGACATTATAATTATCCAATTCAAATTACTCAAACTTCCTTGTTATCGCCCACAAGAATATTAATTTCTATTTTAACAACAACAAATATTTGTTGCCTCAAATTTTGGTTACCAACCTCAGTTTACAAGCTTCTTAATATAGTGAATGGTTTTATTTTTGCATGTTGCATAGTGCCAAGAAAACACAAAAATTTTTGTATTACTTAACTGTCCATAAAGCACATGTCTATGCAAACTGTCAGAAACTATTTCTTACATGTGGCATATTTCTACATAGTTTTGGTGGAATTTTTTTCTTTTTTATAACATCAGTATCTGAGGCTTTTTCAGTTTGTTGGGGTTTTTTTTGAGGGAGACTATGTATATTATTTGGTATTACATGAGTTGCTGCTGAGAAAAAAGTGATGTTTATTTTAATGACAAAATTATGTGGTTATAAAAAGTAACTGAACAACTACAAGCTTACCAGAACACAAAAGTTATAATCCTAAGTCACTGATATACTGGTTGTCCAAACATCAAAATTACCTATGAAAGGCTTCAAATTTGCATCAAAATTACCCCTTATTTTGAGGGGACCATCTAAACTGAATAAACAGTAGATGCAAGACATGGCAAATTCAGTTTAGAAAGTTCCTATTTTAATGACTTTCCTTTTCCTCCCCTCACCACTTGTTCTCCTCCTTGCCCTAATTCACTATCCATGTTTTAAAAGACATTTCTGGACTGCTAAAATACTGTGGTGGTTTGACCTTGGCAGGAGGTCAGGTGCCCACCAAAGCTGCTCTTATCACTCCCCTCCACAAATGGACAGGAGAGATATCACTCACCAATTACCATCACAGACTAAACAAACCTGACTTGGAGAAATTAATTGAATTTATGATCAAAATCAGAGTAAGATAATGATAATGTGAAGTAAAACAAATCTTAAAAACACCTTCCCCCCGCTCCCCCCTCCTTCTCAGGCTTAACTTTATTCCTGATTTTCTACCCCCTCTCCCCCAACAGTGCAGTGAGATGAGGAATGGAGGTTACAGACAGTTCATCACATGTTTCTGTCACTGCTTCCTCTTCAGGTAAAGGAGTACTTTCCCTGTTCCTGCATGAGGTCCTTCCCATGGGAGACAGTCCTTCATGAACTTCTCCAGTGTGAGTCTTTCCCACAAGCTGCAGTTCTTCATGAACTGCTCCAGCGTGGATCCCTTTCATAGGGTCAGTCCTTCAGGAACAGGCTGCTCCAGCATGGGTCCCCCACAGGGTCACAAGTCCTGCCAGCAAACCTGCTCCAGTGTAGGCTTCTCTCTTCATGGGGCCACAGGTCCTGCCAGGACCCTACTCCAGCACAGACTTCCCATGGGGTGACAACCTTCTTTTGGGCATCTACCTGCTCCAGCGTGGGGTCTTCCACAGGCTGCAGGTGGGTCTGTGCTCTCCTGTGGACCTTTATGGGCTGCAGGTAGACATCCTGCAGGTCTTCACCATGAGCTGCAGGGGAATCTCAGCTCTGGCACCTGGAGCACCTCCTGCACCTCCTTCACTGACCTTGGAGTCTCCAGCACTGTTTCTCACATATTGTCACTCCTCTCTTCCTTGGATGCAATTACTTCTGTGCAATATTTTTTTCCCCTATCCTTAAATATGTTATCACATACATTACTACTGTCGCTGATTGGTTTGGCCTTGGCCAGTGGTGGATCTGTCTTGGAGCCAGCTGGCATTGGCTCTGTCAGACATAAGAGAAGCTTCCAGCAGCTTCTCAGAGAAGCCATCCCTGTAGTCCTCCCCTTCCCTTGCTACCAAAACCTTGCCATGCAAACACAAGGACTTCTTAGAAATATCAAATTAGCAGGATAGCTTTATCCACATTTTGATTAAAGGGTTTACCCCTATTCTATACAGGATGACAACCATGTAAACCTGAAGAGGAAGGATTTCCATCTAGCAAGGCATAACAACAAGAACACAAAAGAATGAAGTCTGACACTAGGCCATTTTCCCTTCTTGACACTCTTTTCACAATCATCTGGAGAGAAGAGACAGAGATTAGGAAAGGGGCAACAAGTGCAACCTGGCAGTTGCCATCCCTCTTCACTGAGCCCGCACATGGAGCCGTGCTCTTTGCTCTGTCATAAAGAGTGTCCCAGACCCTGCTGTCCCCATCTGATAACAGCCTTCTAAACCTCCTTGCTCAGCCTACCTCTTCTACTGCTTTTCTCTCCTTCACCCACCTCAAATCCACAATCTGGGAAGCTTATCCATGGCATTACAGGGTTGCAGCTTTAGAAGTGAGTGCACTCTGGATTATCTTTCTGCCGAGTAAATATTGGTTGGTTTTCTTAAAAGAGTAGAACCAGCTAGAAAAGTTTACTTGGGGACACTGTACTTCCTACAGCTATCAATACAGTATTAAACACCATTTACTAATGATGCACAAAAGAGAGATCAAAAGTTTTTTACAAACTCAACTACAAGACTGACTGGGAGCTGCAAATCACAGTAACAGTCAAGCAGAAATATTTTTGAGTGAGGCAGACATTAGGTACAAAGAGAGTAGCTGGAATAGCTAGCATAAAAGTAGAAATAGATTTTAGAAGAGGAAGTCTCCCCAGCCTCCCAAGTGCAAAAGTCTGAAAAAATAAGTTAAGCATATTACACATAAGATGAACTTTTAGTAAACAAGGCATGTGTACGATACCATACCAGGATGGGCACAATAAACTACTGGCTGAAAACAGCAATAAGAACTTCTAACAATTTTAGAAACTGCTAGAAAAACATCATGTTGTTCCTGAAGCTCCATGCACAGTCTTAGACTACCAGTCAGCAAGGCATTTTCAAAGTGATCTGGTATAAAAAGTTAATCCTGAACTTGAATTTCAAGTAGATTCCCTTAACTTCATAAACCTGTGTCTATGCCTTCTGCCAAAACTGAAACTAAGTTTAATCAACAAATGCAACAAAAAGTATTCTAGTGAAGACAAAAGAGCAGTACCAAACCAGCAGGGTTAGCACTAAATTCAAATCGGTAAGACACTTATGAAGAACTAATTCAAAATATGGGACAGTGAATACCCACCACTGAAAGACCACCCTGACATAGAATCTCATACATCATGGTCATTGTGAAAAATGCATATTATATGATTGGCTCTTCGCAAATATTAACATAAATACTATATGTGTTATGTTGGAAAGTTATGCTGTATTAATCTTTTTTAAGTAGTGCTGTATTAATCTCTTTTAAATAGTGTGGTAAATACAGTTTTTCGGCTATTAGCATAATATTAAAATAAAAACTATGCAATATAAGATACTTTTTTTAACTAGCTCAAGGAATGGATAAGATAATCAAGAAATTCTTCACATAGAGATAACAGCAACAAGACACCAAGATCCCAAGAGAAGAATGATCGCCTCCTTATCGGGACAACACAGACTTCGAGGGACCAAGCCGACTGATTTACAAGATGAGGGGGGAAGCTGAAATTAAGCAGAAACACCCTAGTTTGAAAGGAATGTTTGAATCATGTATGAGATATTTATATGAATAGGCTATTGCTTTTAAGGGTTAATCCTTTGTTAGAAAGGTGTGTTTTTGTGGAAAAATGCAAAGCACCCAGACGTCCATAATTCTTTGCTTTTATTGTCTTTTATTGTCCTAAGTTTGATTATCCAAATTCTTATTGTCCTAATTTTTATTACTATTTTCATTGCTATTAAGCTTCTAAAATTTTAACACAAGTGAATGGCATTTTTCACAGTCATTAATGCAAGATGCCAGTGGGAAGAGCTGATATTCTCTGACACAATCAAATCACTACTGTAGTCTTAAATTCTCATGCTCAGAAAGTTACTTCACTGCCAAAATTAAAACATGGCCTTAAAACAATTAAAAGCCACACAGCTTTCTATCATAGAGAAGTTAGGAAGCAACTGTGAATGACCATCAGGTATTTCCAAACTTTTGCTACTTTTTAACAGTGACTAAAAGGTCAGTGAGCAAACAGGGCTTCACACAATTCAGAGCAGGGATCCATATTCTGAGCATGCAATCCCACAGTAACTTAAACCCATTTAAATCAGAACTACTGCAATAGAAGTTTCTCACTAGTGATCACAACTCTGCTCTTTCCTGCACTAAGCTTTGCACATACTGTCAAAAAAGTAAGTGAGCACAAAACCACCATCAGAAAACAAAATTATTAGGTCACTGTTGTGGCTCTTCAAACCAGTTTCCTGCTTGCTAAATGCCAGAAAACCAGTCACCTTTATACAAGGATAAGCCACCAAAACCCCTGTAGTCCCCAGCTACCATGATGCCTGCCCTCTTGTTATTTTTTTGGCTTGGTTAATTTTAAACTTAGATCAATCCTCTAATAAAGTTCAAATGTACCAAGAGGCAGACAAGATAAATTCTTCCCTGCAGTAATGCCAGTTTATGCTTTTAACATAAAAATATAGGTTTAACACTACTCTAAAGAGATGCACAGATATGATTTATATTACAACAGCCAATGTTCACTAATTTTTTTCCTGTGGTAATTCACAATCAGCAATTTTTCTAACATTTTTATATACTGACAAAAAGACAAGTGACATGGCAGTAGCTCATTAAATCTTCCACCAACTCTAAAGGAATAGACTTTCTTAAAATCAATCAGCATATTGAGCACAAAAGCAAAAACTGGAATTAGGCAAATAACAAAATTACACACACCTCCCTCAGTTGACTAGGTTCACATTAGCCCCCACTTATTCAATTTATATTTTTCTTTTCTGGAATGAATTACAGAGAAGTCAACCTAAGCAGGGAGTGAGATTTTGTTTCCACTAAAACCCATTGGGAGTTAAAAACATTTATAATCACACAATCAAGACTTCACTCTGGTACCATCCATGCATAGAAAGAATTGTTCATCTCATACACAACTATTCTTCCCACAAAACAAATGCACACTACATGGAAGCATGGAAAAGGTGTGTAGCATCACAACTCAGATTGGAGCACTCCATTAACTTAATAACTTAAAATGTAAAAAATCCAGTTTGCTGAGCTTGCAGACCTAAATCTTTCCACTGCATCACAGAAACTTTATTTTGAAATTCAGATTTTCACAATGACAGGTTTAATTAGGTGAAGACACTTTAAGGTTAAGAAATAGGCTTAAGAACAGTAAGGGAATGCAGACTGGAAGTGCAGGCAACACCTTATCTCTGCACTTATCTCTGACTACACAATAATCAAACAGTCCTGGTCTCTGCTTTGGAAATACAGAGCCAGCCATCCTCCCAGCAGACACTAAGGTGACAGAAGTTTAAGCCTTGCAAAGAGATAAGGACGCTAAATATAGAAAATTAATATTCTTGGTATTCCAGATTACCAAAACAAACACTGAAGTGATATTCAATATATTATAATATCTTGATATTAATTATATATACATTACAATTCAAATAATTTTGTCTTGTTAGTTATCATAAAGCTAGAAGCATTAAATCAGTTTCATATTATAATGCACGTACTCTAGTAACCATTTATAGAATCAGAATAATTAAGGTTGGAAATGACCTCCAAGATTAAGTCCAACTGTTGACCTAGCACCAACATAACATCCCCAAGTGCCACATCCATATGCATGAACACTTCCACTTGCTTGTAGTGAGAGGCCAAAAATTCAACACAGAATTCGAGCTGTGGCCTCACCAGTGCCCAGTACAGGGGAATGATCACTGCCCTGGTCCTGCTGGCCACACTGTTGCTGATACAGGCCAGGATGCCATTAACCTTCTGGGCCACCTGGGCTCATGTTCAGCTGTCTGCTGACCAGCACCCCCAGGTCCTTTTTTGCTGGGCAGCTTTCCAGCCACTCTGCCCCAAGCCTGCAGTGCTACAGAGCGTTGCTGTGACCCAAGTGCAGGACCGGGCCTTTTGCCTTGTTGAACTTCATACAATTGACCTCAGCCCATTGATCCAACTTGTCCTGATCCCTCTGTAAAGCCTTTAGACCCTCCAGCAGATCAACACCAACTTGGTGTCATCTGCAGACTTACTGAGGGTGCACTCGAACCTCTAAAGCAATCATAGATAAAGATATTAAGCAGGACTGGCCTAAACACTGAGCCTTGGAGAAAAGCCTAGTAAATGGCCTGTAGCTGGATTTAACTCTGTTCCCTGCCACTCTCTGAGGTCAGCCGTCCAGCCAGTTTTCTACCCAGCTAACAGTGTGTCCTAGGGTGACTTTATGATACTTGTATCCCCATTCGTCTGTTTAGCCCAGAAACAAGTTTTGCACCTCTAAGACTGGTTCCAAGAGTGAAGGGGGGAAGAAGAAGCCCACAGTTTGTTATCAGAAACTGCACTCACTCCTCCACATTTCTGCTTCTGGACTGCGTTGTCTGCAGATGGACAGACAGACAGCAGGACAGAGCGCTCCTTTGTTTTAGTTAGTTTCTAGCTAGCTGAGGCAGAGAAGTTCCCTAGACTGTGTTTTTGTCTTTTTCTTTGGACCTGTTTAAACCTGCTCTGGACTGAACACCAAGAAGAGCACCGGCAGCTCACACCTGTGGCCCACCAGGCCGGACCTGGACAGCAGCATTTCCAGCACCAGAGGGACTGATAAGAGACTGAGTAAGCTGAGCTACAGCCCATGAAGGGGACTTTTCTGAGTTTGTCATCTCTTTTGGAGCGGTAAGAGGTTTTATTGTTTAATATTGTCTATTTGTGTGTGCTGGTGAATGCTTTGCCTGTTAAATAAACAGTTTTTTCCACTTTTCTCCAAGGAAATCTTTTTCCCCTAACCAGTTGGGGGAGGAGCCACTTGAATTTGCTTTTCTAGAGGAAACCCCTTTAGAGATTTTCTCCCAAATTTGCCCTAAACCAGGACACAGTGCAACTGGCCAAGCCATGAACAGCCAGTGCCTCCAGGAGAATGTTGTGGGAGACAGTGTCAAAGGCTTTACTAAACTCCAGGGAGACAACATCCACAGCCTTTGCCTCATCCACTAGGCAGGTTGCCCTGTCATAGAAGAAGATCAGGTTGGTCAAGCAGGACCTGCCTTTCCTAAACCCATGCTGGCTGGGCCTGATCCCCTGGTTGTTCTGTAGGTGCCATGTGATGGCACTCAAGATTATCTGGTCAATTACCTTCCCTGGAAACGAGGTCAGGCTGACAGGCCTGTAGTTCCCCAGATCCTACTTCCAACCCTTCTTCTGGATGGACATATTTGCTAAACTCCAGTCTTCTGGGACCTCCTTGGTTAGCCAGGACTGGTGATAAATGATTGAAAGTGGCTTGGTGAGCACTTCTGTCAGCTCCTTCAGTACCCTTGGGTGGAGCCCATCCAGCCCCAAGGACTTGTGTGTGTCCAAGTGGTGTAGCAGGTCATTGACCATTTCTCCTTGGATTGTGAGGGCTTCATTCTGCTACCTGTCTCCATCTTCCAGCTCAGGGGGCTGGGCACCAAGAGAACAAACTGGTCTTGTTATAAAACACTGAAGCAAAGAAGGCATTGAGTACCTCAGCCTTTTCCTCATCCTCTGTCACTATGCTTTCCCCCACACTTAAGTGAGGATATTCTCCTTACCCCTCCTTTTGCTGCTGATACAGAAACATTTTTATTGTCTTGTATGGCAGCAGCCATATTAAGGCTTTGGCCCTTCTAATTTTCTCCCTGTATAACATTATGACATGGTTGTAGTCCTCACAAGTTGCCTGCCCCTTCTTCCAAGAGTGATCAACTCTTTTTTTCCCCCCAGCTTCCAGCCAAAGCTCTCTGTAAAGCCAGGCCTGCAGTCTTCCCTAGCAGCTCATCTTTCAGCACATGGGACAGCATGCTCCTGAACCTTTAAGAATTCTTTTTTGAAGAATGTCCAACCTTCTCAGATTCCTTTGTCCTTCAGTGTAGGGGAATAGAATATAAGAAAATAAAGATAGTGTAGAAAGCAATCTTACCCCTAAGGAGTTGCAGCTGGGCCAATTATCAGAGATTAGGAATAGGCCTGACTTTAACAGGCCACAGCTGTAACCAATGAGAAGAAGAGTGCTATAAAAGAGTGGGCTGTCTAGTAAAGAAGAAAGAGTCAGTGCTCTGAGGAGATGCCCACAAGAAATACTGAGAAAGTATGAAACTTTTGGGATAAGGAGACAACAGTATGGAACTCCTGCAATAAGATGACAACACTTCAGGACTGCCTCCCAAGGGAGTCTATCAGGCAGCCTCCTAAAAAGGCTAGTACCTATAGCATGGAGGCTGAAATACTGAGTATCAGGGTTTTCCCCCCTCAGTGAACATCATATTTTCACCACAGTGTCAATCTCATTTCTGCTATTTTCAGTGCATATAATTTATTAAAATTATATTGTTCTATAGTAAAGAAGTAACACAATGGCCCAGAAAATCTTCACCTATAAAGCAGTCAGTAAAATAACTCCAGCCTCAGTAGGTAGCTTAAAATAGAGACAATGCATTGCAAAGATATTAGCTGACCCCTATTTTTTATCCAATGCCTAGATTCCTACATATACATGCTCTGCATGAAACATTTCTAAAAAAGCATTCTGTGGTGATAACCAGCCATGTATTTACTTGCAGCTGAAGCACCTAATTCTGTGTAACAGAAAAGACTACCAGATGAAATGACAGAAGATTATTATTATTTTGTCTTGGTTTTGTAGACAAAATTTGGGAGAAAACACCCTGTAATGAGTATTTCCTCTAAAAGGGAAAGAACTTCAATAACCCGGTTTTCTTCTGCCAATGAAATTGATACCAGCAGGTGAAAGTGAAAAAAACCCCAAAACTGTTTATTAACAAAAAAAAAGGGGGGTGCCCACAAGGCACCGAAAAGGATTGAATAAATGCTAGATATGAAATCCCAGAAACTTACCCTCCACCCACACACCCACAGCAGAACAAAAAAAAAACCCCTCAAATTCCCAGGGAAGAAAAATACACAGGCTGACTGTGTGGCCTGGAAAACAAAATGGTGACTGGTCCCTTCTGTCTCTGGGAAGGGGAAGAGTATAGTATTTTGGGCAACCCCAACATCTGGGAATGATTGGTACCTGACTATTGATTCAGAATGTTGAACAATTGTTTTATCAAAACTATACTATTTTGCACTAATATTATATTAAATTACATACTAAAGAGATATTAAAGAATATTAAAAAGATACTAAAGAAAAACTTGTGACTGTCTGCGACAGCTAGGACACAGCTTTGACCTAATTGGCCAAGGAATTAAAACAATCCTCAGCAGAATCTAATTGACAAATTACTTCAGGTAAACAATCTTCCTAACACATTCCACATGTGTAAAACAACAGGAGTAGAGAATAGAGATAAGAATTGTTTTCTCTTCTTCTCTCTGTGCTTCTTCAGGAAAAATCCTGTGAGAGTGAATTATGTCTCTCTCTGTTCAGAGAATGTGAATACCACAGAAGAGGAGTTCACATAGCAGCCTGGAGCAGAGCAGAGGGGAAACCTGTTGATGCTGTTGATCCTCTAGCGTTGGTTTTCCTCCTCACAGCAAGCAAAACTGGTGGATTTTGATGTCCCTTCTTTTGCTGTCTCGGTCTTTCCTGGGGTTCAGACAGGCCATGGCTGCCCCACAGGCTCCCCAAGCCAGAGAGAAAAAAAAAACAAAACCAAAAAAAGTTGCCGAAAGGATTTGCCAGTGAAAAGCCTCTATGCCAGGGGAAGGTAAAAAAACAAAAAAAAACCCCAGAAGTTTCTTGCCTAAGTTGGTGAAAATTAATCCAGCAGAAGGCAATGCAGTAACAATCTGTGTAGCCACCAACCACTGGAGAGAGAGAGATTGAACAGAGCCCACGCCTGGGGCTCCCAGGCTCTGGCCCCACCCCCTGGTTCATCTTAAAGATACTGCAGATATTTCTGGGCATAAAGCAGATGATTAGGGAATAAAGTACATCATAAAATCACCCCAAGACAATTTCTACTAATATCCAAAGAAGGGTCAGCCATCCCTGAAATACTGAGAAATAAATTACACAGCTTTATATAACTCCCTGCAGATTTCACAGTTTTTGTCATGGTTTAAGAGCGGCACCCCCTAATTTGGTGCCACACGACCACCACCACACTCACTTCCCTCTCCCCTCCAGTGGGAGATTTAAGAGGCAGAGATTATGGGTTAAGATAAGAACAATTTACTGGAAACAGCAACGAGATAAAAAAACAAACAGTAACAGCAACAATACTAATGACAAAAGCATACAAAAACCCCACATTCACCAACTGACCTGGCACCACACAACCCCCCCCAAGAAAATGAACAAAATGGCGGGGGGACCCTCTGCAAGCCACCTTTTTCTTCCTGATGGTAAGCAACATCCCCCTCCTCCTCAGAAGTGAAAATTCCTTACTGCTGCCCCCCCCAGCAGTGAGATGCACCCAGAGGCTCTAGGATCCATGCCCTCACAACTACTGTGGAATAATTCACTGTTCTGGCCAAAAAACCAGGACATTATCTACCCCTTGTTCTATACCATCTAGCTCATGTCCAGATCTTATACCTTCCAAATATATACGTATGTATATATAAAAAATATACACAAGCAAACATATAATTTCCATTGTCAATGGCCAACCCTCCAAGATGTCTTTAGAGTTAATTTAGTCTGACTGTGAGTTCTATCTGTCCTAGATGCCTTCCAGGGGAGGAGGGCTGGTGTGCTGTCATCTGGCTGCTGCATCAGGAGCTCATGACTGGTGTATCTGGAGCAGTCCATCCTCATTGTCCATGGTAGTTATGGCGCAGTGGCAGAATCATTCAGCAACCGATATTATACAATTCAACATTAGAGACTGTTCTCACCGAAAATCAAATTCCCTTGAGGTACACATCACATTTCCCCATTCCTCTGCATTACCAACCAAGTGCACCCAGGTCCCTGAGCAAAAACAATCCCACTGATGGGTTTGCCTTTCCTTGAGGCAGGACTAATCCAAACTGTCTTCCCCCTAACATATTTCTCATATTGTGGTGGTTTGACAGGAAATGTGTTTCCTGGGATGCTGTGGTCAGGCCAATGGATGTTCAGATTTTAATATTGACATCTAATCTGGCCATTAGGACATGGATCCGCCTCTGAGAACACAGGGTTAAAAGCAGAGCTCTCCCCTGGGAGGCTCTCTTGGGTTTCTGGTGGGAAAGAGTTCGGGTCTCTCCCCTGGCCCAGCTGCTGGCTGGGTGGGGGGAGGGGAAAAGCCATGTGGCTGGGAGAGGTAGGCCTGACCCTGGGGGTGGAAGAGAGAAAGAGAGAGAGAGAGACACCAGGAGCCATCGGGCAGCGAGAGAGAGAGAGAGAGACTGAGTGTGTGTGAGTGTGTGTGTGTGTGTGCGCGCCGGAGACTGTTACCTTGGAACTTGATAAACATGTGCCTGTGCTAGCAGCACAGCTGAGAAGGAGATGAAGGGGGGGGTGCAGCCGGCCGCTTGTAGGAGCTTTTAACCCCTTTTTGGACAATGAAAACTTTACAGAACATTGACCTTTCCTAGAAGAGAGATAGAGTGGAAGATGAAGAAGGAAATGGGCAAGTGTGAGAGAGGTCTGGGCAAGTGAGAGATGGTGGAAGAATAGAGAAGAATCTTAGTGGGAAGAGATGATGGAGTGGCTTTTGCTGGACTCTTTTTGTATAGCCATGGACAGAACCATGTTCCTTGTGATACAGAGACTGCATCTAGGGGGAGGCAATGCCTCAGAACCAAGAGGGTTCAGTGTTGGTACCCCTCGGCCCCAGGGGGTGAAAAATATGGGGGGACAGGTGTCCCAAGGGAGAGACTGTGCCCTTTTTGGATTGGGACAAAGCATCCTTAAAAAGACAACCCTAGAAGCAGCTCTGGTCCATGTGCAGTGGTGAGAGCACTGGACATGAGAGGAAGAGGTCACGACGGCAGATGTACTCCGGGCAGTGCCACGAGTGACACGGAAACACACGAGGCTTCAACTGTGTTTCCAGGGGAAGCCCATGGTACAAGAAGGACTCCTCTCCTCTTGATGAACTGAGGATTGATTGTCTGAAGGGTGGTGCTGGACCAAGAGTTGGTGATTTGGGGAATAGATTTATTGTACTGGAAATTTGGTGGGGGGAGGAGGAAATGTATTTGTAAGGTTTTCATTTTTCCTGTGTGTGTTCCTTTTTATATATAGTTGTAGTGTAGTTAATAAAGTTTTGTTTTCTTTATTTCTAAGTGGGAGCCTGCTTTGCTTATTCCTGGTCACATCTCACAGCAGAAACCAGGGAGAGGGTATCCTCATGGGGGCACTGGCATTGTGCCAGTGTCAAACTATGACACATATGCACCATGGGGACTTTATCCCCTTCTATGGTACATGGAAGTTTTGATTGGGCAGGGCAAGCTCTACTGGTAGAGCTCTAGTGTTAACTAACCAGGTGGCCTTTGCTAAATGTAGATCCCAATGTTTGAAGGTCCCACACTCCTCCACTACTTTAAATGTGTTTTTTAACAGTCCATTGTACTGTTCAATTTTCCCAGAGGCTGGTGCATGATAGGGAGTATGATACATCCACTCAATTCTGTGCTCTCCAGTTCAGGTATCTATGAGGTTATTTTTGAAATGAGTCCCATTGTCCAGCACAATTCTTTCTGGGGTGCCATGTGGCCACAGGACTTGCTTTTCAAGGCCCAGGATGGTGTTCCAGACAATGACATGAGGCACAGAGTATGTCTCCAGCCATCCAGTGTTTGTTTCCACCATTGTCAGCACACAGTGCTGGTCTTGGTAGGTTTGTGGCAGTGTGATGTAATCAATCTGCCAGGCCTCCCTATACTTATATTTTGACCATCATCCCCCACACCACTGAGGCTTTACCTACTTGGCCTGCTTGACAACAGCACATGTTTCACAGTTATGGATAATCTAGGATATAGTGTCCATGGTTAAGTCCACATCTTGATAACGAGCCCATCTCTATGTTGCATATCTTTCCTGATGACCTGATGCATCATGAGCCCATTGAGCCAGAAATAATTCACCATTATGTCACCAGTCCAGATCCACTTGAGACACTTTAATCTTGGTAGCTTGATCTACCTCACCATTTTTCCACATGCACCCAAGAGTCACACTACTGAAGAACATCACATCTACATGATGTACTTTTACAGTCAATTTCTCAACCTGAGCAGCCATGTATTGCCATGATTCAGCAGCCCAGATGGCTTTCCTTCTGTGCTGCCAAATAGTCTTTTTTCCATTGGTCCAACCACCCCCACAAAGCATTTTCTACCATCCACAAGTCAGTGGGGAGGTGGAACGCTGACCATTTCTCTCCTTCAGCAATATCCAAAGTCAAATTGATGGCTTTCAGCTCTGCAACGACTTGATCTGTGGAAGGGGCTAACAGCGGGCCTGTTAGCTAAAGGAGCGAGAAGAAGCTGAGAAGTAAGAAGAAACTGATAAGGAGCTCTCTCCAAGGCTGTAGCCAAGGAGACCGAGGGAAGAAAGATAGAAGAACTTTGCAGCTAGATGAAACATTTTTAGAAAGTTAATTAAGTCACCATAACTTCTCACCAATAATATTATGTTAATTTCTTATAGCCAATAGTAAAGATAGAAGAAAGATAAACAATTAGAAAGTGTATAAAAATCAACCATATTCAATAATAAAGTGTTGCCAACTGAGACTGCTTGTAGTCTCTGCTTTATGTCATAACCGCCTCGACAGCGACATTGATCTACCTTGGCCCTCAATAGCTTCTGCAACTCACCATGTATGAATCCATAAGTCAGCTTTCCGTGTTTGATGTATCCCTACGATATAGCAGAAATCATCAAGAAAGAGATCGTATTATTTTTTATTTTCTGGTCGCTGACTATATGGTGGGGCCTCCTCAACACATTATGTTTTCCTCTTCCTCCACTAAAATTAGTCTGAAATTCTCACCTGCTGGCCAGTTTGTGATGACTTCCAAAATCCCTGAGTGATTGGGGTTTTGAGCTTGCTGTGTGATTAACACAACCCACTTACTCCACATAACATCAGTGGCATGATGTGTGGAAGGGACTTTCCCTTTGAACATCCAGCCCAGCACTGGCAGTCAGGTTGTCAGGAGGAGCTGTGCTTCAGTGCCAACCACTTCTGAAACATCTTGAACCCCTTTATAAGCTACCAGTATCTCTTTTTCAGTTGGAGTGTAAAAGGCCTTGGATCCTTTGTATCCCTGACTCCAGAATCCCAGGGGTTGTCCTTGGGTCTCCCTAGGTACTTTTTGCTAGAGGCTCCAGAAAGGACCATTCTCCTCAGCTGTGGTGTAGAGCACATTTTTCATATCCTGTATTGTCCTGACTGGCCCAAGGGCTACTAACATGAACAATCTCCTGTTTAATTTGTTCAAAAGCTTGTTCTTGTTCAGGACCCCTGTTGGAGGTGAGGAAAGAACAAAAAAAAAAAAAGAAAAAATCATTTCTCTCAGGGAATTTTTCTCCCATTTGTTGCCTAAGAGATGAGAACAACGATATTTAAGAGATAAAATATGTGGCTGGGAGGGGGGAGGGGTGCAGTTGGCTGCAGTCTCTTAGCTGGGAAGTGAGCTTGGTAGCTGGGGGATTTTCGCTTGGGAAGTGCAGAGATACCAAGAGACTTGGCTGGAGGTCAGGGCCTGGGCTCAGCTCTCACTCGCTTTCACGATTGGAGGGGGGATGGTTTGTGCTTTTGGTGCCAGACTGTTGCTGCCCAGAGGATTCGCTGCCACTGCAGAGTTTCGTCCTTCACTGCTTCTCCTTACTGTGGGTGAGCCTTTGCTTGCAAGAGTGGTCGTTGTACTAGGCCTTTTCAACACTGAACCTCACTGGGAGGGACCTTCACCATCTACTTGGGTGCCTCAAGGGAAACCTGGGACCCCAACCCCCTCCCCTTCTCCAGAGGGAGCATGTCCTGGCTGTTTGCAGCAGCTGCTTGCAGGAGCCTGGCTGCCACTGCCCAGCCCCACTATTTTCTGCCACTGTTTAGGGTTTTTGCCACGCTTTGTTTGCCACCCCAGGTGTGCTTGCCTCTGCTGCTCCAGCCTACTGCTCTGAGGTTCCTACTACAGTCCATTTCGCCACCCAGAGGGACACTGAGACCAGCTGCTCTCCATGAGTTTGCAAAGGAAGCCCCTTTTCTCTCACTCCCGCAATCTAAGCTGCCATTAACCACATGGAAAGAAGCCACTGAGCTCATGCCACAGCGCCCTCTGCAGCCACAGGAGAATCAATGCATCAGCCCTGCCTGGCCAAGAGCCAACAGCACCCCTGCCAGCTGTGACCAGAACTACATCAAAGGGGAAAGTGCTTGACAGCCAAAAGAAGGGTGTTATTGGCTTTCTGGGGTTTTTTTTGTTGTTGTTTGTTTGCCTTGGTGTATATATATATATATATTCTAGTAAAGAGCTGTTATTCCTTTTCCCATATCTTTGCCTGAAAGCCCCATAATTTCAAAGTTATAATAATTTGGAGGGAAGGGGGTCATATTTTCTATTCCAAGGGAGGTTCCCATCTTCCTTAACAGACACCTGTCTTTCTAACCAAGACAACCCCACCTGAAACTCTTTTTCTTCCATCACACATGATAGAGAGGGTTTACAATCTGACTGTAATCTGGAATATGCATCCTCCAAAAACCCATAGAGCTTAGGAAAGCTTGTGTGTCCTTCTTGCTGGTTGGTGGAGACATAACTGCTATTTTGTTGACCACTTCTATTGCCAGAGTCGGGTAGTCATCTGAAGCACTGTTTGTTCTCCTTCTTTCTTTGACATCACTGCCAGTGAGTTGGTATACAATGATGGCATACTCCATAGGCACTTCTGCCATATGCATTGTATACACCAGACTGCATCTGGATCTACAGGTGACTGCTCATTATTTTAATCTCTATAGAGTACCTCCAGCACAGCTAATTCTCTCAGGTACTAGATACCTTGCCCCATGGCATTTCACCTGCTTGAATGCACTATTAGAAACTTTTTGAGAGAATACCTCTCCCTCACTCTTGACAGGAGTCACCTATAGAGGCTGAGATTCCCCGGAGCACAGCGAACAGGAGCGGGGAATGTCTCTGGGGGCATGGCACAGAAGTTTGCGCGGCAGTTTGCGCAGGCAGGGCAGGCAGGCAGGGTTGCAGGTTCCTCCTGCTAGTGAGGTTTTTCGTTTGTTGTTTCTGTTGGTTGGTTAGTTTTTGGGGTTTTTTTGTTAGTAATGGTTTTTACATGATCAAAAACTGCAATCAGTAAAAGTGTATGTAGCCAAGTAGAACCCTCCAAAAAGGATGCGTCTGTCCAGACCCATTCCTGCGCAGTGTTTGAGCTTATCAGTGGTTCCAGGGGGCGTTGCAGAAGTAGCCTGCCTGTGGTGGTGAAACACCAAGCCAGAGGCCTTACAAACTGAATCCTGACTCGAGCCAACAGAAGCCCTGAGAAAGCTGACAGCTCTTGATGAGAACAGTCCTGCAGCAGTGAAAAACAACTTGTTTTCCTTGAGAAAGAAGTCCAGGACTGTGGAAAACAACCTGCTTGCCCTGAGAAAGAACTGTGAAAGGACTGTGAAAAACACTAGCCACCTGTAAAAACTGTCTTTACACTGTTAGGTAGAAAAATGAAAACTCTATGTTACAAACAACTCTTTCTGCACGTACACACCGAGGGATTGAGTGACCAATCAATACAGGGTAACAACTTGTTACTGACCAATTGGGGATAGACAGGGGATGTTCTTTAAAAACTCTATATAAAGAGATATGTGAATAAACCAGGATCTTTTTTCTTCTTTGCTCCATAAAAGTGTGTCCTGCATCTTTCTTTAAGGAGCTCTACAGCGACACCTGTCTGCAGTGTGAACAGGTGAATGATCTCCTTTCGCTGGTGCCTGAGCTTAGGGAGGAAGTTGAAAGACTATGAAGTATTAGGGAAAGTGAAATGGAAATAGATTGGTGGAGTTGTGCCCTTCCATCCTTGAGGGAGACCCATCAGGAGTCAAAAGACTCCCCTGCCTCTCACTGTCAAGCAATAGGAGGACACCTGGTGGATGAAGGGGAGTGGAAATGGGTCCCTACTAGGTGAGGTAATAAAAATTCCTCCCGACCCCCATCACCTACCCAGATGCCACTTCAGACTAGGTATCGGCCCTGGATCTAGAGGGTCAGCCAGAGGATGTAGAAGAAAATAATCTGCCTGGAGAGCCTCCCAGTTATGCTTAATCTGTCAGACAGATCACCACCTCTACCATTAAAATGAAAAGAAGGGTAGTTGTAGTGGGTGACTCCATTCTGAGGGGAATGGAGGGCCCCATGTCAACTGGACCCAACCCATAGAGAGGTTTGCTGCTTTCCTGGGGCCCGGGCATGGGATATTACTGAGAGACTCTCTGGGCTGATTCAACCCTCTGATTAATATCCACTGCTGATACTCCAGGCTGGCAGTGATGAAATTGAAAAGAGGAGTGTCGGAGCAATAAAAAGGGACTTCAGGGCACTGGGTCAAGTGGTTGAGGTTGATAGGGCAGGAGCACAGGTAGTGTTCTGCTCAGTCCCTTTAGTGGCGGAGAAAATCACTGAAAGGAATAGGAGAACCCATGTTATTATCAAGTGGCTCAAGAGTTGGTGTCATCAGTGGAATTTTAGGTTTTTTGATCATGGGGCAACTTTTTCGGCACCTGGCCGGCTGGAACTGGATGGGCTCCATCTCTCTGTTAAGGGTAGAAAGATTTTAGCTTATGAACTGGCAGAAATTATTGAGAGGGCTTTAAACTTGGTTTGAAGGGGGAAGGGGATGCAGCTGGGCTCTCTGGAAGCAGGCCCAAGTGTGGTGGGCCTGAGATAGGGGTGAAATCAGTAGCCTAGCTGAAGTACATGTATACTCATGCATGCAGCATGGGTAACAAACAAGAAGAGCTGGAGGCCATGGTGCAGCAGCAAAGCTATGATGTCGCCATCACAGAAACATGGTGGGATGACTCACATAACTGGAGCACTGCACTGAATGGCTACAAGCTCTTCAGGAGAGACAGGAAAGGGAGAAAAATGGAGGGGTGGCCCTTTATATTAGGGAGGCTTTGGACGCCATAGGTATTGAAACTAATGATGATGAAGTTGAATGCCTATGGGTAAGAAGTAAGGGGAAGGCCAACAAGGCTGACATCCTACTGGGAGTCTGTTATAGTCCACCCAACCAGGAAGAAGAGGTGGACAACTTATTCTATAAGCAGCTAGAGAATGTTTCAGGATTACCAGCCCTTGTTCTTGTGGGTGATTTTAACCTAGCAGACTTGATACAGCAGAAAAGAGGCAGTCCAGGAAGTTCTTAGGGTGTGTGGAGGACAACTTTTTGTCACAGCTGGTGAGTGAGCCCACCAAGGGAAGCACTATGTTAGACCTGTTGTTTGCAAATAGAGATGGGCTGGTGAGAGATGTGGTGGTTGGAGGCTGCTTGGAGCATAGTGATCATGAAATTACAGAGTTCTTGATATTTGGTGAAATCAGGAGGAACATCAATAAGACTTTTACAATGGACTTCCAGGAGGGCAGACTTTGGCGTATTTAGGAGACATATTCAGAGAGTTCCTTGGGAAGTAGCCCTTAAAAACAAAGGAATCCAGGAAAGGTGGGCATGCTTCAAAACAGAGATCTTGAGGGCAACAGGAACAGACTGTCCCTGTGAGCCAAAAGATGAGTCGATGAGGCAAACGTCCAGCCTGGAGGGGCAATGAGGTTTCGAAGGAACTCAGGAATAAAAAAAAGATGTATTATCTTAGGAAGGAGGGTCAGGTTTCTCTCAAAGTATTCAAGGGGGTTGCTCAGGCATGTAGGAAAAAAATTAGGGAGGCCCAAGCTCAGTTTGAACTTAATTTGGCAACTTTTGTAAAGGATAATAAAAAATGTTTTTACAAATACATTAATGGTAAAAGGAAGGGTAAGACCAACCTTTGTTCTCTATTGGATGCGTGAGGGAACTTAGTAACTGCAGATGAGGAGAAAGCATAAGTGCTTAACGCCTTCTTTGCCTCAGTCTTTAGTGGGAAGACAGCTTGTCCTCAAGACAACTGTTCTCCTGGGTTGGTAGATGGTGTCAGAGAGCAGAATGGTCCCCTTGTTATCGAAGAGGAGGCAGTCAGAGAACTGCTGAGCTTCTTGGATGTTTATAAATCTATGGGCCCAGATGGGATCCATCCCAGGGTGATGAGGGAGCTGGCAGATGAGCTTGCAAAACCGCTCTCCATCATTTACCAACAGTCCTGGCTCAATGGTGAGGTTCCAGATGACTGGAAGCTGGCCAATGTGACACCCATTCACAAAAAGGGTAGAAAGGAGGATCCTAGTAATTATAGGCCAGTTAGCCTGACCTCAGTACCTGGTAAGGTAATGGAGCAGTTTATTTTGAGTGTCATCGCACAGCACTTACAGGATGGCCAGGGTATCAGACTCAGCCAGCATGAGTTTAGGAGGGGTAGGTCATGTTTGACCAACCTGGTCTCTTTTTATGACCAGGTGACCCACCTGGTGGATGCAGGAAAGGCTGTGGATGTTGTCTATTTAGAGTTCAGCAAGGCCTTCGACACTGTCTCCCACAGTGTACTCCTGGAAAAGCTGGCAGTCCACAGCTTGGACAGGAGCACTCTGTGCTGGGTTAAGAACTGGCTGGATGGCCGGGCCCAGAGAGTGCTGGTGAACGGTGCTGCATCCATCTGGCAGCCAGTCACTAGTGGTGTCCCTCAGGGGTCTGTGCTGGGGCCAGTTCTGTTCAATATTTTTATTGATGACATGGATGAGGGTGTTGAGTCTTTCATTAGTAATTTTGCAGATAACAATAAGCTGGGAGCATGTGTCAATCTGTTGGAAGGTAGGAGGGCTCTGCAGAAAGACCTGGAATGGTTGGATAGATGGGCAGAGTCTAATAAGATGACATTTAATAAGTTCAAGTGCTGAGTCCTGCATTTTGGCCACAATAACCCCCTGCAACGCTATAGGCTGGGGATGGTGTGGCTGGACAGTGCCCAGGCAGAAAGGGACCTGGGGGTACTGGTCAACAACTGACTGAACATGAGCCAGCAGTGTGCCCTGGTGGCCAAGAAGGCCTACAGCATCCTGGCCTGTATCAGGAATAGTGTGGCCAGCAGGAGCAGGGAGGTCATTCTTCCCCTGTACTTGGCACTGGTGAGGCTGCACCTTGAATACTGTGTCCAGTTCTGGGACCCTCAGTTTAGGAAGGATGTTGAGACGCTTGAGCGCATCCAGAGGAGGGCAACAAGGCTGGTGAGGGGCTTGGAACACAAGTCCTATGAGGAACTACTGAGGGAGCTGGGGTTGTTTAGCCTGGAGAAAAGGAGACTCAGAAGTGATCTTATCACTCTCTACAACTTCCTGAAAGGTGGCTGTAGTCAAGTGGAGGTTGGTCTCCTTCTCCAGACAGCAACATACAGAACAAGAGAACACAGTCATAAGCTCCACCAAGGGAAATATAGATTGGATATTAGGAAGAAGTTTTTTACAGAAAGGGTGATAAAGTACTGGAATGGTCTGCCCGGGGAGGTGATGGAGTCACCATCCCTGGATGTGTTTAAAAAAAAACTAGATGTGGCAGTTGGTGCCATGGTCTAGTTGAGGTGTTAGGGCTGGGTTGGACTCGATGATCTTGAAGGTCTCTTCCAACCTAGTGATTCTGTGTCTTCTTCCTAATTTTCTGGTCAATGCACACATCCCAGAACAAGGATCCCAGTTGCTTGGCCACCATACCCCAGCATCAGAGCAGCCAGGTCACCATGGACTCACCCAACTGGCAGCTGAAATCTTTTCACATATCTTGCAGCTCATCCAGGGATAGGAATCAGGTGATTATCTCTGGCCCTGCCTCTTCCTCCTGTTGTGTGGGCCCTGCTTCATCTTTAACCCCCACTAAGTGAAATTATTCGGTCTTGGATTTTTTTTTCTGTATAGGTATGACTGCTACCAGCATAGGTTGTTCCTCTTGTTCAACTGCAGTTTGAGTGGCCACAGTGACAGTTGCTCTGCTTTCCTCCTCCTTCCCCTGAGGGTGCTGTCTAGTGACAAGCAGTGTCCAATAAATAGTAGCCAGGGCCCAGCACACTGCAACAAGTCACTCCCCTGTGGAGAGGCTACAGCATTATCCTTGCAAATATTCTGTCACTTTAACAGGGTCCTATATTTGTTCAAGGGTGAACTTCCAAACCATTGGTGCAGAGAATTTCCCCCAAAACTGGCTCATTTTCTCCCACATTCCATGCCACTCATGACTATCCATCTACCCTTATGGCAGATCTCTGAATAACCTCCCTAGATAGCTCTTTCTTGATTCTGAACATGGTGTAGACTGCACTGAGGAGACCTGGCAAACTTAGCAACAAGAAGAGGCTTTCCTTAACATCCAAAGGAAATTGAAAATTCTCAAAAGCTGATGTAACAGGCCTGAAGCAGGAAGAGAGGGTAAAAGGCTGGGGAAAATCATCCATCCCTCTTTCCCCCACAGACTAGGTATGATTATTAATGAATTTCCAGAGGTAGCACCCAAGGCCATGGCAGGAGAGCAGCACTGAAGAAACATCCGTAATGGCCCTCATTGCCCTTGATGTTATAATGTCATAAACTGATATCACACAGTACAGCAACAAAGCAATTCTGATCCCTATCCCTGCTCTGAGAAGGAGCACTGTGATGGGCACATAGGGCAAATACTGAAACACATACAGGGTTAGGTACCACAACCATGTGAACAGACCAAGCAACATTGTGCCCAATGGCTCCATACATAATACAGCAAATTCTTAGATCAAAATTGCTTCCCAATGACTCTGGGCAAGTCTGTTATCTCAACCCTTCATGCCTCACACTGGGTATCAATTAAAGGCTGTTGTGGTTTAGGAGCAGCACTCCTTAATTTAGAGTGTGTCCCATTTTCCTCCCCCCACTGGCTCCTCCTCTTCAATGGGAGATAAGAATGGCAGAGATTATGGGTTGAGATAAAACTATTTACTGGAAAAAGCGATGAGATAAGAAAATGAACAGTAACAGCAACAATACTACTAACAAAAGTACAAAAAGAGGGTGATTTGCATGCAAAAAACCCCAAAAAATCCCCACATTCATCAACCAACCCAGCACTGTATAACTCCCAAGACAATTAACAAAATGGTGGGGGGACACTCCACGTGCCATCTTTTTCTTCTCGACCATAAACCATGACCCCCCCCTCCTTCTCAGAAGTGAGAATCCCTTACTTCCACCCCCTGGCAGTGATGTGAGTAGTATAGAATAACAACCTAGGCATGCCCAGATGGCTCCAGGCACTTCTTCCTCATGGCTACTGTGAGAAAAATAACTGTCCTGGCCAAAAACCACAAGAGGTTTGCATTAAAATTTAACTAGGTATTTCCTGCCACAGAATACACACACTTGTAATATAGTAATACTGAAGTCAACCAGTTTATCCCAGACAGTTGAAAACATTTCATTAAGATACTTTTCTTACATGAATGCACAGTCTAAAATACTTGGTAGAGAGATAGAGTAATACACTAAGCCAGTGAATGAAAATTGGTTGAAGTTGTTCCTATTTCTTCAGTCAGATAGGTCAGTGTTTTGGCTTAAGACATGATATTAATCTAGAGAGCTACAGTGTTGACAACAAAAGCAGTCTATTGTTCATAAGGTTACAAAGCAAAAAACAGACTGCATTTAAAGTTAACATCTACATTTCACCCAACAATTTAAAAAACTCCTACCTTTATGATTTGAATATAAAGGATTATTTTATAAAACAATTAACTTGAATACTTACATTCCATCTATTAACAGTGCTAACATACCAAAAATCTATAGCTGTGAACTATGCCACACCCTCCCCTGCAAGGCTACCTCTCTACACACACCATTTGGTATTTGCTGATTCACGGGTACAACTGAGTCATTTTTGCAATCCTTTGGAAGCTACATGTCTTTGCATATTTCCATTCCTTCAAGATGCAGATCTGGAGACAAAAGTTGGATGTGCCTGTCTTTGAATTACTCATTACTGACTATTCCAAAGAAGAGAGCCTTTTGAAGGCAGAATTTTTTGCCAGTCAGACATTACTTAAGTACATTAGCTCTGCTATGCACTTTCGCAATTTAATTCATTTAATACCCACTTCCTCATACAATCGGCACTGTACCCAAGTTATTAATTTTCATTCCTCCTGCTCTTAGAAGAAAGAAGCCTCTTTCCACTTCAACCCATGAAAATCAAACCAACTACACATCCCTTGATTCCACATCAAATCCATTATCAACACCTTTCCCATCTCTTCTACAGGAGAAGATTGTTGCACCTAAAACTCTGCAGTATTGTTTTTCCACAGTTCTTCTCACCAAGTCCTCTATGCTGAATGCCTTCTCTTACCAAAAAGCCTCTAAGGTGGCTTGTACTTTCTCTGATTGGCTACCAAAAACAGAAGGCAAGCCTGACAACCAGATCCACCCCAAAAAACAACAGAAGTACACATCAAATCCTTCCCTGAGAGCCATACAGATGGAATCTTGTGCTCTCCTGCTGCCAAGGTACATCCTGCAGAACCCAGCATACTCTCACTCTCAAAAGGCTGACATGAGTCAATCTGGGAAAACAGGTCTCCATAGCCAGAGCACACAAGCCTGCTACACAGGAAATTACCATAGAAGTCATCTGTGTAAATTCTTTTAAGTTGTTCTGAGACCAAGACATAACAAGGCACAAGGGAGAGGAACGTACCTAAATTAAAGGTGGATGAAATGCTTACAGAATCAAAGGATAACCAACAAATGCTTCAAAGGAAGTGTTTAAAGAAATAAATGGGAGAGTTCGTTTTCAGGATATGAAATCGTTGGTGCCAGTCCTGCACCAATACTACCATCTCACCTCTCCCACGGCTACGTTTCCCACGGTCTGAAGGCCTGTCTCCTTGACTGTTGTCCACTCCATTCTCTTCAGCTCTGACTGTGGAGAGAGGACAGCTTAAGAGACTCATGCATGAAACAGTATAGCCATCTACTTAACCTAAACCTCAAAAAAAGGGGCAAGATTTTCAAGTGGGCTGGTTAACAGATATCAGTCAGCCCTGTTCTACTGCAGCCTAGCTACAAGGAAGTTATGTTTACTTTGCGCTAGACCATTAGGAAGCAAAATATCTAAGAGGAAAATGCCCTTCAGCAGACACATTTCTGTTGGGTTGGGGTTTTGGATTTTGGGGGAAGGGAGAAAGGCAGTGTTTTGCAGCCTACACTATTAATTATGGCCTCACCTCTCTAACAAGGTAGGAAAAAAAGCTGCCTCATACTATGCTTCCTCAATAACAGGCTATGCGGCAACAGTGAAAGAATAAGGAAGAATCAAGAACACCAACTCTTTTGTCTGCCCATACCATATACCTGTACGGCCAGGGAAACTTAAAACAACTCTCCTTTGTATTTAAATCAGAAGGATAACAACCAGGTGAAGGTGAGGCATTAGAAAAGCACACTGCACCTTAACTATTCCATGGAAAACTCCTGAGGAAGTACTCCAAAAGATGTCTGGCTCTTTGAAGGAAAAAAAAAAAAAGACTGATCACTTAAAACACTGTTGAGATTTTGTACTGCACAATTTTTCCTAATGGCAGCAACAGAACCAATAATGCTTGCAGTGGAAGGAGATATCAAGACTTTGTAACAACTTGAAACAAATCTTTAATTCCAGTTTCCAAAAAGAGACAAGCAGCACCTGGCTCTGTCAAAAATTTTGCCCTTCACTTTCATTTTGATGGATCTGAATTCAATTTTTCTAATCATAGCTGCAAGTTTTATTACTATTTTTTCCTAACTTTGACATTATTTTACAAAGATTCACAATGTCTTCACTGGCACAATATTTGAAGATATTACAATAATTAAAAGAATTTACTAATATTATATTTTTTTCCTGCTTTTAAGTCAAAAGCTAAACATATTTTTTCATTGGTGTTTCTCTGCTCATCTATCAGTGTGTATGGCCCTTACAGGCAATTTATATAGCTTTGATACTGCTGATAAAATTTAAATAGAAAAAAAGCAATGCGTATCCACTGGTGAGCTAATGTGATGCTACCTAACTTGGAAACATCAGTTTGCTTTTGTACCACGTATTTTTGCACCTGTATAAGCTGTAGAAAAATTTTAAACATTTCAACCCACAAAGAACTTTCTGTGTTGTATAAACTCATATTTGGTTGGCTTATGAGTAACATATGCTAAAGAGTAATAATGATCCCAGTCTTGTCATTCCCCTTTATAAAAAGATGAGAACATCTTCAGGTTCTCCAACTCATAAAAGGAAATGTAATCAAAACTGGATATTTTTTTTATTAAAAGAAAAAAAAGTGTATCAGCTGTGCAGCAACATGCTTCTCAAGCAGTTTTACAGAGTCAATTCTAAAACTTAAAAAAGAACAGCAATTTGTATAAGATCAATTAATCAAAAAAGGACAGAAATTTAAATTTAGTGTCTCTGAATAAACACAGACCATCTCAAAACCAAGTCTGTCCTGGTTTGAAAAGGAAGTGAGTTTTTTTGGGATGCTGTGGTCAAACCAATAGGTGCTCAGATTTGAATATTAGCACCTGGTGTGGCCACTGAGGACATGGATATGCCTCTGAGAACACAGAGGGATAAAAGCAGGGAACTCCCAGGGGGAAGCTCTCTTGGGTTCCAGTCCGTGAAGGAGGTCAGACCTCCCCTGCCTGGCTGCAGGCTGGGCAGGGGAGGGGAAGCCATGCGGCCGGTTGAGGTAGGCCGGGCCTTGGACAGAGAAGGGAGGTTAAGGTGCCTGCAGGATGGAAGGGTGGAGGAGCACCAAGAGGCATTGTGCAGCCACCCCATCCCCCCGCCAGGAGAGAGAGAGAGAGAGAGAGAGAGAGAGAGGGAGAGCTGGTGTCTGTGCTTGTGCCACCTTGAAATTTGATAGCACAGCCGGCCAAGAAGGAGAAGGGGGGGGGGGGGGGGGTGTGTGCAATAAGAAGGTGCCTGGCAGGGCAGCCGTGTGGGAGTTCTGGACAGGCAGAGCCTGAGATTTTTAACCCTTTTCTTGGATGATGGAAACCTTACAAATGCTGATCCTCCTGGAGTTGAATGAGAAGAGAGATAGAGATGAGATAAGAGGAAATGGGCCACAAGAGAAGTTGAGAAGAATCTTGGGTGGGCGGAGGTAATGGAGTGGCCTTTGGGTGGACTTTTCTTGTATAGCCATGGACAGAACCATTTTTCCTGTGACACAGAGACTGCATTTAGGGGGAGGCAATGGCTTGGAGCCAAGAGAGTGCAGTGATGTTATGTGAAGGAGTGGCGTGAACAGAGACAACAGGTGAGGAGGGTGGTGGTGGTGCCCTCCATCTTCAGGGAAGAAGAAGATCTCTGTTCTCGAGACCCCTCAGCCCCAGGGGGTGAAATTTGGGGGGGGGACAGGTGTCCCGAAAGTGAGAGACTGTGCTCTTTTTTGGAACTGGGCAAAGCATCCTTAAAAGGAAAACCCTAGAAGCAGCTCTGGTCCATGGGCAGTGGTGAGAGCATTGGGCATGGAAGGAAGATGTCACAATGGCAAATGATCTCCGGGCGGTGCCACGTGTGACAGGAAACACAAGAGGTTTCAACTGTGTTTCCAGGGGAAGCCTATGGTACAAGAGGGACTCCTCACTCCTTGATGAACTGAGAATTGAATATCTAAAGGGTGGTGATGGACTGAGAGTTGGTGATCTGAGGGATGGATGTATTGGAAATTTGGTGGGGAGGAGGAGGAGATGTATTTGTGAGTTTTCATTTTCCTTGTGTGTTTCTTTTTTTTTTCCTTTCCCTTGTAGTTTAGTTAATAAATTCTTCTTTATTTCTAAGTGGGAGCCTGCTTTGCTTATTCCTGGTCACATCTCACAGCATAAACCAGGGAGAGGGTATTCTCATGGGGGCACTGGAATTGTGCCAGTGTCAAACCATGACACATAGTCACAGACAGATCAAGCATACCTGTTGCATAGATGATCCCTTCAGTGCTGAGCTATAGGTCAGACAAATTTTACTCCATTAAGCATTTGCTCTTAACTCAACCATTTTCAGCTGCAAAAAAAGCATCTGAATCTTTAAAAATGAACCCAAATACATACACTCTCGGCCACGGCTGCCTCCTCTTCCCCATCTGTTGGAACTTCCCCATCCACGGCTCATTTCTCTGTCCCCTCGTTTCTCTCTGTTCTCTTTGTTTTCCAAACCTTCTTTTCCAAGGTTTTTCTTCTTTCCCCCTACAGTCTCCCAAGAAGTCTATTTGGATAGAATGGAATTAGATACAAAAGTCAAAAAGGAAGAAACAGCTCTCAATGTATGCTTCTACCTCACATCCCTCCAGTTCATGAGGAAAAAACAGCCATATGGCCATACATATTACACTGATACAAATGGAAACATAAAGTTGCATTTTTTGAAAGAAATGAAAAAGAAACACGTTTTAAAAGTTGGATTTTCTTATGAAATGTTAGAATCCCAAATATTTCTGGCTATAATGGACTTTTACTAGTTCAAGGAAGCCTAGATATGACCACAACACAGAAAATCTGCAAAGCAAGCAACAGTTTCCCTCTCAACTACCTCCATAAATCTAGCAAGGGAGCATGTACAGAGCTATTCTTTTCTCCAAAGGAAATGAAAAAATGTTTATAAGTATCATTGAACAACAGACAGTAAGTACATGGCCGGGGGAACTGCTATCCAGATGTACTAGAATTCAAGCACCAAGAGACAGAATGGCAAAACAATAACTTGGGAAAACTGGAGCTTTGGCTTTAATATTAAATTCCACCTTTAAAATAAATTCAGGGATTATATCAGCTCTATAGAAATTGAAAATAAAACAACTAAAACACTCATCAAGAATAGCACAGCAACTCATATTATGCAATTGCACAGTTAGTCTATTGAGCTGTTAGCTGCAAAACAAAGAAGAAAAGTATTACGTGCAAACCATTAAGATGGCAGAGAGGTTTATGTACATGCCCCCATGTCTAGGAGCTTTTTGTCTAGATAAGGTATTTGAGAGGTAAAATTGCACATGCAAATGAGATCGCATCAACCGTAAAGCACTACAAAAAGCCATGACCTCTGACAGGCACCTGCATTCAACAAAAAAGGTTGGCTATCAATAGTTTCAGGTTCTGTCCTATCTCTTCTCAATTCAGACAACAGCAACTCAGCAGCCCTCACAAGGTAGGCAATGATCAGATAGTCCAAGATGCCTAGAATTGAGGAAACTAATTGTATAAACTCAATGTTTCAGTATCTCCTTTGAAACAATAAGTACTACAATAGTTTTGGGGTTTTTTGGGTTTTTTTTTACATTATATAGGTGAGAAAGAAGGCTGAAATCACTTTTCAGTTTCATCCCCAGTATAGAAGACGATATTGCCATAAACCAACTTAGGTGAAGCACAGACAGCACAGATTACAAGTACAAAATTATGTGTTTGAGCAACACCACATTATTTGTGAGGCAGAAAACTGTTTCCCCCAGTAACTATCACATGGCTTCATCTGCCATAGCCTGTGTAACTGTATTATGTACTAAAATACTCCTAAAACTTTAGTTATTTCACAGGAGAAAAAAACCCAACCTGCACTGACAACTCAAGAACCAAATCTATAAATTTCAGAACACACAACTATTTTACTGATGGGCATGATGCCAAAAATCTTGAACCATTGCAAGAAATACCCAAAACTGGGTAGGTCTGCTAAGTTGAAGAGGAAGCAGCCTCTCCTTAGTAAGGTTTTTCATGACTTAGGAAGGATCAGTAAAAGGATGACTCTAAAAGCATCGGATCCATGCTTTCCCACAGTATAATTTTGAGGAAAGCCTCAAAAAGTTGGGCATGTCCTTTCAGATACAGTATGATGCTACCTTTGGACATGGGAATCCATCACAGACTATTGAATCTGTCTCCTTTTGCAATCAATTAGCTCCCTTACAATTTCAGCTGAGGATGCCTGAGGCAACCCAAATGACAGCTGTGGGCCTGACCTTCAAAAATATGTAACAGAAACTGCCTTGCTGGCCTGGTCTTAGGTGGAAAGAAGAATAATCTGAAAGGTCCCCTTTGTTCTATCTTAAAAGGCTTAGGAAGTAACACATGGTCAGACATAAAATGGATCTTATGACTGTAGGAAGTTAAATTAATAGAAGTCTTGGGCAAAGAAGCATGCCTTTCTCAACTCTCATCCACAAGCCTCTGTCTGTCCAAAGATAGACTGACACAACTGTTTCAAGTGAAGTCTTCATAAAGACTAACAGTCACAGAGCATAAAGCCTTAAATATTACCGCATTTAAAAAAAGACAAAACTGGCAAAGTACCAAGAAATTATAAATGCACATTCTAGCTATCACTCCTTCTTTTAATTCCTCAATTTGGATAGACATGTCTTCTTCCAAATGAGGTAAAAAAAACCTTCCAGTGCATCAAAGCAGTGAAACTAAAAAAAAAGATATTTGGGAATCTGTATTCAGAACTAGTACCACCTCTGCTTCCAACCTTACATCAAATCCACAGTTAAAGTGTTCTGGAGTATAACAACCTTCAAGTTGGAGGCCCACAAATTTGCATTAAGTTTATTTACACTCTGATGAGAACTCCTTCTAATTTATACTCGTTTCTTCTTAAGTCCTTCAAATTGTCTGTATTTGTTTGAGTTGCATTTTGTCTAAAAAGTGCAGTGGGTTCAGAGGGACTTGTCAAAAGAACAATATATGGATATGCTGCTTCTAATTGATAAATGAGCTCAGGAAGTTTCTTCCATGCCATCATCACTTATAAAAATTTGCTAAAGTACGGAAGCATTTAAAATTCATTATCAGTCAGAAAACTATTTTCAACTAGAAAATGGCAAATATGAGAAGTACAAAAGAACACAAAACCAGCATATTACCAACACAGATTTAACCATGAGATGCTCTCTTCTATTCCCAACTTGACAGTTTGTTTCAGCATTATCTATTTCTGTGTTTTAGATGACCTCAACACTTATAAATGAAAAGGGGATAGGAAAGAAAGTCCTCTCAGTCAGAACAGTATGTGTTCTAGATTTAGGGTGTGTGGGGGTGGGTTTCCTCATTAACAATAAGACAGACCACACATCCTGACAAATCACAGGAAATATGGAATGTTCAGCATTAAGAAAGGAAATCCAGGTTTCTTTCCCAATTTAGATGAGATGGAATCTAGCTTACTGTCTTGGACAAACTGTAAGAAGTCCCTCCAGCAAAAGCTTGAGCTGCAGCAAGACATTTTCCTGGTATCTCTCAGGATAGAAAATTGCTGTGTAACATTCTAAACAATATTATTTGTTGTTATATACACATTGTTTAGTCTCCTCTATCTGGTTTTCAATGAAGTTATGCAAATGAACAACAGTGAAAGGATACTTGTATCCTCTTTTGCCATTCATAGTGCTGTCAATGCAACTTTCAGATGTGGAAACCTCCTCCAAATTCAATACTGACAATGCAAACCTACATAAGTTGCACAACTTAAAATATCTACCTGCACTTTAGGTTTATAAAGATTATCCTTTGAGGCAAACAGACTCAGGTCTCATGGTTGAGAGGTGCTACTGATGCTTTAAGTTTTAGCCTTCATATTTTTTAGATTCTCTACTGCCTTAGTGTGTCACTCTGAACTTCATATAAAGTGTTAGTAACTTCTCCTCACAATTTAGTTAGACAAAACAATCCTTTTCCAGCCTGAGAACCAAGGACACTGTTGCAGCTTCAGGCCCAAAAAAGTATAAACAACAGCAAACTGAGGAGAGCAATCTGGGAGAATGTGACTTCATAACCTGAAGCTGCAATTAGATAATTAACCCCAATGTGTAAATGGACCAAAACTTATAAAAATGTAAAAACTCATGACTGGTTGTCCATCTTGCGTAGAGCCACAGCCAGGCTCTTGTACTGCCCACGGTGTATCCTTTTAAGGACTTTTAATAAATACTTACTTTATTCCTTTAACATTGTCTAGCCTCTGTTCCAGGCAGCCTCTCTAGGCATCACTACAAACATTGGAGTAAAAAAACAGGCCTGTGTCTGACAGAGCAATGATTTCTGCTGCAGAGTTAAAATTATTGTATGTAAATGAAAACCAAAAGATTCTGCAAGAAATCAGCTAAACACCTACAACATTATCAAGGTTCAGCCTAGTCTAAGGTATGCATGCAGCAGAAAAGCTGTCCTGGTCTCCATTTCCTCCAAAAGAATTTGGAGGCATGGAAATTGAAAACTTCCAAAATGTGACTTTCCCAATCACTTCTAAGAAGTGGAAACAAAAAAACAGCTTAATAGGAAAGTAAAACCTTACCGTGTCTGAACTTCCTTCCAGTAATATGTTAATTGCTCTGTTCATGTCCCCATTACAATCATGTAGTGCCACTATGCACTCATCCTGGTTTTTCCCCGTCACTTCCATAAGCTGGCAGTAAGAGTCAGACATGTTAAAATATTCAAATTAACTTTGTAAAAATAAGAGTATCACCACAGATTCAAAAAAACACGCATAAGCTACTGTGTCAGAGCAAACTAAAATCCTAAATAAAGGTAAACACAAATTAAATTATAATCACGAAAGCACTCTCACACTTTTTTTTTCCCCTTTAACATTATGCTTGGAGATTTCCTATGCAGAACTTCATTCTTGTCCTTCCCACCAGCACAGCTACAGGCATTATTGATGAGGGTATTATGGCTTCAGGAAGTACAAAACTTCACTTCTGGCACATCACCAAAACAAGTTTATAACAACAAAAAGCACTTAATGCTTCAGAGGAGGTTTTACAAAGGAAAAGTCAATAAAGCTGCATACACAGCTCTGTGAGGTCAAATTATTTTTTAAAATAATACCTCAATTTACCTTTAAGCTATGATTCTATGGTTTTTACTTTTCCTGAAAAATAACCACTATATTGGCAAACTCAGTTTACACAGGTGACATTTTTCCCATGTGTGTGTACACATGAACAACCTGAATGCATTCTTTATTCTGACAATTATTCAATTGTGACCATACTAAAGAGATATAGTCTGGAAGAGATCAGCACAGATGAGTTTTGGCTTAAAGGCCAAAGGAAAATACACCAGTATTACCATACAGTCATAGTTATATTACCACACAATTTCTTGAAAACAGACTTTACAGGGCAATAAGAGCATTTTTTCTAGTTAAATTTCTATCCTTGTGAAAAAGGCTTCATCTAATCAGAAACATGCTCTACCTCCAAAACACAAGTCAGCATTGTCACAGGGCATAAAAACTCCATATCATAAGAAACATACTTGTTTCACTTTATCTTCAAAATCTGTGTCATTCTTATCATAGATCATCTGAGCAAGGCGAATCTGTTCTGCTGTTGCCTGAAAAACAAACATCAAATAAAGTACACAAAATTTAACTAATTTTTTTAAAAGTATCTCCTTGTTATCACAATCACAGAATACACAGAGTTGGAAGGGACCCACAAGGATCATCAAAGTCCAACTCCTGGCCCTGCACAGGACACCCCAACAATCCCACCCTGTGCCTGAGAGCATTGTCCAAACCCTCCTGGAGCTCTGGCAGCCTTGGGCCATGACCATTTCCTGGGAAATCAGTTCAGTGCTCAACCACCCTCTGGGGGAAGAATCTTTTCCTGATATCCAGCCTATCCCTCCCCTGACACAACGTCAGGCCTGTCACTGGTCACTAGTGTCGCTTTATTTTTTTTCTCTCAAGATTCTCAAAAAGAATATACACAACAAGCATAGCTGTGCTACAGGGAAGGGATTAACATCTCTGCCCATTTTATAGTTAAAAACTTAGTTAAAACAGAAGCAATTTCAACATATTCTAATGTGTTTGAACCACAGTTAAAGCTCACCACATAGACAAGACAACCATATAATAGAATTTACCACAGAAGCTTACACTTTGATATTTCTTTTATTTAGTATCTACCACTCCAGAGATAGTTTTATCATAACAAACTGACAATGGTATTTCTAAATTTACCAAATCTCTGATGATCCCTGTTCACATCACCTTCCACACCTCTCCCAATAACCACCTGACTGTAGTTTTATGAGCACGAGACTGAGTCATGCCTCAAGATTCTGTTCATGAACAGCTGAACTTCCTTTTTTATAACTGAATAGTAGTCTCTGAAAATTGCTAAAAAATCTTGCTCTTGACAAAATATTTGGTGCTTTTATAACATTTCTGGACAACAAATCCATGCCGGCAACTTCTCCAAAAACTGAAAGACTAAAATGGATGGATGCAGTAAAGAGCCATAAACCCAAATAGGCTATGGCTACCCTAAAGAGAAAACTACTCAAAAACATTAACGGCACATCATACAGGCTGCTCTTCATAGTGCAGCATCTGCAGCCTACTTAACTGTATTCCCATGAAAATACCGAAGATAACTGTATGCTACATGAACTTGGACCTCATTTGATTTCTGCCCAAACAGAAGAGGCTACTATCTCATACTAGAGAAGGCTGATACTGAAGTGAGCCCGGACCCAAAATGCAAGTTGATGTACTGCAGAAGATTTCATTGAGAAGGGGACCACATCATCCCCCAAAATTCTTGACAGAAAGGATTCATCCTAGGCAGTCTCACTTCACAGGATACTCACATGAAATTCTGTACCTCATGAGTTCAGACTTAATCAGTCTCAAACTGCTTCACTTTTGGAGTTTACCACAAATGCAAGCTTTAGAGAAGATCACCAAGCGTAAATCCTGAGTCTAAAAGATTATTCCACCATAAAACACCAGCTGCTTATTGGCTGAGAAGTTACTGCAGCTGTCCCAATTCCTTGAGGGAAGTAATATTTGCTTTGCTCAGAGTCAATGTTCCAAGACAATCAGCATTTGTAACTGTCCTAGGTGACCTAGATGACCCAAAAAACCTCATGTATTTCCTATCTTCTCCATGCCAACCTGCCCAAGATTATTAGTCTCTTTAAGACCTGACAACCCAGGAAGTGGAACCTGTGTGTTTTACCTCAGTTCAGGGAAAGAAGGGGGGCTGAGTCCTTTTAAAAACAGAGAATGCACACCAATGAGCCCTCTTGTTCTCTCTGGGCTCCCAAAGGGGTTGCCTTGGGCAGGTCTCCCAGTCACAACCCACAAAGCTGCATTTCTCAATCCAAAGCTACTTCAGAGCAGATTTTGAAACACCTTTGCTACTGCTGCTTGCTGTTTCATGAGGAGGGGTTGGGATCCTTTCTTCATGAGTTTTTCAGCTGCTACTCCAGTTCCAGCCACCTCCCATTTGCCAAGGAGGAGTCAGACCCATTCTCCACAAGTTTTCCAGCTGTTGCTCCAGTTCTAGCCATGCCAAGGAGGGAAGTTTCTTCCAGTGTTTCAGCAACATTGAAGCCTTTTGGACAAAAACAGGGTTTTTTCCCAGGTTTTGCTTTGTCCCTGTCCCCTGTCAGTTGTTGTTTGAGGGAGAAAGGAGTTGTGGAACAGCAGACTCAGTTGCTGTGTTGATTTTCCTTTGTTTTCTCTCTCTGCCAGTGGTCCAGAGAAGGGGGCTTCTCCGCCATCTTGTCTTTGTCCTCTAGGCCACATGGGCTGCTACGGCTGCCATCATCTTGGGAGGAGGGGGCTTCTCCACCATCTTGTTTTCTTTGTTCCCAGGGGGACAAGGTGACTCAGCACCTTTGTATCTAGTGGTTATTGCTGTTTTTTTCTTTTTAATAAACTTATTTTTTTCACTTCTATCTTCTCACATTCATTTCTCCTTATTGGTGAAAGAGGAGTGATTAAAACTATGAGAAGGTAACTCATTGTGGAGTCTTCACCCCATATAATTGCCTCAAACTAAGACAGTAACAGAGTTAAATACTCTGCACTACTTCACATTTTCAAAGTGTCACGCTGACAGGCTGACAGCTTCATATGCCAATCAGTAACAAAAGATGAGAGCCTGCTCTGGAATTCCCTGTGCCAGCCCTGGTGCCGCCCTCCACAAAAGCTTCCTGCATCAGTGCGGTGCTGTGTGTAAAGGAGCTTACTCTTTGTATCTATTGAGAGCTCAGCAGAGAGCAAAAATAAAAGGTCTGCTGGTTTCAGAAATTAAGTCCTGATGATCGATCTTCTTGCTCCGACTTCAGCCTCCTCATGCCCACAGCAACTTTTTAGCTAGTGAAGAGATTTTCTTTAAAGGTATCCAGAATATAAACATTCAATGTAATTTCTATAAAGACATGATGGGATATTTGACCAGAAACAGGAAACCATTGAGATTCATTTCTTCTGTAAACCAACCTTTTTCAAGTCCGTGTTAGAAGACAAAAATATACAAACTTTATAATACTATCAAATGAGCAACAATATCTTTCTTTAGCTTTCCTGTTTAAGAAGAAAGCTTAGAAACACAAGCAGGTGCAATATCACTAACATTTATGCCAGTGGATTGCACACAGATAGAATTGAAGATTCAGAAGAAAAAAAAAAACTCAACAAAACCCCACAAGATGTGTTTACTATACAAACACCAAATTAATGTCACAAAAGGTCTTGCTTTTTTTTCCCCGGTGAATGTTTCTTCTTCATTTTTAAGGCACCATTGTTAGAAATGCCATTGTAGTATCCTATAAAACAGTATAATTAAGTTTTAATTGCAACTAAGAAAATGGTATCATCTTAAGACAGCTAGAACTTCACTCAACCTTACAAGATACATTATCTTTGCAGCATAACAGAGTGAAGGAATTTTTTAACAACTTTGAACTACCAGAAAACAGAAGTACGCAAAACACAATGTGACAGTAATAGGCCCGGATCTTAATATAAAATAGTATATTTATTATCCCGAAACAATGAAAAAGAACTGTGATGTAATTTCTTAAATAACTTAAATGATGTTCAATGTGACTATGACAATGAAATCTCCATTTGAGAAAGTAACATAATTCTACATTCAAAAAATGAATCAGTGGTAATTGAATAGTATCATCCCACGTTTCTGTTGATCTGCAAAGCATAAGGAGGGAGGTTCATCTGATCTAAACAATAAAAATATACAGTGCACTAAAACATGTCTACTGTATATTAAATAATCATCTTTTCCACTGAAATGACCAAACCAATATCTATTAGGCAAGAGGTAGAATAAGTGGGAAAAAAATGCAGAAAAAGGTCTAAGACTTTATGCTTAAAATCAATGAATCACATCAGTTGCAAATATACCCTAGTGATAGTCAGTGCAGTCTCCCACTGAGAGCATGTCCCATTAGAGCAACTGCTTGAGGCCAGATGGAGATCCCACAACCTCTCTAATCCATGACAGTGTCTGTGGTAAACAATTTTTTTCCTATTTAACAGCTGGAATTTCCAGTGTTCCAACTCGTGCCATTGTCTCTGAGGCTGGCTTCACCTTTTTTATACCCTTTCATGAGGTATCTGAATAGAAGACAACCTGGCCTTGCCTTCTTAGGGATGAACAAATCCAGTTCCCTCAGTCACTACTCATTCATCCTGTGCTCCAGCCTCTCAACCATCTTCACAGCTCCTTACTGGGCTTGCTCCCATTTGCCAATGTCTGCCTTGCATTAGGGAACCCAAAACTGGGCAGAGTACTCCACTGTCTGGCAAACATGAAAAAAGGGGAAGCCATCACTTCTGTCAACCTGCTCATTATACTCCTGCATACTTACTTGTTATAAAGCAAAACCAAATTCAACTTCATTTGTTGAAAGTCACTTTCTAAACCCACACATTAGCATGAATCACCAGTATGCAAAGCACTGTAACACAAGGAGATAAGGGCTTGAGATCACATAATTAATATTGTACAGAGCAGAAGAGCCTCTCCATGTTAAAGATCAGTCTAGAAAATAAGACAATTTCCCAGGGGAGCACCTCTAGACTGAGAACTGAGGCAATTCTTGAATTTAATCAAATTTTGAAAAGTACCTGGCAAAAGAACAATGAGTTGCCAGGAACAGAGACATTTTGCACTTTAACCCAGGCAAGCACACAACCTGAATATTCTGCTGCTGAGAACCAAGACAATGGGGTAAGAGCTTAATTTCCATCTTGCAGATACTCAAAATAACTTTAGTCTGCTAGTGGACAACCATCTTCATTTCACTTTGTGAAGGCACTGCACAAGAAGTTTAGGATTTTGTGACCTCTAAATATGCTGAACCATGCTGTAGAACACAACATGGATCTAACAAAGCTTTTCCCACTCACCCAAATTCCTCTACTGACCAGAAATTTTCTAGCATCATGAGGCTGGCATATGAAAGAGCTGAGCTTTGAAGACACTAAGGTAACAGGACAGAAATCCTGACAGGGATAGGCATAGAATTCCTCACTCATGGGAAATGTTGCTGAAGAACACAAAGCTCCTTCAGAGACAAGAATACAGGGACAACTTAATGTTGTGCTGGATAACTAAGCACTTAAAGCAAGATATCAAACAAACAGACTTTTCCAAATAAGACCATAGCCCCCCCCCCCCCCCCCCCCCCCCCCATATTTTCCCAGTTTTTACTGACTTGGGGAAGAAACAAATCATTGCATGCTCACTTTCAACTCAAACAAGATTATATAGCAGCACGTACCTGTACTACTTGTTTCTGTGGTTGTGTTGGCTGAGAGGCTGAAATTTGCATTTTGTCCCTAGTACCTCGGGTACGTTCACTGACCGCCGAAGTCATCATATACAGTATATACAAAACAATGTATGTACAAAATAGAAAATCTGAAAGGAAAAAAAGAGTTAAGGCAGGATACTGATTCCATACCCCAGCAATATACAAATGTAGTAGATTGAACTCTTCCTGCCTTTACCACAAACTCTATACAGAGACTCCTGAGAAAGCAGCTTCAATACATTATTTTTGGATTTATTGCAATCTTTACAGTAAAGGGGTAAATGAAGTGGATAAAAAGCATTTTTGTTAGCTGACTTGGATCTGTCTAGATCTCTACTTCCAGACAACATCTGGATCTCACAGCTTTTCCCAGTTATTTAACATTAAGACTTTTCTATCTGCTACTCTGCTGAAATTCCAGCTCCAGCTGGATCACTCCTTAGATTTCTTTAATATCTGCTGTCTTGTTTTGATGCCTAGAATTTAACTATTCATACCCACTCAGAATGCAAACAGAAGTCACATTCACAACACAGGCCATTTCTTTCTTCCCTATCATTAAACTGCTTTCCTGCACACATACATGAAGTCATAGACAATGCCCACTCTACTTCCCACTCTCTCATTCTCTCTTATAGAAAAATTATGATCCTTACCTTTAAATACAGCCTTTGTAGCCAATATTTTTATGTTCTCCCTCCCACTTTAAGAAAATATTTACAAAACTACCTATTTCCCTGCTTTAAACATACATTGGTTGTATGGCAACAAAAGAAAACAAAAACCACACACACCCACCAGTGCTATCCCATTTGTGGTAGTCAGCTTTCATTCTAATTCATTCTCTATCATTACAATTACTTTGAAACAAGAAATTTATTATTCCCCCTTTGTTTTTACAGCATCTGACACAAGGTTAATTGACAAGTATGGCTTATAGTTACTATGATAACAGGAAACAGTCTCGTGACTGGTCAGGTCAGAGTTGATTGCCTGGTTTCTGTCCCATGACACTGGGAAGTAAAACCTGCAAATTTAGGGAACTAAAGTCAACCTACAAGTGGTGTACCTGGGCAGGAGATGTGCAAACAAGCAGCAAAGTGCCTTTACTGCAGCCCAGAAGTATGAACGTGCCTCAATGTGGTATTTACATTCTCTGAACAGAGAGACATAATTCTCTCTCCCAGGATTTTTCCTGGGGAAGGTAGTGAGAAGCTCAGAGAAGAGAAAACAATTCTTATCTCTACTTGCTGCTTCTGTTGTTTGGCACGTATAGAATGTGTTATGGAGATTGCTTACCAAGAGTGATTTGTTACTTGGATTCTGCTGATAGTTCTTTAGATTGATTACCCAATTGGGTCAAAGCTGTGTCATGACTGTCTCAGTCACAGATTTTTCTTTAGTATCTTTTTAGTGTAATATCTTTTTAGTATAGTTTTAATAATAGTATTAGTGTAATATATTATAACTAAATAAGGCATTTGTTCAGCCTTCTGAATCATGGAGTCAGAGTACATTATTCCCTACAATGAGGATGCCCTAAATCTACCTCAGCACACAACTTGTCAGGGCAGCAGCTTTGATGCAAGCTGCTCACTGTCATTCACAAGGAATGGGTACTCAACAAATAAAGTATCAATCAACTCATCACAATTTGAGCATAGCACAATAAGCAATGAAAAAAATAAAACCAAGCACCCTTATAGAGAACATGACAGAGAGCACTAGCCTCTCTGAAAGACAAGCTAATAACTTCACCTATGATAGTCTGGAGTTAGCCCACTGTGATTTAAGATATGTTAATTCCACTGGGTCTCAATTTGTTGTTTAATCCAGGTTTGTTTTTCAGGATGAAAGGGTACTTTAAGGAAAAAGACATGCACGCAAATATTTGAAACTCCCGGGGGGATGAAGCAGCACAGGAAGATCAGCTTGCTGTGAAAACAGCCCAAACAACCTGAATATAACAAGATCTTTAGAGAATGTCTTCATCTTGCCAACTGCAACTCATGAGCAGCACAATTTGGCAACAGGTCTGAAGCAAAAAAACAGTGATGGTAAGAGCCTCTTCCTGGCAGCAGTATGAACTTGCACTTGCTTCAGACAACTGTGGAAACAAACCCACAGTTTGACAGTCTCCATCAAGCCAACATGGGCATGTTATAATCCATTTCAGATGTAATAGTCATCTTAAAGCACAATTGGCAGTAGACACAACAACCAGCCCAACCCCAGCACAAGAAGCAGCTGAAGGGCCCTGCTCCACCACCAACAGTGCACTGACCAGGGCAACATTACACCTCCCTGGCATGGACATACCTTCACCACACCTACTTTAAAGTACCAAAGCAACAGGAAAGAGGAGGGCAGTTAGCAACTGCCTTCGAATTACCATAGTAACTATAATTTTGAGCTTTAAGTGGGATATTACTAATAAGATAGGGATATAGCAGGATGCTCTGTCTGGAGTGGGGGTAAAGCAACTTGAACAATACCCTATTTGCAAAGCTATCACTGGTGAATGGAGAAGGGGGGGTCATGCAGCTCTTGGTGATGAAGAAATCCTAAAGCCAGCCTGACTTATCAGCCCCAAAGTTAAACATCCTGATAGTGAGGTAAAAATATGGCAGACCTGGTAAAGTACCAGAGATAAAGGAACCAACAAGTGATAGTACTGATAACTTATCTAAAGTTGCTGAGCTGACACAGCTGTTGACTGACAGTCAAACACCAGTATAAAATCCCAGTCCTGCTTTTTAATGGTAGGGTCTTCTAATATTATCCTTTCTTGGAGTACATGTGGAGATTTCTTCCTTGAGTGGGGATGCCCCCCAAGGTTATTCCTTGAGACTGAGCAACAGATTTGCCCACAGTCATTGGTATGGGTAATATCAATCTCTACTTAATAATTGTTTTTTCTAGCTTTAATATAATTGCTTTAAAGATAGTGCACTATACTAGTTAGAGTGTGGTGGTGCATCCCCTCTCCACCCTCGGGCCACACTATGATCTGAGAAATGCACATTAGGCCTCGGCCTTGACAGCAGCACCTGGGCTGAGCTCCTCTTGAGCTTATCAGAAACACTGTCTGCTCCCAGAAACTGGTGCTGTTTAAAGAGCTCCTGCTTTTTAACTAACAGCTTTGGAAACTTATTTTTCCTGCCCGAATAACCATCCAAGTGGACTAACATTTGTTATTAAACTTTCAAAGAAAGTTACTGCCCCAAATTGTGGCCAGGATGGAAAATTACTATGACTAAAGCCCACTCTCTTGAAGCCCTATAAACAGCAATCCAAAGTGAGACCCTTTGAGCTTTCCTGGACCACAGCAGGCTGTGACCAGCAACCTCCCTCTGAGTGGGGCCTCTCAGAGCCAGCAAACTCTCAAACTTGCTATACTTGGAGGATCACTGAATGCCAATGACAGATCCCAGGCTGATACCCTCACTCCTCAAGGCTCAACCCTTCACCCACTGAGAAGATGCAAAGGCATCCAATGTGAGTACATCACTGATTTCAAAGAGAATTTTTCATAGGTATATACCTTGTATATATTCTTTAGGTCTGTGCATGTGAGTGTGAATATGCTATAGTAAATGGACTAGGAACGTTGCTCTCATACATTCTCAAGTATTTTAGATTTGTAAGTAAATTGGCTGGTGAGTTACTATTCTGCTACAGTAAATTCTACATTAATCCTTAGTTAAATTGTTTAACTTTAGCTATCAATTAAGTGCGGTTAAAACCTTTGGGCCTAAACTGTTGGTCAAGTCTGGGGCACAGTGTAGCAAGGGGGTCTACTCTCAACTTAGTGACTCAACAGGAGAGTCTTATTTCTTTTTATCCTTACCCCTTGGGTAGCACAGGTTCCAAGCCAGAGGGAGTGGTCAGGGTGAGCATTTTGCATGTGAACCACTCTCTCTCTTTTGTACACTTTTGTTATTAATGTTGCTGCTGTTAGTCTTCATTTTTTTTCTCTCATTTCTGTTTCCAGTAAAATGTTCTTATCTCAACCCTTGATCTTTACCTTTCCTGCCTCCAATTCTCCTCTACAGTAACCCACAGGGGGGAGAGGGGAAAGGGAGGGGGGAACAAGCAGCAGCAGTTTTAGTGGGGGCACTAAATTGGAGAATACCATTCCTAAACCACAATACTCTAATCGCAAAGTTACTCAGGATTTTTCACAATGACAGGGCTGGGAAAAGGCTGCAGGATACTGCTTCATGATAGCATGACTACTGTACATGTACAATGAGTGTAGATTTTACTGCTATGCAGTAGCATGATATAAGCATAAGAAAAAAAAGTGGAGTAAAACATACATGTCTGTAGCTGTTGTCTAAAGCATTTTACCACCTTTATTTACTGCTTGAAAGGAAAAAAGTTTCCAAGAGTCAGATGTTCCTCAGGAGTGGTGCTGATTACTCAGTGTCTGTAATGTCCCAAGCCAATAACACCAAACATGAGCTTATGGATCCTGGGAGGATTTCTGTCTCATCTTAGTTTTCTGTGGTAAATAGGAAGAATATTGATGGCCAGGAGTAGACCTGCATCACTGGCAGAACATCACAGGAGAGAGAAAATGTATTATCAGTACACTTTCATGTTTTACCAATAAAAGAGGATTGCTGGGAGTGGCCAGAGTACCAACACAAAGATATAAACTAACATATACACTTCCACTTATGTTAGCAGAGCATACTGAATAAACAAGTGAACACTCTTAAAACCCACTGACTTGTTAGTCAAAATTATTATTTTGTCAATTCAATCTATAATGACCTAAGAACACCCCCAATCTACAGAAATCAATACTTTTTCACTACCAGCAAAACAATGTTCATTTCAAGGATTACCATTCCTAAACAAATGTTATACAGAGCAAGAGAAATATACAAATAGGTCTTGCAAATAAAGACAGCATTGTTTTGTAAGAGAAAGAAATGTTCACCATCAAAAGACTGGAGTTAGGCAATGGCTGGTTACACATCGAGAGCCCCTCTCAAAAGCATGATGTGGAAGGGGGAATGAACAGGACATGTTTTCCACTAGTAGAGCAAGTTTCAATCATGAAAGTCAAGCAATATGACTAGCATTATTTAAAAAATAAAATTTTCTAATCTCACAATATCTATCTTTGCTATTATCCCACTGTCTCTGTCTAACAGATGCTTTACATTTTAGTATATACTGCTGATGATTATCCTTGTTTTAATCAAAATCTGCCAGCTACACCCAATAAACATCCAACAGACTTGCCCTCAACTTCTTCATAAACATTCAAACTTCAGATGCAACAAGTACCCTTATCCATACATAAATTTCTGAAGGAGGAATCCAAACTTCCCAAAAAAAAAAAAAAAACCCAAAAAAACCTAAGGACAAGTGCACCAAAATTGGAGAAGTCTAAATAACTTCAACCTAGGGCTTTATCTTTCACACAACCAAGGCAATCTTCAGACTACTAAAAACCTGCTTAGCAAAACCCACTTAGCTCTGCTGATGTCATAAAACAACATTCCTCATTTGCCCTGATTCTGAAAAATCAAAAGAGAGTGAATGTACTAGAAGATTCAGAGGACTCAGCCTTATGTTTCAAACATCAATATCTACAAAGTCACTATTGTCATCTTTTGATGCCTTTCTGCAAGAACACCACCATTTTAGATAGCAACCAGCTGAACTTCCACATGCCAAAAGAATAAAATCCTGATCCCTGTCCTAATTATAAGCCTCATGATTGCAAGGACCTGCAAGATGCACTGGTTACCAGCACTTACCGCTGACTGTAACATAACTTTAAGTAAAACAGTTAGAAAATAACATGCAGTTAGTCTATATGTCTAAGCACCACTCTCAGGACCAGGACAACTAGAGGATCTTACTAGACCATAACACAGACCAGACCACAGCTATTGCCATGAAATAGAGAGAGAGAGGGGGAAAAGAAAAAAAAGCTGAACTGGTCCACATAGAAATATAATATATAGAAAATAGGAATTCTCTTTGAGAGGCAGCCATCATGGGGAGCATGCAAGGAAGGGGCAACAGCAAGTTCATTTTTAAAGTATGTTTCTTTGCTGAGTAATAATTGAAGAAAACGTCTTGGCTGTCTGATATTCCAAGACCTGAAAGAAAAATTAAATACATGTTCCTGTCATCTTTGATAGAAGGACCTAATTTCTTGTTCTCTGTCATAGAAAAGGCTTTCCTTATGCAAACCCTCTCTGAAAGGAGGTTGTAGCCAGGTGAGGGTCAGTCTCTTCTCCCAGGTGACCAGCAACACAACAAGACAGTCTTAAGGTACACCAGGGGAAGTTTAGGCTGGACAGTAGGAAGAAGTTCTTCACAGAGAGAGAGACTGGGCATTGGAATGGGCTGCCCAGGGAGGTAGTGGAGTTGCCATCACTGGAGGTGATTAGAGAAGACTGGATGTGGCACTGAGTGCCATGGTCTATTTGACCAGGTGGTGTTAGGTCATAGGTTGGACTATGATCTTTGAGATCTTTTTCATCCTAGTTGATTCTGTGAAAAACTACCAAAGTAGAAGAGAGAAAGTATTCCCATCACTCAGCATACCATATGCTGTCCTGAACTGACTCAGTATCTCGGGTCAGGAAACAGAGAAACCACAGTGGCTCAGAGGTGAGCCCTGGTGCTTACACAGCCATGCACACATTCTACTTCCTCTTGCTACAGGAGGAAAGGAACACCTCCATTTCCAAGTCCTCTGTAGAGAGACAGAATGTAAGAAAATAATGCACAAAGTAATCTCACCTCTGAAGAGTTGCAGCTGTACATAATGCAAAAAGTACTCTCACACTTGAAAAAATGCAGCTGTAATAATCACCAAAGATTAAGAACAAGCCTGCTCTTAATAAGCCACAGCTGTGTCCAATAAGAAGACAAGTGCTACAAAAGAGTGAGTTAAGTGGCTGTGAAGAGAGTTAGAGTTTATCAGTTGTGCTGTGAAGAAAACTAGAGTCAGTTAGCTGCTTTGTGAAAAAGAAAGTCAGTGCTGCAAAGAACTGCCCAAGAGAAATCACCAAGAAGGTATGAGACTTTTGAAATATGATGCCAACAGTCCTCTGCTTTCTTATTTTCTAGCTTAAGGAAATAAAAGAAAATACTAGCCAAGTCAATACATGGTATAATTGCTGTTTATTCCATCACTGCTACATTCACTGGTAAAGAACCATCAGTATTGCAAATTTCTTCATACCTGTTTCTCAACAAAGAAAACCGGAAATGGTAAAGCCCTTGGTATTTTCCCTCCTAGGGTTTCCTTAGTAGCATTCAGTGAAAGGGCACTACAGTATCTACAACTTCCAACAAAGAAGCAGCTAGCAGAACTACAGCCTGGTCATCCCCTGCAACAAATATTCAGACTGAATTATAAACTGCATTAACTAGGAGGCTTGTAAAAAACATTAACTAGTTCTTCACAAAAGGAAAGGTTTTTCTAGCTGAGGAAAAAAAACCAAAACAACAACCAACTAGGTTTTTCAGGGATGAAAATAATTACCCTCTGCAACCAGAAAACATCCTTCCTGAAGTCACACACAAGTGAGGATGGCTGAGCAGAGTTTGGGAGAAAATATCATGACAAGAGTTTTAGTTCATGTTTGGGACCTGGTTGTATATTCATTCAAAGTTCAATCCATAGCGCAGGTAGAACCCAAACAGTTTATTCTGTTAAAATCAAGTTTCAGCTCATATCTAATACAGCACAACTGCAAACTGTCACCACAGAAACAGTACCAAGAACTGAAAGCTCTAAGAGATAATTTTTATTTATCTGCCAACTCTGGACTGCTCCTTCTGTTGTCATAACCATTGTTAGCATCTTGTCTAGGTTAAAACAAGGTGGGTTTTATTCATTTCTTTTGATATGAAACCTCATTTCTGACCTGCTTCAGTCGGAAACTTGATTTTACTCCCAGGTTTTCCTACTTTATTTTGAGCAATATTTTTCTCATGATCACAACTTCTCAACTTGGTGTCACATGTAAATTCACTTATTCTTGTTATGTTGCCCTAGAATTTTCCATGAGGCCAGGTCTATCCAATTTACACCAAAATTATACCAAACTATCCAAAGAGATGAAGGATTAACAATCTTTACAACTTCAAACATACTACACGCTAGAAAGGAGCAGATAAATCAAGTGCCCTCCATGCAATCTCATCAAAAAAGTCATCCAAGCTGTTCTTGTGTGTTTAGCATAAAAAAGATTAAGAAACTAACTAGGAAGCGGGAGATAAATTTTATTTTGCTTTTTCAAAGATACCAAAGAGACAAGTTACATATGATGTCAAATTGCCAAAATTCTTATTGCACTTAATTTAGTATTTATTCTTTCCAAAAGAAGTGGGGGTGAACCACCCTTAAACTTCTCCTAGACCCACAGTCACTGCTCCAGCTCCCCATATTTACCTTTTTCTGCATGTCTGGGCTTATATGTTGTTTGGCTGCCATGTGTTTTCTGTCTCTGAAAGGAGGTCCTCACTCTCCTCCTACCATTTCTTTCCAAACCAGACTAGCTTATAATAAAACTTAAGAATGTGCAAAGAATATTTTTTAAATTTGAAAAATCTGAATTAGCAAATAATTTTTCTTAAAAACTTCCTTCCTATTGATAGAGCATTAAGAAACTTTTTTTCACAGGAATTTATTCACTCATTCTTTTTAAAGCTTACATCTCATTTTAAGTATACTTTTGTATTCTACAGTGTGGTGGTTTGACAGGAAACGTGTTTTTTGGGATGCTGTGGTCAGGCCAATGGATGTTCAGACTTTAATATTGGCATCTAACCTGGCCATTAGGACATGGATCCGCCTCTGAGAACACGGGGTTAAAAGCAGAGCTCTCCCCTGGGAGGCTCTCTTGGGTTCCAGTGAGGAAAGAGTTCGGATTCCAGCTGCTGCTGCTGGGCGGGGGAGGGGAGCCATGCGGCTGGGTGAGGTAGGCTGAGGCTTGGACCGAGAGGGGAGGTGAAGTGGCCCCCGAGGATGGAAGGGTGGGAGAAGTACCAGGAGGCATCGGACAGCCCCCCCAAGAGAGAGAGAGAGCACAGCCTGTGCTTGGGACTATGCTACCTTGAAACTTGATAACATGTGCCGGCAGCACGGCTGAGAAGGAGAAGGGGGGGGGGGGGGGGGGGGGGAAGGGAGGATGCAGCGAGAAGGTGTGCGGCCATTGTGGGAGTTCCTGAGAAGGCAGAGTCCGAGTTTTTAACCCTTTTTTCAGACAATGAAAACTTTACAGAACATTGACCTTTCCTAGAAGAGAGATAGAGTGGAAGATGAAGAAGGAAATGGGCAAGTGTGAGAGAGGTCTGGGCAAGTGAGAGATGGTGGAAGAATAGAGAAGAATCTTAGTGGGAAGAGATGATGGAGTGGCTTTTGCTGGACTCTTTTTGTATAGCCATGGACAGAACCATGTTCCTTGTGATACAGAGACTGCATCTAGGGGGAGGCAATGCCTCAGAACCAAGAGGGTTCAGTGTTGGTACCCCTCGGCCCCAGGGGGTGAAAAATATGGGGGGACAGGTATCCCAAGGGAGAGACTGTGCCCTTTTTGGATTGGGACAAAGCATCCTTAAAAAGACAACCCTAGAAGCAGCTCTGGTCCATGTGCAGTGGTGAGAGCACTGGACATGAGAGCATGAGAGGAAGAGGTCACGACGGCAGATGTACTCCGGGCGGTGACACGGAAACACACGAGGCTTCAACTGTGTTTCCAGGGGAAGCCCATGGTACAAGGACTCCTCTCCTCTTGATGAACTGAGGATTGATTGTCTGAAGTGTGGTGCTGGACCAAGAGTTGGTGATTTGGGGAATAATTTATTGTACTGGAAATTTGGTGGGGGGAGGAGGAAATGTATTTGTAAGGTTTTCATTTTTCCTGTGTGTGTTCCTTTTTATATATAGTTGTAGTGTAGTTAATAAAGTTTTGTTTTCTTTTCTTTCCTAAGTGGGAGCCTGCTTTGCTTATTCCTGGTCACATCTCACAGCAGAAACCAGGGAGAGGGTATCCTCATGGGGGCACTGGCATTGTGCCAGCATCAAACCATGACATACAGGATCATTCATTACCATGCTGTACTAACAGCCCTTGACCCCACAGACATATGCTGACTTTATATGCTGTGCAGCACAACATTAAAATGCCTAAGTAGAAAGCATGTTTTCTAAAACATGCCAAGAAGATGTCACCTATTTCACCATCAATCTATAAAACCAAGCACTCTGCTGCAAGATCGAGTTATTCATTTTGAAAGAAAAGGGACTTCTACTCCTCACATCTCAGTTTATTTATATTAATTGCAGCACCTCACCCTTAGAATTCTGAGACTGCATCTAGACTATATGCTTTGCTAACTGTGGTGTTCAATTCTAGAGAAAGTATTAAAATATTTCAAGTATCAGCTTTAGCAATCATATTGCACCTCAGCCTAAATTATCTTACATGCTGTATGTACATTAAACCATTATTTACAATCCACACAATTCCAAGATAGAACATACACATGACTTAGGCAATTTTATCACTATCAGACAATTAAATGTTTGACCTGTTTCTTTCCTTACAGAACCACCAAATTATAGCCTTCATTTCAGCTAGAGCAAAGACAGCCAATTACTCATTATTTGCAATAACAGAAGTTATTTGGATTTGAAATATGCATCTTATTGCATTTTCACAGCATTTTAAACACACATCCCAAACCCACCCACCTCTCCACCTATCAAGAGTCAAGAATTACTGTTACCACCACCCCCTACACTAAATTAAATCATTGATCCACCTCCTTCTCAAAGGCATGTAAAAGCATATGGCCTTGAGTTTGTCTGAAAAAGACTACGTCAAGTAGCTTAACCCTTAACCTAGAGAAAAAGAAAGCTTTGAGGAGGGTGTCTCAAAGCATATAAATACCTGAAGGGAAGGTACAAAAACAGAGCCAGGCTCTTTTCAGCAGTACCCAGTGATAGGACCAGAGGCAATGGGTACAAGTATTTTATGATTAAAAAAACACAATTCGGTTAACATTTGAAACCAAAAAGAGGAAACAAAAGGGTTTTCAGAAGCCATATGCTTCATTCTATATTATTATATCCATCATCCTCAAAACACTTAAAATAAATACAGTTGAAAATAAATTATTTTCTTTGCTCAAATACAGTTACAAATAATAATTCATTTTCTTTGCTCAAAAGCAATCTCAATATGGTCTCTAAAACATCATCCTACTTCCAGGAACAGTATTTTAGTCACAAGAAATACAACTAAAATGTTCTAGATGAAGCCTATACCACACAGAATAAAATTGCAGAAAAACTTCCTCTCTCTACAGCTAATCATTAAAAATGTTTAGGAATATGATCATGGCTACTGAATTTAAATTTTACTCCTTCAACCACAGGGCTGCCTAACAGATTAAGATGGACTCCCCCCCCCCATTAAACCAGGTCAAAAAAAGTACAACCTAATAATTTAAATCTAGAGGTTAAGAAAGTGTTTGTGTTTTCTCCATTTAACTTTGGATTCAAATAGTGAATGATCCCATAACACAAATTCCACTGAATCTGCATCTTTTGCAGATCTGTAATAACCAGTGTTTCCTGTACAGTAAAGCAAAAAAAAAATCCCACCCCAACCATAAAGTTTACAACATAAATATTACTTTGAGCAAACCTTAAGTCTTGAGAAAGGTCAAAGATCTCTTGATATGGAAAACATTTCATCGTTTTTAATGCAAAATGCTACATACATTCAAGTTAAGAACTCCTCCAAGCTCATCTATTGGAGGACTGATTTAAGAAGCTAGGGAGGAAGGGGAAAAAAGCTTGGCAATTTTACCTTCAAAAGAAGCCGCAGTGTCCTGCAGCTTTCACAAAGACAGCTGAACAAAAACCCAAAAATTCAAGAGAACTGAGAGTAGAAACAAGTCCAAGGGAGCTGAGCAAAGTTGTTCACATAAGCTATCTTACAAGCTTTAGTCTAGAGGGAACATAAATAAAACAGTATGCTCAGCAAAATAATTATGCTATAGTAAAAGCAAGCTGAGCAAGCCATGAGATCTTAGGCATCAGACTGTATCACCTCTAATCTGTCTTTAGTCACTGTTTACTCTTTGTAGCATTGCAAAGTAATGGGAAGAAAAGGGCTGAGGGTACCACACCTGAAACAGCCTGCAGGAGCCCCAGGCAGATGGGTAGTTCCAACAAATTCCCAATTTGGATGGCCAAAATTAAGGAGTATGGACTTTCAAGTCAGAGCAAAACAGAAAAACCCTCTGTATTATTTGTAAATTATGAACCTGAGGCAATTATAAAGGAGCTACTTCACCTTTCATCCTGATTAGGAAAGTTATATGAAAAACAGTACAAGTCAAAACTAGGTCTCTGAGAAGCAAAGAGGACATAATGGGCTACAAACAAGCAGATTGTATTAGAAAAAAAACAACTATGAATTCAACAAAATGCTCCGGCAGAATAACAATACATATTTCCTCAAGCACCTTCCATTCAATAATTTTGAAGTCTACAAACACAACACTAAATTTCTTTAATTTTCAGCTACAAAGGGGATAAGTCATTTGGCTTCTCTTTTACCAAGGCCATATGAGGCTTTTGCAAACCCAGGCACAGAAAACAGGTCTTCAGAATCCTGCTCAGGTGCTTTAACCAAATAAGAGTCAAAGATAAATTTAAAAAAATATTAAAATATATTCGTTTGTATTCCTAGTCTTTCATGAAGTACCTATTCAAGTACTGGTACTAAACATCACTTAAATTGCAACTAAATATTACTATCATTAGCAATACTATCAATGGTAATAATTAACAGAATATTAACAGTCCATGATACATAAATTGCTCAAGCACTATTAATCAGCATACTATTCTGCTACAATCAGTATCACTAGGAGGACACCAATAAATGTAAAACATACCAAGAAATGTCATTCTATGAGAAAAGCATCACAGAAATCCATGAAAGAAATGTAAAACACCACAAGTCTACTCCTAAGTTCTATAAAGGTTCCTTAAAAATCTAAAAAAAAAAAAAAACCCAAACCAAAACAAGACAACACACTACAAAAAAAAAAAAAAAAAAAAAAAAAAAAGGCAACCAAAAACCACACACACACTCCTGATAACAGACAAGATTTTTTTGGTTGGGTTTTCCCTTAGCTTCCTTAGATTTTAGTGGCGAGTCAGTAACTCCAAAGTCCTCCTGAATTGTCAAATCCTTTTGCAATTCATGGCACCAGGAGCTTTTTTGAGGACTGGCCAAAACAATGCAAGTGAAACAGTCTAAATTTCTGAATTTACATGCCTTTGTTTTTATTACTATAAACACTTAAAAAAAAATCAACATACTGATAAAACTGCAACTAGAACAGAGCTTGCCCCATTCCCACTCATCCCTACCTCCTTTAAATTGCTGAGGTCATAAACACAGCTGCCTCATTTTCTACAAAATTGATTTACACTAGTTAATCCAGTTTCTCAGTGTAACCTTCCAGGAGTCCCAAACATCATTAATGCTACAAAATTATTTAGCCTTGCTTGCTTTCAAGTTACCTAGTATAAGGTTAAAAATATATTCTTCAAACAAGTTAGATCAAACCACCACAGAAAGATCAGGCCCAGGTATCAATATTGAGGGAATTACTAAAAGGCCCTAGTTCATATTAAAAAAGTAAAGCCTCGGAAGGCTGAATTGCTACCATTTGTTGTGAAGAGTTCTGCTTCAATGGCACGTGCTACTTCCCCTCCCCTCACACCCAGCTCCAATTTCTCTTCTTGAAAACAGCTGCTCTCACACCAGAATAGCCTCTCCATTTCACCAGGCACCGCCACTACCCCAGAGGCTATCACACCTTGATCTGCTGCTGTATTATAAGCATTCAGTATTCACTCAAATTGAGATTACTAAGGACCGATTACTGCTTGGTAGCTAGAGACAAAGCAGGCTAACCCTTATGAGCTTCCCCTTACATAGCTCCACACCAAACCAGAAGTTTTTGTTCCACTAGACCGCATATTCCTTTTGAAGGTAACCAAGCTACATGTCCATACACCAAGCTCAAAGGTGCACCAGGTCCCTTTCTACATCCAGTTTCTTGCAGAAGGGTTTCTACCCACTCACTTTTCTGCTACAATTTTCTTCAGCAACAATAGCAGACACAGAAGAGCTTTCTTTTTTTGTTCTTTTTTAATAACAAAAAGCCAGTCCAATAATAAAGCCCTGCACTAACTTGCAATTCTCAACAAGCACACATAGTCAGGGTTGAGGAAAGACCAAGTAGAAATGGTTAGCAGAAATCTCAAGTAACCTAGTGTTGCTGCCAATATGTTACCGTCAGTGAATTCTGTAGCTGTGACTGCAACACAGCTACCCTACCACACCAGTGAGAGAGCAATGGGGAAGGAAATAAAGAAAACATGAAACTAATACCCTACACAAGGCACAAATCAATAGTTTTTGTTCCCTTCCCATGATGCCAGCCCACCTTTGGCCCAACTCGAGATTAGAAAGAGACCCCTCCCTCCACCAGATGCACTTATCCGAAAGGTCCACTGCACCCCCCGCCCTTTCTTCACACCCACAAGCCCAAAGAACCAGGAGAAGCACAAATCCTTAAGGAGAGAATTCCCCCCCCCCCCCCCCCCCCCCAGCTATAACGAGATGAGAAATATGGAGAAGGGGGTGCAAGACCTCCTCTCCAGAATAGAAAAGGGCAGAAAATGAATGCACCTCTCCCGACACCCACCAGGTGGGCTTCCCCTCCCCACACGAACCCGGACTGGGGCAGGAGCTACCCGCACCCGCGGCCTACTCAGCGGCTCCTAACCGCGCCCCTGAGAAAATAGGGGGAAGGGGGAAAGGTGGTAATCTAGAACAGGACGAAGCTTCCCTCGGGCACCCGCCAGCATAAGTAGGGCAGAGCCACCTCCCCTCACGCCACCACCCTCGTTCCCCCCGCAGCTAGGAAGGGGCAAAAAGCCCGGCGAGGAAGGGCGGTCCTAGCAGACACCCGCCGCAGGACAATAGCTCACACCAGAATGAGGAACCGGCCCTAGGCGGCAGACCCGTCCCAGGGCCTCAGACCGCTGAGGGTCCAACAGCCACCCCCAGACCGTTAAGATGAGAAGGGGCACTAGGCCTCCCTTGGGCGCGCAAGTCCACCACAGCCACCACGCGCACAGGGCAAGCAGCGAATAAAGGGGCAGATGCACGCGTATTCCCGTCCATCCGTTTCCCCTCCCCCACTCCCCGCAGGAGGCAGCCCCAGCCCCCCTACGCGATACCTGCCCAATGTGCTCACAAAGCAGCAGTAGCGCTCACCACCGTCACGTGACCACCTGCCTGGCTCCCCCTCCTTCCGCACGCACACGTGAGGCCGCTCCCCCGTCACGTGACACCACATTGCGCTCTCCCCTTCCGGGCACTTCACTCCTCACCAGCCCTTCCATCTGCCCTGACACGCATATAACCAGGGCTTTGCCCCTCCCCCCAAGCGCCCGCGCAGCGGAGGGGTAGGCTAAACCCCTTCAAAGCTGCGCTGAGGGGAGGGGGTGTAGGGTCTGTCTCCGTGAAGGGGTCTTCTCTGTACTGGCTCGTCCCCATTGCCAGCTACTCCGTGGACGGCTCTGAGAGAAGGCCGCAGCCGTTCCTAGGGTTGCTCCGTGGAGGGTTGATGCGTTGGCGGAGCCCGACCGGGAAGGGCATCTGCGGGAATGGGCAGCCCCACCTTAGCTCTCTTTCAGGCTGCGGGGCGACAAAGACTTAGCATCCTAGAGAGCAGCCTGGGCCATGGTGGGATGGGTTTAGGAACAGGGCGAACGTTCAGAATCATGGTTCAGTACCTCTCACTGGTCAAAGGAACAGTTCGAACTAGGAGCTCTGAGTTTTTTTGGCTTTATTTCTTTTAAAAAGTGAGCTTTATTTTCTGCTCTCCAGGATTTTGGCAGGAGTCATTTATATCACAGATTAAAACTCATTCAGATTGCCAGATTATGTTTGTCAGGAAAATTAATCCATGATGTCAGAAATTTATGTCCAAAAAAGATACAGAGTAGTCCTGTAACTTTATTTGAATAAAGGAAGAGGCCATGGGGCATTTCTCATGGGGTCTCTCAAATTGCTGGAGGACACAGCCTCCTTTTTATCCTAATTTCCCAGCCACATTTCCCTCTCTTTTTCCCCATTGACTGAGGTACTTGAGAGGTACAGACTTCCCGAATTGCTTAATACCTAAGACCCTCTTCTAATGTGCCTCCCCCCCTTCTTTTTCTTTGTATCTCTGTTCTTTTTCCCTAAGTCCAAGAATTTAGTATGGCCTTGAGGGAGCAACAGTCTGTGTCAATTAGTGGAATTGCTATGGAATTGATGGTCCCCCCCATTGCTTCTTTCACCTATCAGTATCTGGCTTTGTCTACCAGCAGGCCCACAGTCTGTAAAGACACATCCCTCTCATTCCTTTCAATCCCCCCTCTTCTTATTTTATAAATAATTGTCTTAATTTTTTTTTCTTCCTAGATATTTTTTTTGTGATTATTTGCAGTGACCTCATTTTCTGTCCTTTTGTAGCCATTTCTGGATCAGTAGGCATGGCTACTACTGCATCCCCTTGATCACGTGCTGAATGAGCTGCACTAGACAAGGTATCATGCACGGTAAAAAGATTAGAGTTGCTATAGCACATAAGAGGAAAACCAGCATTGGTTTAACCCATAGTCCATGAAAACGTGTCCATCTTTTCTCATGTGTTCTATGTTTGGACTGGAACTGGTGCCTTGAAAAGGCTGACCTGGAACAGAGACTAGACAGAGCTAAGAGAATAAAGTAGGTATTTATTAAAAGGCCTTAAAAGGATGCACCTTGGGCAGAACAAGAGCCTGGCCAGGGCTACACCCAAGATGGACCCAAAACGGTCACAAAATGGATGACCGGTCACGAGGTTTCACACTTTTATACGTTTTGGTCCATTTGCATACTGGGCTTAATTGTCCAATTACAGCTTCAGGTTATGACGTTCCATCCTTGTTTTCTCTCTTCAGTTCTCTGTTGTCTATGCTTTTTGGGCCTGAAACTTGTAACGGTTGTCCTTGGTCTCAAGCTGGAAAAGGATTGTTTTGTCTAACTACCCTGTGAAGAGAACTTACTGACACTTAATATGAAGCTCAGAGCTACACACCTAGGCAGCACAGAATCTGAGAAATATGAAAGCTAAAAATTAAGGCATCAATACATGAGCTTTCTTAAATTTTTTATGTTTTACTACTTTTCCGTTGTCATCTATTTGCAAACAGATATTTGAGTAATTTAATTTTTCATGAACTTCTGCTAATAGATCATATACTTTGATTCCTAACTGATTTTCCTGAACTTGTGTGTAGAGAGCTTTTTGGATAATTGGTTAGCTGAGAAAGGACATTCCGATGTGATACCGATGGATAAGGGTAAGAGAAACAAGCTGGGAACTGAGCAACCGGTGCCTAATTACTGACGAAGGTCACAGTGACCTTCTCTAAAACGGGAAGACGGGGGAGAAAATTGCTTGCCAGAAAATGTAGCTATCCCAAGGTAGAGAAATTAGAAGAATGTACACATAGAAGCAAAATAATTGTTAAGAGATAGAAGTAGGTGTGTTTGATCTAAGTGTGCTTTAACCAATAATGAGCTCGGCTTTTGCAATATGTATAAGCTTCATTAACACTAATATAAATATGTGTGGAGTTTCAATAAACTTCGAGATTTGCTATTCATCGCATATGGTGTGTCGCATCTCTCCCGCCGCTACGACACTTGTGGTAGTAAAAAAAGAACAATTGTGTAATATACCCCACATAATATATCCCTGACCAGTTTGGAGGTAACCTGCAATAAGCATGTTCGTCACAAATCCAACAATGCCCTTTCAAAGTCCAGGTTCCATTGGCAAAGGGGCTTTTCTATTTTTCATCATGATTTGGTGGGTCAAAATACAGCTTGCTTCATGGGCCTAACGGTCCTCCAACAATAGTTGCCCCACCATAAGAATCACAGTATTTGCATTTCCTAGCTCCCACATGAGGTTTCCTGCCACAGCCCACCGGAGCCTGGGCTAGCTCTTAGAACTCCAGTGCTGCGCCAGGAGTGGGGAACTGCCTCGGTATGGGGATTTACCAGAGGCAGAACCTTTATAGACACTTGCTCTATGGTGCCAGATACAAGCCATGATAGGGACCAGGCAGAGGAGAAAGGAGGAGGCTCTCCATCTTGAGGTTCCACAAAGAAGGGTTTATTCCAAGTAAAGGGAACAGAAAGAAAAAGCACTAAACACTATTGGCCAAGGGGTTTTATACAGATACAACTCAGGGGGTGGATACAAACAGCTAACCAATAGGGAATCCTCAGGGGAGGAGTGAGGGGATTACATCAAGTGTCTGGGGCCAGTTGGGGTAGGAGGGTGGAGAGGATGGGTCACATAGGCCAATGAGGCTTTAAGGAATAGGGGAATTCCAAAGGGGTGGTGTAGTCAGGGATTGGCCCAAGGTGAGAGTGGTAGGGAAGGTTCTGGAACAAAAAGGGCCTAGGTTGCCTTGACAGGCAGGGAAAGAGCTGGAACAAGGGGTAGGGAATGACATGAGGAGCTTTGAGGGAGGGTAAAACCCAGGGGTAAACCAACTTGGGGAGAACATGGGGGTACAACAGAATGAACCACTTAACAAGGAATCAATAACGTAAATTCGAACCGCAACAGTTTCCACCTACAGTTACATCCCAGATCTGTTTTGTTAGATCTGGACCAGAAATTATTAAAAAGGATTCGAGTTCCATTTCGGTGTTGCCACTTTCACTGATAATCATGGACAACGTGTCCTACTTGTGGAATTATCTCAGGGGGAGCTTGAAAATAAGGGATCAAAAATCCTGTTCCTCCCCACTGCTTTACAGCCTTCAAAATCTCTTCAGTAATTATGGTAGGAACACCTTATCCAGCTACCATTAGTGAGCTTAACATGTGTTTGATTCCATCTGCCTCGATATTTGGAACAATCATAAGAAGGGTAGTTGGGGTCCAAATGTCTAAACCCAAATATAAAGTCCAGTCACAAATACTTTTTTCCACGTATATATGTCCTCTGTTTTATTTAGACAATAAATGCCTTTTTCAGAAGAATGAAGTCACCATGGACTTCCTTCCTCATCTCAAAATCCCATCCCATTATGGACTTTACTCAGGGTGCTGACCCACCATTTAGGTACAACTAGGCTGGCCACCCATGGCCAGTCTTCAGATCCTCCTGGCCTATCTGCAGACCCAACAATTGCTAAGGTTAAAGGTTTTTGTTACTTCTTTTCCTAGAACTAAAAAAACAATTCTCCTACCTCTGGCCTGAATCTAACTGACAATATAAAAGATTATTAATATTAAGAAAAACGTTCTAATGGTGTAATCTAATTACCTAATCTAATTCTCACATTGTCATCCACACCACCTGTGATGAGTGAAGGCACAGAAAGCACTTAACAGAAAACAATGACAGCAAGGATTTGTCCCTCAATGACTGGAGATCTGAAGGGAAGGATTCCCATACAGACTATTTCAGCAGACAGTCTGTGGGTAGGCACACAGGCCTTCCCCTGATGTCAATGCATTGGCTACTGCTCCGATTCACTCTTGCAGAGTGTCAGTCACGGCCTCCTGTCCTTCTCCTCCAGCTAGGAAGTCCAAATCTCTGGGGCCTTAGAGACCTTGACCCAGGTGTGATGGGTCCACCCGTGTTCAGCTGTCTTGACAACTGTTTCTGTGGTCAGCCACACTTGGAAAGGTCCACACCACTTTGCCATCAGTGGTGCTTCTTTCCACTTCTTAACTAGAACCCAATCTCCTGGTTGGATGTTACAAACAACCAAGTCCAAAGGCAGGGTCTGTGCCAGCTGAGCTTCCTGTCAAAGAGATTTCACAGGAGAAAGTACCCTGGCCTCATATTGTTTTAAATATGCATCACATATTTCTACCCCCCACTAAGTTGAGAATTACAAGGGTAAGGAATTCCAAGCATCAATTCAAAGGGAGATAATTGAGTATCTCCCCGGGGTCTGGCCCTTATTCTTGCCAAAGCCAGTAGCAAAAGCCGTACCCATGGCATTTTAGTTTCTATCACCATCTTCAAAAGGTGTTTATTTCTCCATTCATTCTTTCTACCTGACCCAAGCTCTGGGAGTGCCACAGGGTATGGAGGTCCCATTGTATTCCTAAAGCAGTCATAACCCCTTGAAGGATCTTTCCTATAAAATGAGTTTCCCTATCTAAGTCTATTGCTTCCACAATCCCATATCTTGGGATTATTTGTTCCAAAAATACCTTAATAACTGATCCCTTAGGTGCTAAAGCAGTTGGAAATGCTTCTGGTCACCTGGTTAGCTGACATACTATTACCAGAAGATATTCAAACCTTCCCACTCCAGGCATTTCATTAAAATCCACCTGACATCTTTGGAAGGGACATACAGCCCAAGGCCTCCCTCCCCTGGCAATTTTCTTTGTAACTCTGTTATTTGCATTAGCATAAATCAAACAACCCTTGTCAGCAATGGAGAGAGACAGGGAGACTGACTTGGTGATCACAATCCAATTTTATTGTGGGATACAAATGCTTATATACTATTTCAGGGAGACTAGTTATGTGTACTACAATGATTAGGTTAAAATCACACACAAGCTTATGCATATAACAGCATCTCTTCCTTGCAGAGTTTAATGGGATTTTCTTTTTCCAGTAAACCCATTCAATTTAATCTTCTTGCAATCTAGGTCTAATTTTCAAAGTTCCATTTGCTTTTGCCAAGGCATCCTGTTATCAAATCTCTTATGTTAACCAGGTCCAAAGTCCATCATCTGTCTTGTGTCCCCCAACATTCCAACATCTCCCCCTTTCCTTTCGACCAAAAATACTCTTTTAATGGCCTTATTAATTAATCTCTGCACATATTGAGAGATATCATGATTACTACAATTATTATCCAAATTACCACATACATACCACATATCCTAAAAAGACTCTTTTAGTTAGAAACTCCAGCCACCAAAAGGCTCAGGCTTGATCTTTATAAACTAAAAACGTTCCTGATGGCAGCTGCATTACTGGATTTAGAGAGGCTGCCAGAAGTGTAATTGTACCAAAAGGTTTGATTCTTATACATGGGGTGATAGGGAGTAACATCCCAAGCTTCAGACTGATTTCTTCCCATGTATTTAAAATTAACACAAAAATCCAATTTCACAGAACCCAGGAACTCTAATTCTTGGGGTTCCAAGGGTGTTTCAGGAAGGTATGGGATTCAATTTGATATGATTTGATTTGCTTTCCAAAAAAAAAAATTTTTTAGTGTAAAGTTCTGGAGGAGCTATATTCCTCCTAATTTTTTGGTTTTTAATAATGTGTTTCTTGTTATGAACATGAAGGTAACATAAAAGCGTAACAATATGTAATAAAACAATAAACTTATAGTAAGTAAAAATAAATCAGATAATAGATACCATTAGTAGCACATGAAAAATAGAATGGTGATTTAAAACAATACATTATCAATTTCCTAAATATTGTACTATTACTTAGAGCCTGTAGTAATCGGCAAGCTTTATTTTTTAAAGTGAGGGCTTGGAAAATCATTCCTGGGTAAGATTTCCAAGTTCACCTTAAAAGGAGGTTTAGCTATTATAGGTCCAAATTTGGTAAATCAAAATTACTTGAATATAATTTTGGTGCAGAAAATTTTCTCTACTAGTTAAGGCCAGGACTTGGCCAGGGTCCAGGCTTTTAACTGGAAGAGTCTTTTTAATATATTTTAGAAACCTCTTAGTAATAGTAGGTAGAAAAATATTATATGTCTTATAAATAGCTATACAACAATAAGTGAAGGTTTGTAAAGTAGCTGGCTTTCTTATTTATTGTTAGTTAGTCAATGGTACCATAGACAAATAGCAAATGAATAAAGTAATGCTTGTTATAAAAAGTCAGTGAATTCACATCATTAAATTAACAGCATAATCAGGGTTACTTAATATATCAGTAGAAATTGTCTTAAGAAATTGAGGTTATATTTTCCTAGACATATATGATGTTATAAATGATCAGCCAGAAATCCAAATTTATGAATGCGAAAGATTTTATTTTCGCGACCAAAATACAGTCCTCAAAAACCACAGTCAAAGAGACAGCGTTGATCCTGGGATCGACGCTGGGTGAACCTAGATCCGACCTCTATTGCATCGGATATCCCTCTGTTCACAAATGCCGTTTCCAGCGGGGCTGTTTTATACAGTTTTTTATGCCTGAGGCAGAGGTGCCCCGATTTCTTTTGTAACCCTGCATATGTATGAAGTTTTCTTTCACTGTGCAGGGCTGGACAAATGCCGTTTCCTGAGTAGTGGCAGGCGCTGATCATGTCAAGGGAAGTAGTGTATTCAGTTGTACGTTTCTTGGCGACTTCGGTTATCTTGATTGATGATATCTATCAAGTGATGATCGTCCTTGGGTGTTCCCTGATGGTTCCAGAGGAAGCCCATCATTGCGCCAGCCATGTTCTTTATTAGTAAACGAGGCATTGTTCTCCTGCTGCCACCAGGAGTTTCATAATTCCAATGTGGTAATCTGTCTCCAGGTTGCTCATGGTCAGAGGCTCCTTGGATATTAAATTCCTTTTACCTTTTTTCTTTTTACATTTTCCCCTTAAGCATGAATTACTTCACATTATATATTACAATCCCTCCCCTTCTATATAAACACATTCATTCATGCTTCCCACTACAACCCTCATATCTATTATCCACGTTTTAGCTAAAGCTACCCTTCACCTTAAAGAGTTTCCTACAAGGACAGGAGGGACTCTTTCAGACTCTCTCTGTGTCCTGTTCTCCTTGTGGGACCCCTTGGTATAATTTGTAATCGTTTCCATCACCTTTGATTTGTTTTTCAAATTTCGCTAGGACTTCGGCTGCCTTACTTTCCCGTTCACCTTCCCCCACGTTCATGATTTTGGATATCTTGTTGTTTTCAGAGGCCAACTCCGGGTCCATTGACACAGCCACTATTTGCATGCCCTGTACCATGGAGTGTATCAGCCTAATAAAGCAAGGTATTAGGCACAGTAGGAATATGACCCCGGCTACTGAACACATCACAAAAAATATTATCTTTTTCCACCAGGCTCCATCGTATAGGTGGTCCCACCAAGTTGCCTGCAAGATGGAATTCCATTTTTGGACTGCGACATGAGCCACCTTTTTGATTTCTGCTGCCAAACCTCTGATGGTTTCTCCATAATCGTCAATCTAAAGATGTAATACCACTCCTGAGAGTCCAATTCTATTATATCTAAATCTGTTGCAAGAGTTAAGATGTGGTCAGTCAGCTCGAGTTCTTCTTCCAAACACTGGGTACACAAGCCTTAGGCCACTGTCCCCTTCTACAATGTATAACATAAACTTCCAGACAGTACTCGCACTTAAAGTACATGAACAGATAACATACACAACCAGGCAGTATACAACTTATCCGCTCTCCGTCGGTCATTTACTTGGTCGGCGTAGTTTTATCTTTAAGTCCCCAGGGGAAGAGGTGACTCTCCACGTGGGATCCTCCTCCCGATGCTCGACCTTTCAGCCTTTTTCTGCCATCCGAATGGCCATGTCTGTTGTCAGAAGGACAAGAAAGGGACCTTCCCAGTGAGGGGAGAGGGGAACTTCTTTCCAAACTTTTACAAGCACTTTGTCTCCCGGTTGTATTTTGTGGATAGCAAACCCCAGAGGAGCACTCTGAGATACTATCCCATGTTTCCTTAGTTCCTGTAAACTCTTATTTATCGCTATCAAATAGGGTTGAATTTGACTATCCTCCAACCTGGGGTGTCCCACCAGCATTCCATGTTCATATGGCATTCCATATAACATTTCAAAGGGTGAGAGCCCCGTCTCAGAGTGAGGCATAGTCCTGATAGTAAGCAAGGCAAGGGGGAGGTATTTCAACCAGGACATCCGAGTTTCCAATATTAATTTTGATAATTGAGCTTTCAGCGTCTGATTCATTCTTTCAACCTGTCCTGAACTCTGGGGATGCCACGGAGTGTGCCATTTCCACCGGATGCCTAGAGCCTCTGACAATTGCTTAATAATTTTCGAGGTGAAATGAGTTCCCTGGTCCGAATCTATGTAATTCACTACCCCATATCAGGGTACCACTTCTTCCAAAAGTATTTTAGATACTGTTTGAGCTGTTGCCCTTGAGCTTGGAAAAGCCTCCACCCAATGGGTCAGTTTATCTACTATCACTAACAAGAATTTGTACCTTTCCACCTTGGGAAGTTCAGTAAAATCAACTTGAATTCTTTTGAAAGGACTGTATGCTATGGGTTGGCTCCCCAGGATTGCCTGTCGTGCCTTAGCTCAGTTAAGTTTCTGGCAGATCAGGCATCCTTGTATGTCCTGCTTGGCCAATTCATAAATTCCTCTGCATCCAAAAAACTTCAAAAACTGTTCCGCAAGGGCCTGAGCCCCTCAGTGTGTTTGTTGGTGCAGTCTCCTCAAGATTCTTCTGGTATAACCCTTTGACACCAACTCTCACCCATCTGGTAATTTCCACTTACCTTCCTCCAATCTCCCCCCAATTTTCTCGTAACCTTTGATCTCCTTTTGGGAGGGCTGTGGAGGATATTCTGGGACTTCTGGTCCTTCGACCTCTTGGGTACTTACTGTCAGTAAAGCTGCATTTTTGGCCTCTTTGTCTGCCAAATTGTTTTCCCGGATCTGAAACTGCATTCCTGCCTGGTGTCCTTTTACGTGTACTATTGAAATTTCCTCTGGCTCTCTTACGACCTCCAAAATTTGCCTTATCAATTCCCCCCGCACCAGTCCTTGCCCTCGAGTGTTGATCAGCCCTCTCTCTTCCCAAATCTTTCCGAATGTGTGAACCACCCTGTCGTGAACGGCGGGAGAAATGCGACACACCATATGCGTGAATAGCAAATCCCAAAGTTTATTGAAAACCCACACATATTTATATTGGTGTTAATGAAGCTTATACATATTGCAAAAGCTGAGCTCATTATTGGTTAAAGCACACTTAGATCAACCACACCTACTGCTATCTTCTAACAATTGTTTTGCTTCTATGTTTGCATTCTTCTAGCTTCTCTACCTAAGATATCTACATTTTCTGGCAAGCGATTTTCTCCCCCGTCTTCCCGTTTCAGAGAAGGTCACTGTGACCTTTGTCAGTGATTGGACACTGGTTGCTCAGTTCCCAGCTTGTTTCCCCTATCCTTATCCATCGGTATCACATCGAAATGTCCTTTCTCAGCTAACCAATTATCCAAAAAGCTCTCTACATTTCCCCCGTTTTTCTGTTGAACAAGCATGGTTTGATTAAATGCGGTAGTTATTATCTTTTGCACCATATTCTGTAAGCATATACAAAAACAAGGCAAAACTAATACTAACAACAAAGCTACAATAGCCACTACAATGCTAACCTTAACAATAGAACGTAACCATGATCCTAAGTTTAAAGATTTGAGCCATCCATCAATACCAAGGCCTGATTCTACCTGTAAGTTCCCAGTTAACCTCCGTAACTCAGAGAGCTGTGAGTGTACAGATCGTGCATGATCAGAGAGATTCATGCAACACATGCCCTCAAATTCATCACAGCCATGGCCTTGTGCAAGTAAGAGAAAATCAATTGCAGCTCTATTTTGAAGTGTCGCATGGCGAATAGAATCTACATCAAGCAAAAGACTGGAAATCGCTAAAGAAGTTGCATTTGTTTGTTTAGCAAGCCAACACCCTAACTTATTTAAAATAGCATGAGCACCTGATGCTGATACCCCTGGAGCTAAGAAAGATGCTGCAACTATGGCCGCTGGGGACCAAAACTTTACATCGTCTCGGCAGTCTGCTGCAAAGGCATGAGCCATTCGTCTGCCTCTACGATGGCGACGGCTCATGTTCAGTATCGTGGACATGTTAGGTGTAAGTAGAGACAGCCGTCCAAGTGTACATGGTCCCCCGTGCAGCATTGATGGGATACCGGCCCAAGCACGGTCTCCACATATCAGGAAATATCCTGCTGGCAATTGAATAGGGTTATTGGATGAGACTGACACTCTCTTTGTTGTATAACTGCACCAGGCCGATGCATTTCGGTAGACAGCCATGCTGGAAGTTACAACATTAGAGTGGTTCTTGACGGACAGCAGGCTTCTATGGTTAAAATGAATACATGCATCTGCCATCACTGACCCTAACAGCTCCAACTCTTGGGGTTCCTGTGGCGCTATAGGAAAGCGGGAAATCCACTGATCCCAATTGTCCACACTCATCCTAGCATTGCTGACCTTACAAGTTGGCACATGTAAAGGGCACGGCCAGGGATCTACTGGTAATCCAACCAAACAAGTTGTGAAAGGATTGCCAGGAGAAGACAATGACAGGCAAATAGTCTCCTGTTTGGTTAAGTGTCGTAGCGGCGGGAGAGATGCGACACACCATATGCGATGAATAGCAAATCCCGAAGTTTATTGAAACTCCACACATATTTATATTAGTGTTAATGAAGCTTATACATATTGCAAAAGCCGAGCTCATTATTGGTTAAAGCACACTTAGATCAAACACACCTACTTCTATCTCTTAACAATTATTTTGCTTCTATGTGTACATTCTTCTAATTTCTCTACCTTGGGATAGCTACATTTTCTGGCAAGCAATTTTCTCCCCGTCTTCCCGTTTTAGAGAAGGTCACTGTGACCTTCGTCAGTAATTAGGCACCGGTTGCTCAGTTCCCAGCTTGTTTCTCTTACCCTTATCCATCGGTATCACATCGGAATGTCCTTTCTCAGCTAACCAATTATCCAAAAAGCTCTCTACATCTCCCCTGTTTTTCTGTTGAACAAGCATAGTTTGATTAAATGCAGTAGTTATCATCTTTCGCACCATATTCTGCAAGCATATACAAAAACAAGGCAAAACTAATACTAACAACAAAACTACAATAGCTACTACAATGCTAACCTTAATAATTGAACGCAACCATGATCCTAAGTTTAAAGATTTGAGCCATCCATCAATACCAAGGCCTGATTCTACCTGTAAGTTCCCAGTTAACCTCCGTAACTCAGAGGGCTGTGAGTGCACAGATTGTGCATGATCAGAGAGATTCATGCAACACATGCCCTCAAATTCATCACAGTGTCCTTTCAGTTTGAGAAGTATCGGTCGAAGGATGATCAGCAGCTTCGTCTCCACCCGCTGACGATCCCCTTCGCTCAGCCGGTCGAGATGTTCCATCAAGCACAGCTGCTCGGGTCCATTTAGCAGGTACCCACAAAGGTCCTGTAGGAGTAGAAACACAAAGATATCCGCGGCCCCAATATAACACCTTAGCAGGACTTTGCCATTGTCCTGACTTGGGATCCCTGTATCTCACCCACACATCTTTCTTTACACCATCTGCTTCACGTACATAGTGACGAATCATAGCAGGAACCTTGCTTTCCCCAAAAACACACAGGTGGTTCAAAACAAACAAGCACTTTAACAATCTCTCTTGTGGCTCTCTGGTATCCTTATATTTACTCAGATATCTTTTTAAGGTACCATTTGCTCTCTCAACAATCGCTTGTCCTGTAGGAGAATTGGGGATGCCGGTTATGTGCTCTATCCCCCACATTTGCAGAAATTGCTTTATTCTTTTGCTACTGTAAGCAGGCCCATTGTCTGTCTTGATACGCTGTGGTACTCCCATTACTGCAAAACAACTGCTGAGATGTCTCTCTACCTGCCCTGCTTTCTCACCAGTCTGCGCTGTGGCCCATATAAAATGACTGTAAGTGTCTATGGTAACATGTACATACTTCAACCTCCCAAACTCTGCCACATGTGTGACATCCATTTGCCAGGTCTCATTTGTGCTCAGCCCTCTTGGGTTAACTCCCAGTCCTAAACCACAGCCTCCATTATGATGACTGCATATAGGACAGGCTTTGACTATTGCCCGAGCCTCCTCCATAGATATTTGAAATTTTCTATGAAGGCCTTTTGCATTCTGGTGGAACATGGAGTGTGCCTCTCTGGCTATGGTCTGTTTGGGAATCGGAGTTGCTTGTGTGACTGAGACTAACTTATCTGCTCGCATGTTACCTTCTCCCAGACCAATATCCCATTTGTGACTTCTGATATGGATAACACAAAAGGAATGCTTTCTTAGCCTAATTGCTCTCTGCAGTTGCATAAACAGCTCGTGTAACCTCCTGTTTTGAACCTCTTTTATGGAGGCATCCTCTATTCTCTCACACACTCCTGCAACATACAAAGAATCTGTTACAATGTTAAGAGGTCCAGAGAAATGCATCATGGCCCATACAACAGCCAAAAGCTCAATCGTTTGTAAAGTGTCCACCTCAGTAGCTCGGAGTATGTGATGATGCCATTGTCCCTTTTCTCGCCAGGTCACTGCAGCAGCTTTAGATTTTCTTCCTGCATCAGTGTAGGCAGTTGTAGCATCCGATAAGGGCTTCAGTGATCTTTTTGGGCATTGAATCCAACCCCATTGTCCTACCCAATTCAATGGTACATTGGGAATATCATCAGTGGCAGTCACGCTACCGGCTCCCAGCAGGGCCTCTTGTAACTCCATACTGTTTGCCAGATACCATGTCAATGTATCCTTTTTCATTGGTATCTGTATCTGATCAGGTTCCTTTCCCATAATCTGTATTGTCCGTTCACGACCCTTTTTAAGCAGTTCAGCTAGACTTTCAATTTTCTGAAGAAGGGTTTTCTGTTGTTGAAGTGGAGGAGATATCCATTCCAAGGCCCATGTCTCCCCCGTTTTTCTGTTATGCTGAGTAAGTGCACCCAGTAAAAATTTTGGCCCGCACCAAACCGTCAGCTGTATAGGAAGGTCGAGATCACGTCTCCGAACACTGCCTTGTGTAACACAGTCCAATATCTGCTGCAGTGTCTCAGCCTGTTCAGGGGCTATACGAACAGGCTGTGCCGGATCAGTCCCCTTCAGTAAAGGTCGAAGCTCGTCCAAGAGGTCATTAGGGATACCAACAATGGGGCGTAGCCACTGTAGATCCCCCAGTAATTTCTGAACATCATGCAATGTATGTAATTTGATGTTTAATTGCAATTTCTGAGGGGTAACAATTTGATCAGTAAATGTCCACCCCAAATATTTCCATGGTGCAGAGAACTGAATTTTTTCAGGTGCTACAGTCAGTCCATGGAGCTTCAGAGCATCATGTATTGCCTGAATTTGTTGACGCGCAAAAGGTTCTGGTTGTGCAAATAGAATGTCATCCATATAATGATAAATAATTGTGTCAGGCCAGGCATGTCGCAAGGGCTGTAGAGCTGCAGCGACATAAAGTTGACACAAGGTGGCGCTGTTCCGCATTCCCTGGGGAAGAGAAACCCATTCGAATCTCTTGTCCGGCTCTGCTCTGTTTAAAGACGGCAAAGTGAATGCAAACCTCCGAGTATCTCGAGGATGCAGAACAATAGTAAAAAAGCAGTCCTTCAGATCAATAATCAAAAGTGGCCAGTCCCTTGGCAGCATAGCCGGGTTAGGTAATCCGGGTTGCAAGGCTCCCATTGGCTCCATCTGTTCATTCACAGCCCGCAGATCATGTATTAAGCGATACTTTCCCGACTTCTTTTTAATCACAAAGATGGGCGTGTTCCATGGACTTGTTGACAGCTGTAAATGTCCTTGTTTATATTGTTCGCATACCAGCATGTGAACCTGTTCGAGACTTTCCCTTTTTAAAGGCCACTGCTTAACCCATACCGGAACGTCTGTGGTCCAGGTTAATGGGATTGGGAAAGTCCATGCAATGGCCCTTAGCCTAAAGGGTGCTCATTTGTCAAAACCACACCCATCTGAGCCAGAATGTCCCGACCGATTAGACACTGCACAGTAGGAGGCAAAGGTACAACCGACAAAACACCTCGTACAGTTTTATCCTCAACCGTCACAGATAGCATGGGTGTCTTCCTTGCAAGTGTCAGGCCTCCAACTCCGGTTACTGGCATAGTAGTTGACTGCAATGGCCAATCGTGGGGCCAAAAATCCGGACTCACAATGCTGGAGTCTGCGCCAGTGTCTAACAGTCCTTCCAAGGTTCGCCTTTCGCCCTGATAGTCCAAAATGACAGTGCGCTTTGGCCGTTCATTTAAGTTCATTGTCAAAAGGGCAAGGCCCCCCGTGGATCCGAATCCATGCTCTCCTCTGGACTGTGCCTGACGAGGGGGGACAGTCTTAGCCAACTGCTGCAAAGAAATTAATTGAGCTATCCTTTGTCCCTTTTCGATCCGCATCGGTGGAAAAAGAGTATGCACCATAATAGAAATCTCTCCTGTGTAATCAGCATCTATTACTCCAGATAAAACAAATAATCCATCATCGTAGCCGAGGAACGCCCTAAAAGCAGAGCCCCCATAGGTAAGCTGTCAATAATGAGTGGCCCTTTTACCCCAGTTGGAACCTTTTCCGGGCGAGTAGTCATCAAAGTCACGGTTGCTGCTGCTTCGAGGTCTAGTCCAAGGCTCCCGGCAGTTGCGGGCTGGAGGCAGGTTGAGTCGAAGTTGTGACAGCTGCTATTTGTGTCTGGGCGCGGCGGCTGGCGGGCGCGCTGGCTCTGCCGTTTCCCGAGCGGCGTCTGCAGATTCCGGTATTGTGGGTGTCCAGGCGGCAACGGCTACACCAAACACTGACGGCGGGACAGTCCCGTCGCGCATGTCCCGTTCCTCCACATCGGTAGCACCTGCATCGGCTAGTGGATGGAGCTCGTGGAGCATTTATTGCAGCTGCTTGGAGCGGGGCGAGGGCTGCCAGTACTTGGTTTTGAGAGGACTCTGCCTGCTTCTGCAACCCGGCCCCTAGCTCTTTAATAGCATCTACTAACATTGCCTGTGATCCCAGCGGGACATTAGCTAATCGCTCTAAAGCTTCCTCTATAGACCAATTAGCCCCCAGGGTATTTATCACATTCTTGGTAAGCTGATTGCCGTTTTGAAGTGCGCATTGTTTGAGCATGGACCCTTTCATGAATTCAGGGACTCCTGCTCGTTCAATAGCGCTGGCTACCCTGTCTATAAAAGCTCCGAAAGACTCTTCCGTACCTTGCTTCATTCCCATGTAAGAAGGAATTCCTCCCGGGTCCTTAATTCTGTCGATAGCTAAACGTGCTAACCGCATAGCCTCCCTGCACTTTTCGGGCCCAATCAATGCTTGTGCCTCCGTTCTAAGAAACGGCCCGAACCCCATTAACTCCTCCAGGGTCACCCCATATAACGGGTCTCCTGGCTGCCACACCACTGCGACACATTGCTGACAAATTGCCTGCCAATGAGCATTAAATAAAAGCTGTTGGTGTTGAGTAAAAATGAGCCGCGTTACCGTCCTGCAATCTGCCGGCAGCAAAACTTGAGTGCCCCAGATGTAATCCAGCATTTGTTTTGTGGGTTCACTAGTTACTCCAAATTGACTAACTGTGGATCGCAACTGCGATAACAGTTTCCAGTCCAGGGCAGTTATTGTGGCTTGAAACCCTCCCCCCGGCTGGGGAGAATAGATCACCGGGCAGGCCATTTCCATAGCAGCCGATCTTGCCTCCTCATCCCCCGTGTCCATAAATTCTTTAGCTACCGCCGCCCAAGCCTCCCTTCGCTGCTGAGCAACGGCCCTTGCAAGGTCACCGTCCGACCCGGGGACGGTCGAACCGCTAAGCGGAGGAGGTGTAGGGCTTAACACTGGGACAGGCGGCGCGGACGGCACGGCTGGAGGTCACGCGGGGGGGGGGCTGCTGCCCGAAAGAGGAACTGGCAGCGGCGGGGAGCCGTTGTCTGGAGCGGGGGCTGGGGTTGGTGGGGAGCCGCCGCTCATTGCAGATGCCGGTGCCGGCGGCAGACCGCCACCTGAGGCAGGAACCGAAACCGGTGAGGGGGTGCCCGTCAAAACAGGCGCCGAAGCTGGCGGGGCCGTGCTGCTTAAAGCAGGCACCGATGGGGGTGGGGAACTGCCGTTTAAGGTAGAAGGCGATGCCGGCGGCAGATTGACTGTGGACGTAACAGGAGGCAGCGGGGAACCAAACCAGTCCCCATAACTTCTGTTCCTTTCATGAGCTGCACTGGCCTGCCGGGCAGCTCTTTCCTCTGCCTGGTATTTTAGCAATTCATCATGAACGACTCGCCATAACTTCCCCCACTTTTTCGCGGTCTTATCGTCATCTATGACTGCGTGCCACAGCTTATCCCCGAATATACGCCACTCCGACAATTCGTGCAGTGTATGTGGATTACGAAAAAGCCCCTGTGCACACCCATAAGCTAACAACCCAGGAAGTTCTTTCTGTAAATCTATCCCTCTAATCTGATGCCCTCGTAAAAAGTCAGTAAATAAATCATATGCTGCTTGCCTGTCTTTATCCATTTTAACGACGATAGCGCGCTTCTTGCGGCTCTATTCAGGTCCGGCAGCACGTAGCAGCCGGGCACTCCTCTGAGCTCACCCGGGGCACTTGACACCTTCCTTTTTCAGCGGTGTTTTTTGCCGTCCCCAGCCGCAAAAGGGCCTGCACTTGACTTTTACGCCTCCGACCGTGGCTAGTCCCGAAGGAACGCGTCCGGGGTCACCATTTGTCGTAGCGGTGGGAGAGATGCGACACACCATATGCGATGAATAGCAAATCTCGAAGTTTATTGAAACTCCACACATATTTATATTAGTGTTAATGAAGCTTATACATATTGCAAAAGCCGAGCTCATTATTGGTTAAAGCACACTTAGATCAAACACACCTACTTCTATCTCTTAACAATTATTTTGCTTCTATGTGTACATTCTTCTAATTTCTCTACCTTGGGATAGCTACATTTTCTGGCAAGCAATTTTCTCCCCCGTCTTCCCGTTTTAGAGAAGGTCACTGTGACCTTCGTCAGTAATTAGGCACCGGTTGCTCAGTTCCCAGCTTGTTTCTCTTACCCTTATCCATCGGTATCACATCGGAATGTCCTTTCTCAGCTAACCAATTATCCAAAAAGCTCTCTACAGTTAAGTTTGCCAGGGTTACCAATATGTTAGTTTTGGGCTGCGGTGGGGCCCATGCCTGATGCTCTACACTGTCCCCAAAAGAAGCAAAAATTAATAAAGCAACAACATAAAGTTTCCATCCCATCTTGATTTTCTCAGGCACCCTTTTGGGCCACTCGGCCATCATGTCTGTCACAAACTCTTAAGAATGTCTCTTTCTCCTCAGCTTCAGCTTCTTTAAGTTCTTCAGACAATCCTCCCACACTTGGTTGGGATCCTGACCTCCCAAAATAGGACCTATCACGTTCGACTGTGCCAGAGGAATATTTCTACCACACTTAGTCTGCAAAATACAGGACCGAGATATCCCCAGAACACGTCTGACTAAATGTTGTATTTCCCACCTAAACCACGCAAGGATTTTCTGTTCTGGGGACTCATACAATTGTAACCCTTGGAAACCAGGTAGTCCTGTGAACGATGTAAGATCTCTCTGCCAAGAGTTGAGCCGCCAATAGAACTTACAGCTTTCACACCACAATTCAGCTAACCGAGTTTGGTGTACCCACTTAGTTTCCTGACAACCTCCACAGAAAAATAATACCCATGCAGTACAACGTCTATCTTGACACTTAATACAAGCTAGATCCCTAGGCCCTTCAGATTCAAAATCAGAAAGCATCGAATACAAGCTTAATATGTTATCAAGAGATTTGCACCGATCAACTGCTCGATCGATGGCAGCATCACACTGTCCTTTCAGTTCGAGAAGTATCGGCCGAAGGATGATCAGCAGCTTCGTCTCCACCCGCTGACGATCCCCTTCGCTCAGCCGGTCGAGGTGTTCCATCAAACACAGCTGCTCGGGTCCACTTAGCAGGTACCCACAAAGGTCCTGTAGGAGTAGAAACACAAAGATATCCGCGACCCCAATATAACACCTTAGCAGGACCTTGCCATTGTCCTGTTTTGGGATCCCTGTATCTCACCCATACATCTTTCTTTACACCATCTGTTTCATGTACATAGTGACGAATCATAGCAGGAACCTTATTTTCCCCAAAAACGCACAGGTGGTTCAAAATAAACAAGCACTTTAACAATCTCTCTTGTGGCTCTCTGGTATCCCTATATTTACTCAAATATTTTTTCAAGGTACCATTCGCTCTCTCCTCAATCGCTTGTCCTGTAGGAGAATTGGGGATGCCTGTTATGTGCTCTATCCCCCACATTTGCAGAAACTGCTTTATTCTTTTGCTACAGTAAGCAGGCCCGTTATCTGTCTTGATGCGCTGTGGCACTCCCATTACTGCAAAACAACTGCTGAGATGTCTCTCTACCTGCCCTGCTTTCTCACCAGTCTGTGCTGTGGCCCATATAAAATGACTGTAAGTGTCTATGGTAACATGTACATACTTCAACCTCCCAAACTCTGCCACATGTGTGACATCCATCTGCCAGGTCTCATTTGTGCTCAGCCCTCTCGGGTTAACTCCCAGTCCTAAACCACAGCCTCCATTATGATGACTACATATAGGACAGGCTTTGACTATTGCCCGAGCCTCCTCCATAGATATCTGAAATTCTCTATGGAGGCCTTTTGCATTCTGGTGGAACATGGAGTGTGCCTCTCTGGCTATGGTTTGTTTGGGAATCGGAGTTGCTTGTGTGATTGAGACTAATTTATCTGCTCGCATGTTACCTTCTCCCAGACCAATATCCCATTTGTGACTTCTGATATGGATAACACAAAAGGAATGCTTTCTTAGCTTAATTGCTCTCTGCAGTTGCATAAACAGCTCATGTAACCTCCTGTTCTGAACCTCTTTTATAGAGGCATCCTCTATTTGCTCACACACTCCTGCAACATACAAAGAATCTGTTACAATGTTAAGAGGTCCAGAGAAATGCATCATGGCCCATACAACAGCCAATAGCTCCATCGTTTGTAAAGTGTCCACCTCAGTAGCTCGGAGTATGTGATGATGCCATTGTCCCTTTTCTCGCCAGGTCACTGCAGCAGTTTTGGATTTTCTTCCTGCATCTGTGTAGACAGTTATAGCATCCGATAAGGGCTTCAGTGATCTTTTTGGGCATTGAATCCAACCCCATTGTCCTACCCAATTCAATGGTACATTGGGAATATCATCAGTGGCAGTCACGCTACCGGCTCCCAGCAGGGCCTCTTGTAACTCCATACTGTTTGCCAGATACCATGTCAATGTATCCTTTTTCATTGGTATCTGTATCTGATCAGGTTCCTTTCCTATAATCTGTATTGTCCGTTCACGACCCTTTTTGAGCAGATCAGCTAAACTTTCAATTTTCTGAAGAAGGGTTTTATGTTGTTGAAGTGGAGGAGATATCCATTCCAAGGCGCATGTCTCCCCCGGTTTTCTGTTATGCTGAGTAAGTGCACCCAGTAAAAATTTTGATCCACACCAAACCGTCAGCTGTATAGGAAGATCGAGATCACGTCTCCGAACACTGCCTTGTGTGACACAGTCCAATATCTGCTGCAGTGTCTTAACCTGTTCAGGGGTTATACGAACAGGCTGTGCCGGATCAGTCCCCTTCAGTAAAGGTCGAAGCTCATCTAAGAGTTCATTAGGGATACCAACAATGGGGCGTAGCCACTGTAGGTCCCCCAGTAATTTCTGAACATCATGCAATGTATGTAATTTAATGTTTAATTGCAATTTCTGAAGGGTAACAATTTGATCAGTAAGTGTCCACCCAAAATATTTCCACGGTGCAGATAACTGAATTTTCTCAGAAGCTACAGTCAGTCCATGGAGCTTCAAAGCATCGTGTATTGCCTGAATTTGTTGACGTGCAAAAGGTTCTGGTTGTGCAAATAAAATATCATCCATATAATGGTAAATGATTGTGTCAGACCAGGCATGCCGTAAGGGTTGTAAAGCTGCATTGACATAAAGTTGACACAAGGTGGCGCTGTTGCGCATGTCCTGGGGAAGAGATACCCATTCAAACCTCTTGTCCGGCTCTCCCCTGTTTAAAGCCGGCAGAGTGAATGCAAACCTCCGAGTGTCTCGAGGATGCAGAGCAATAGTAAAGAAGCAGTCCTTCAGATCAATAATCAAAAGTGGCCAGTCCCTTGGTAGCATAGCCGGGTTAGGTAAACCAGGTTGTAAGGCTCCCATTGGCTCCATCTGTTCATTCACAGCTCGCAAATCATGTATTAAACGATACTTTCCCGACTTCTTTTTAATCACAAAGATGGGCGTGTTCCATGGACTTGTTGACAGCTGTAAATGTCCTTGTTTATATTGTTCGCATACCAGCATGTGAACCTGTTCGAGACTTTCCCTTTTTAAAGGCCACTGCTTAACCCATACCGGAACGTCTGTGGTCCAGGTTAATGGGATTGGGAAAGTCCATGCAATGGCCCTTAGCCTAAAGGGTGTTTATTTGTCAAGACTACACCCATCTGAGCCAGAATGTCCCAACCAATAAGGCACTGCACTGTAGGAGGCAAAGGTACAACTGACAAAACACCTCGTACAGTTTTATCCTCAATAGTCACAGATAGCATGGGTGTTTTCCTTGCAAGTGTCAGGCCTCCAACTCCGGTTACTGGCATCGTGGTTGACTGCAATGGCCAATCGTGGGGCCAAAAATCCGGACTCACAATGCTGGAGTCTGCGCCAGCATCTAACAGTCCTACCAAGGTTTGCTTTTCGCCCTGATAATCCAAAATTACAGTGCTCTTTGGCCGTTCATTTAAGTTCATTGTCAAAAGGGCAAGGCCCCCCGTGGATCCGAATCCATGCTCTCCTCTGGACTGTGCCTGACGAGGGGGGACAGTCTTAGCCAACTGTTGCAAAGGAATTAATTGAGCTATCCTTTGTCCTTTTTTGATCCGCATCGGTGGAAAAAGAGTATGCACCATAATGGAAATCTCCCCTGTATAATCAGCGTCTATCACTCCAGATAAAACAAATAATCCCATCATTGTAGCCGAGGAACGCCCTAAAAGCAGAGCTCCCATAGGTAATCCTTCAATAACAAGTGGTCCTTTTACCCCAGTTGGAACCTTTTCTGGGCAAGTAGTCATCAAAATCACTGTTTCTGCGGCTTCGAGGTCTAATCCAAGGCTCCCGGCGGTTGCGGGCTGGAGGCAGGTTGAGCCGAAGTGGTGACAGCTACTACGTGTGTCCGGGCGCGGCAGCTGGTGGGCGCGCTGGCTCTGCCGTTTCCCGAGCAGCGTCTGCAGACTCCCGTGTTGTGGGTGTCCAGGCGGCAATCTTTACACCAAACACTGACGGCGGGACAGTCCCGTCGCGTATGTCCCATTCCTCCATATCGGTAGCATCTGAATCGGCCAGTAGATGGAGCTCATGGAGCATTTATTGCTGCTGCCTGGAGCGGGGCGAGGGCCGCCAGCACCTGGTTTTGAGAAGACTCTGCCTGCTTCTGTAACCCGACCCCTAGCTCTTTAATAGCATCTACTAACATTGCCTGTGATCCCAGCGGGACATTAGCTAATCGCTCTAAAGCTTCCTCTATAGACCAATTAGCTCCCAGGGTATTTATCACATTCTTGGTAAGCTGATTGCCGTTTTGAAGTGCCCACTGCTTTAACAAGGTCCCTTTCATGAATTCAGGGACTCCTGCCCGTTCAATAGCGTTGGCTACCCTATCTATAAAAGCTCCGAATGACTCTTCCGTACCTTGCTTCATCCCCATGTAAGAAGGAAGTCCTCCCGGATCTTTAATTCTATCGATAGCTAAACGTGCTAACCGCATAGCCTCTCTGCACTTTCCGGGACCAATTAATGCTTGTGCCTCCGTTCTAAGAAAAGGCCCGAACCCCATTAACTCCTCCAGGGTCACCCCATATAACGGATCCCCTGGTTGCCGTACCACTGCGACACATTGCTGACAAATCGCATGCCAAACGGCATTAAACAAAAGCTGTTGGTGTTGAGTAAAAATGAGCCGTATTACCGTCCTGCAATCTGCCGGCAGCAAAACTTGAGTGCCCCAGATGTAATCCAGCATTTGTTTTGTGGGTTCACTAGTTACTCCAAATTGACTAACTGTGGATCGTAACTGCGATAACAGTTTCCAGTCCAGGGCAGTTATTGTGGCTTGAAACCCTCCTCCCGCCAGGGGAGAATAAACCACCGGGCAAGCCATTTCCATAGCAGCCGATCTCGCCTCCTCATCCCCTGTGTCCATAAATTCTTTATCTACCGCCGCCCAAGCCTCCCTTCGCTGCTGAGCAACGGCCCTTGCAAGGTCACTCTCCGACCCGGGGACGAGCGAACCACTAAGCGGAGGAGGTGTAGGGCTTGACATCGGGACAGGCGGAGTGGATGGCACGGCCGGAGGACACGCGGGGGGGGCTGCTGCCCGAGCAGGAACTGGTAGCGGCGGGGAGCCGTTGTCTGGAGCGGGGGCTAGGGTCGGCGGGGAGCTGCCGCTTAATGCAGATGCCGGTGCCGGCGGCAGACCGCCATATGGGGCAGGAACCGAAATCGGTGAGGGGGTGCCCGTCAAAACAGGCGCCGAAGCTGGCGGGGCCGTGCTGTTTAGAGCAGGCGCCGATGGGGGTGGGGAACTGCCGTTTAGAGTAGAAGGCGATGCCGGCGGCAGATTTACAGTGGGCGTAACAGGAGGCAGCGGGGAACCAAACCAGTCCCCATAACTCCTGTTCCTTTCATGAGCCGCGCTGGCCTGCCGGGCAGCTCTTTCCTCTGCCTGGTATTTTAGCAATTCATCATGAACGACTCACCATAACTTCCCCCACTTTCTCGCGGTCTTATCATCATCTGTGACTGCCTGCCACAGCTTATCCCCAAATATACGCCACTCTGACAATTCATGCACTGTGTGCGGATTACGAAAAAGCCCCTGTGCACACCCATAAGCTAACAACCCAGGAAGCTCTTTCTGTAAATCTATACCCTTAACCTGACGCCCTCGTAAAAAGTCAGTAAATAAATCATATGCTGCTTGCCTTTCCTTATCCATGTTAAACGATAACAGCGCGCTTCTTGCAGCTCTTTTCAGGCTCCGGCAGCATGTCTCGGCCGGGCCCCCCTCTGGGGTCACCCGGGGCACGGCACCTTCCCTTTTTCAGCGGTGCTTTTGCCGTCCTCAGCTGCGATAGGACCCGACTCCGCTCACGCCGCCGACCGTGGCTAGTCCCGAAGAAGAACGTCCGGGGTCACCATTTGTCGTGAACGGCGGGAGAAATGCGACACACCATATGCATGAATAGCAAATCCCGAAGTTTATTGAAAACCCACACATATTTATATTGGTGTTAATGAAGCTTATACATATTGCAAAAGCTGAGCTCATTATTGGTTAAAGCACACTTAGATCAACCACACCTACTTCTATCTTCTAACAATTGTTTTGCTTCTATGTGTACATTCTTCTAGCTTCTCTACCTAAGATATCTACATTTTCTGGCAAGCGATTTTCTCCCCCGTCTTCCCGTTTTAGAGAAGGTCACTGTGACCTTTGTCAGTGATTGGACACTGGTTGCTCAGTTCCCAGCTTGTTTCTCTTACCCTTATCCATCGGTATCACATCGAAATGTCCTTTCTCAGCTAACCAATTATCCAAAAAGCTCTCTACACCACCCCAAAAGCATATTTGGAGTCTAAAAATTGTCCTCTTTTTCCCTTTCAACCTTTTCAAAGCTCTCAAGACTGCGTATAGTTCGCACGCTTGAGCCGACCATCCTGCATTCAGAGGACCCGCTTCTATTACTTCTCCTGTCCTGCCAATCCACAACTGCATATCCCAATTTCCTTTTTCCTTCTATCACTCTCGCTGATCCATCCACAAACCATTTTTCTCCCTCTTCTAATTCCTCCTCCTCCAAATCTGGTCTTATCTTGGTCTGCAGCTCCACCACTTCCATGCAGTCATGTATGAACTTCTCTGAGACCTCCCCGAACAAAAATTGGGCCAGATTCTGTGCCGTCATTGTTCGTAGCTCCAAGTCATGTGAGTGAATCAAAATGGCTTCAAACTTTAGCAACCTAGCGTCTGTGAGCCATTTGTCTGCCTTTTGTTGTAGTATACTAGGCACATTATGCGGTGCGTATACCACCAATGGGGCCCCAAAGGTTACCTTCTTAGCTTCTTCCACCAACAATGCCACAGCCACAATTGCCTGCAAACAAGTGGGCCAACCCCTGCTTAGAGTCCAGAAGCTTAGATAAGTAACCTACTGGTTTCCTGGCCCCCGCCCAGTCCTGTGTCAACAGTCCGTGAGCAGTGTGACTGCTGACATCTACGAAAAACTGGAATGGCCTTTTCACATTGGGGAGGCTCAGCACTGATGCTGCCACGAGTGCTTCTTTTACTTCCTTAAATTTCTCCTCGTCTTTTTCTGCCCATTTTAATTTATCAGTGGTGAGCTTTTCATATAAAAATTTTACCTTCTCACTGTACCCTTCAATCCATTGCTGGCAATATCCCAAAAGCCCCAATAATTGTCTCACCTCTCTCTTTGTCCATAGAGGAGGCAGGGCAATGATCCCTGCCACCCTCTTGGGGTCTAATTTCTTTTTACCTTTTGTTAACCAATGTCCCAAATACCTGACTTTGGGCTCTGTGAACTGCAGTTTCAACTTAGACACTTTCAATTCTTTGTCTCCTAAGAAATTCAAGAGTGCTATAGTGCTCATCCTTACATCCTCCTCCCTTCAACCAGCAATCAAGAAATCGTCCACATACTGTGATAATTTTGTTCCTTCCACTGGTACAAAGTGACTCAGCACTTGTTCAAGTGCTTGCCCAAACAAGTTTGGCGAGTCCACAAACCCCTGAGGCAAAGATGTCCATGCTGTTTTCAGTTGGTTTCTTCATCTTCCCATTGAAACGCAAAATAGTCTCTGTTGTCCTTAGCTAAAGGACGGGTCCAAAAGGCGTCTTTCAGATTGATCACGGTGTACCATGTGTCCGCGGGAGAGACATTATTTAACAAAGTGTAAAGATTTGAAACCGTGGGGAACAGTGTCTTAGTCCTTTGGTTCACAGCCCTTAAATCCTGCACTAATCTATAACTACCATCTGTTTTCTGCACTGCCAGTATTGGGGTATTATGTCTGGACATGCATGGCTCCAACGTTCCTTTCATCACTAATTCTTCTATCACTGGTTTCAGCCCCCTCCTCCCTTTCATGGGAATGCGGTACTGCTTTACCCTAATAGGGTCTTCTGGCCTCTCAATTTCAATGTGGATTGGTTCTATGTCCAACCTCCCAGCCTCCCCTTAAGTGTACCAAACCTTCAGATCTATCCTCCCTTCATCCTCGACAGTGAGTTGGTACAACCTCACCTTGAGCTGGGAATTCTGCACCACTAGGCTAATCTCTAGTGTCACCATCAGATCCCTTCCCAGCAGATTGTATTCTGCTTCCTCGACCAGTAACATGTTTCCAATGCAACGCTTATTCTCTGATTCTATTTCAACATTTTTAATAATTGGAACCTGAAAAGGTTCCCCTTTTGCCCCGATTACCATCATAGTATCGTTGCTTATAGAGCATCCCAGTGGTAATCGCTGCACAGTAGTCCGTTTGGCTCCAGAATCTACTAAAAATACTACCTCTCGCTTGTGGGGTCCCAATCTCAACTTTATCAAGGGTTCCTTGGATGTCCCGAATTAGAAAGTCCCTGACACCTCTAGTCTTCTTCAAACATCTTCTCATCCTTGACTTTCTTTGGACAATTCCTTCAAATGTGGCCCTTCTGTTTGCAGTGAAAGCACTCTATATCCTTTTTCTGATTGTTTGAGTCCTTACCTTGGGAAGAGTTCTGTTTCCTCTGTGGCGCTGACTTTGCCGAATCCTGGACCTGTTCTCGTTTCTGTGCTTCCCTTACTGAGGCCACTAGCACTTTTGCCTGGATTTTCTGGTTTTCCTCATCCCTTCTCATGTAGACTTTCTGGGTCTCCCGAAGCAAATCCTGCAATTCTCTATCTTGCCATCCCTCTATCTTTTCTAGTTTCTTCCTTATATCTTCCCACAATTTGATTTTTCAACAGGACCGCCCCGATTGGGGACTCAGGGTCCGTTCCTGAATACATTCGGAGGCTCTTTCTCAGCCTTTCCAGCCATTCGGTGGGTGTCTCATCCTTTCCCTGGAACTCTCCTAGTACTTTGCTCATGTTTTGCCCTTTCGGCACCACCTCCCGTATGCCTTGTATTACCATGTTTCTGAGATTTATCATCCTCTGCCTGCCTTCCTCCATCTGGGCCCTCCAAGACGGTTTCTGGTTTGGCCACCTCTGGTCCCCTCGCTCCCCTTGTGGGTTCCTATGTTCCCAATCCCTTATCGAGGTTTGCCTGAATAATTTCTCTTTCCTCATTGTTAAACAACAACCTTAATATTGCATTAAGGTCATCATAGGTATAAATGCTGGTTCCTAGGAACTCATCTAGTCTTTCTGCAACCCCCAACAGATCATCCATCAACTTCCCCATCTCCTTTTTGAAAGCCCTGATGTCCCCAGTATTGATCGGCCTATTCACAAAGCCGATAATTCCTGGAGCAGTTGGCACTTCCCGTAAAGGGAAGAGGTTGGGCTTTTCTTCCTCGTCCTCACTATCGTCAGTGTTTACCTTCCTAGTTCTTCGTTGTGTTCGATGGGCTGGGGGTGAGCTGGCTCCTCCTGTGGGGAGGACTCGCTTCTCTTCTGATTTTGGTGGTGGTGGGGTCTAGGTAGGGCCGCTCCTGTGGGAGCGAAGGCGTCGAAGCCTGTTCTTGCGGGAACGGAGGCGCTGAAGCCTGATCCTGTGGGAGCGAGGCATCTGGAGGCGGTACGGGCACCGGAGGTACCTGGGCTTGCGACGGTCCTGCAACTGCGGGCACAGGGACTTGGGCTTGCACGGGCTGGGGCGGAGGGACCAGATAAGGAGGCGGGAGGTTATCCAGCAGCTCCCATTCCCTGCCCCAAGTTGCTGTGCGCCTGTGGGCTCTTATTGGGAATAATCCTGAACAAGCATTTCTCCACATTCCATCATATTCTATTTCTTCCAAGTCTTGCGGGTAGTTGTTGGCCACATAATCATATAAAGTCTGGCACGTCCACATCTCAAACATGCCGAAAACAGGCCAGACCACGTACCTCCTGATCTCTTTTCCTCCCCATTTCCTGATGCAAAAATAGATCATTCTTTCCTTAGATTTTCCCTCCCTCTCAGGGTTGTCCTCCCAGTGTTCTAACATCCATCCCAACGGACTATCCCTTGGGATTTCAGGTAGAACCTTTTCTGGGGCTTTCGAAGGCTTTTCCTGGGGTTTTCTCTGAGCCTTGCTCTTTCTCTGTCCCATCTTTGAAAACAACTTTTCCCGACCTTTCTTACCTTGAGTTTTTTCGGCTGGGATTCTTGAAGAGAATCCTGGGTCTCTATCCGGTACTGGTTTCTTTGATATCTGCTAAAAACCTACCAGCTTACTTAGCCTCACAGAGAACCGTTCCGTGGACTTTTTGGCTGGTAACGAGCTCTCTTACCTGAATTCCGGACCAGAAGGTTTACCAGCTCCCAAACCCTTTGGGAATGTCCCTTCCCTTCTGATCCAAACCCGTGATCGAATCCCTGAACTCCCCCAGAGTTTCAGGCTTCACGTGTGTGATGAGCCAAGGAGTCCGCTTCCCCTGCGACCAACCACTTCCCTCGCGGGAGAGTGGAACTGCAATCTTGGGGCCCACACTCGCTTCATGATAGAATCACATCTCACATACACGCTTGATCACACCCCACTCAACCACATGGTATTCACGGTTCCTTTTCCCGCGTGGATTCTTCGTGCATGTAGACTTTTCTGAGTGTGAAAGCACCGCGGCCCCGGAGATGCCTCTCTGGATTGCTCCGAGTTCCCGAGAGCTCTGGGCCCATTTTTATCCTCTCTTTGACTGTGGTTCTGGCTTTGGTTCAGTATCTGATTGGTTCTGCTGGTTCCCAGTCCTGTCAGGCCGCTGAAATCAGCGGGGCGCCTCCTGACCGGAGAGGGGGTCCCCGGACCCCAAATTCAGATCACATCAGGGTCACCAGAATTGTTATAAATGATCAACCAGAAAGCCAAATAAATAAATGCGAAAGATTTTATTTTCGCGACCAAAATACGGTCCTCAAAAGCCACAGTCAAAGAGACAGCGTCAATCCCGGGATCGATGCTGGGTGAACCTAGATCCGACCTCTATTGCATCAGATATCCCTCTGTTCACTAATGCCGTCCCCAGCGGGGCTGTTTTATACAGTTTTTTATGCCTGAGGCAGAGGTGCCCCGATTTCTTTTGTAACCCTGCATATGTATGAAGTTTTCTTTCACTGTGCAGGGCTGGACAAATGCCGTTTCCTGAGTAGTGGCAGGCGCTGATCATGTCAAGGGAAGTAGTGTATTCAGTTGTACGTTTCTTGGCGACTTCGGTTATCTTGATTGATGATATCTATCAAGTGATGATCGTCCTTGGGTGTTCCCTGATGGTTCCAGAGGAAGCCCATCATTGCGCCAGCCACGTTCTTTATTAGTAAACGAGGCATTGTTCTCCTGCTGCCACCAGGAGTTTCATAATTCCAATGTGGTAATCTGTCTCCAGGTTGCTCATGGTCAGTGGCTCCTTGGATATTAAATTCCTTTTACCTTTTTTATTTTTTACATTTTCCCCTTAAGCATGAATTACTTCACATTATATATTACAGGGCATACAGTATCATAAGATCAGCCCCGGACAGACTGCTTATTTCCAGTAGAGTGATTGTCTCTGCAGCTATGCAGCACATTGTCTGTATCTAGAGATACTGTTGTCATTTTGGGTTTTGCCCATTTTTTTCTTTTCCTTTGACTCTGTGACTGGAGCTTAATGGCTTGCTTCTCTGCTCCCTAACTTGCTCAGGAGTCCAGACCCAGTGTGTGCTGCACCCTGCCTGGGCGGCCCCCTTTGCACAGCCCAAACCCAGGACCAGTCACAGCCAGTAAGCTATTCAGGAGAGCAATTCCCCACCCAACCGCACTGTTTTCTGCCTCTTCTTCAGGGCTTCTTGCTACACTGTAACCCAACACCCAGACAATCCCATGGCTTCGAGCAGGGCCCCAGAGTTTCTGCTACATTTTGTTCGCCACCCCCAGGTGTGCCTGCCTCTGCTGTTCCAGCTTGCTGCTTCTGAGGTTTCCTGTTGCAGTCCATTCCATTTCTCGAGTGGCAGTGAGACCAGCTGCTTCCCATGAGTTTGCAATGGAAAGCCCCTTCTCTCTCCCACCAGCGTACCCACAATTACCATGTGGAAAGAGGGGGTTGAGCTTGCACCACAGCACCCCCTGCATCCACAGAGGAATCATCACACCTGCCCTACCCCACCGGGAGTTAACAGTGCCCCTGCCGGCTGTGACCATAACTACACCAACAGGGAAAGTGCTTGACAGCTGAGAGAAGGCTGTTGTTGGGGTTGTGCTTTTGTTTGCTGTTGCTGCCATCATTGTTGTTTGTTTGCTGTGTTATATATACTAGCAAATAACTGTTATTCCTTTTTCAATCTCTTTGCCTGAAAGCCCCTTAATTTCTTAGTAACAATAATTCAGAGGGAAGGGGGTCATATTTTCAATTCCAAGGGAGGTTCTCGCCTTCCTTAGCAGACACCTGTCTTTCAAACCAAGTCAGATTTTGGTGCCCAATGTGAGGCACAAGGGCATTGAGAGGAAAGGGTGAAAAAGGAATAACAGTTCTTGAGTAACCTAAGTTTTTGTGTGCTGAATATAGAAACCTCATTAAGCAGCACCACGTGGTCTAGCCTACCCTGGTTTGGTTGGCACATGGTTATGGCTATATTTTTCCAATTCACAGCTCCTTATCTAAACATGGGTTCTATGACAAAGGCTGCTATGGCTGTAATCCAGTGTGCACAATGGGTCAATAAGGTGAGGAATTAATGGATTTTAAACTTCCTCTGGAAGGTGGGCACATGGATACATGGTTATCACACACTAAGTGTATGTTTTTGGGGTTTCATTAATAATGGTAATCACTGTGAGGAAGTAACCCTGGGGGAAATCTTCTCCCAACCCTTCAACCATTTGTTTGGGCCTACCCCAACAGCTTCCAAAGGGTTCAAATGTTCTCTAAATGATAATGATATCGTACAGTGGCTAGTGTTGCTGATAGGCCTATTCTATTTAGCATTCAGAGATAAGATGAGATTGCCTTGGATAACCACCCTGATATCTACCTGTCCTAGTTCAGGGCAAATTTGGGAGAGAACCCCCAAAGGGGTTCCTCTAGAAAAGCAGATTCAATTGGCCTCTCCCCCAACCGGTTTGGGAAAAAAACACCTCCTTGGAGAAAAGTGGAAAAAGCTGTTTATTAAACAATAAAACCTAAACAATATTAAACAATAAAACCTCTTGCCGCTCCAAAAGAGATGACAAACTCAGAAAAGTCCCCTCCCTGGGTTGCAGCTTGGCTTACTCAGTCTCTTATCAGTCCCTCTGGCACTGGAAATGTTGTGGCCCAGGCCCGGCCTGGTGGGCCACAGGTGCAAGCTGCCGGTGCTCTTCTGGGTGTTCAGTCCAGAGCAGGTTTAAACAGGTCCAAAGAAAAGGGGAAAAAACCCACAGTCCAGGGTATTTCTTTGCCTCAGCTAGCTAAAACTAACTAAAACAAAGGAGAGCTCTGTCCCGCTCTCTGTCCATCTGCAGACAACAACAGTCCAGGAACAGGAATGTGGAGGATTGAGTGCAGTGTCTGAAAACAAACTGCATGCTTCTTTTCTCCCCCCTTCACTCTCTGGAACAAGTCTTAAAGGTGCAAAACTTATTATTCAGCATAAACAGAACAGATGATTTGGGATAAAAGCATCATATAATCAACCCTGGACACTACCCCAGAGACTAGGGATGCTGCCCAACAGCCTGACACTGCCCCTGAGCCTGACACTTCCCAACAGTTTTACTCTGCCAAATATCCCACCTCAGAAACAAACCACCCAGATTGTATGGGGGTAATAGAGGAGAAAATACGCCAGGTGCTGAGGCAATAGTCTTCCCCAGCTGGTGGGAATCCTTGTCCCTGTCTCAAAGAGGAAGAGTCTGATGATGCAGTAGTGGAACCCGCAGACATTACAACCATCCAGCTTCCAGCTGAACCACAAAAGCAGCCACAGCCAGCAGCTGTTGCTCCTGTGAAGAGGAGAAAGTATAAGATGAGATCAGTGCACCCAGTCAATAAAGATGGGGAACCAGGGCCCTCACAACCAGCAGGGGACCCAGAGCCTGAAATCATCATCAAGTCCCTGTCTCCTTAATCTGTGAAAAAACAATGTGAGACGGGGGCGCGAGGCTTACATGGCCTCGTTACTTTGGGTTTGGAACCTTATGGGTACAGCCGTGCAACTAGATAGTGGTGAAGCAAGGAATTTGGGGTCCTTGACCCAGAATGCAGATATTGATGCAAGTGTTCTTAAGGGAGTCAGGGCCCCTTCCTCTCTCGGAGCAGTTTTTAATGAGAGGTTTGTTCAGCGACAGAATTCAGGAGCCCTACCATAGAATGCCCTGGAATACCATGGAGGAAGGGATCCAATGCATGAGAGAAGTGGCAGTATTGGAGATACTTTTTGGAAGGGACTGAGACATGGGGGTTAGAAATTAAAAGGTAATTGATTTAGGATAGCTGTTTTAGATGGTGTATGTTGCTTAACATTTGCTGTGCTTGCAAGGCAGGATTTTTTTTTTGCCTGCAAAGATGGGACAAAAAGAATGCAAGGATATCCTGATAAGGAGAGCTATTTACCCTAAACAAGGTAGAAGGAATGCAAGGCTTGCAAGGCTGTTGAAGATAAGAGAGGCTCCTCGGACCATAAACTGACTTAAAACAGCCTTGTGGTTTGAACTGTGAACAAGAGACGAGAGGACATGTGCAGGGAGAGAAAGGTGAAAAGTTCACATTGATGAAGACTCATTTGCCCTTCCTCCTGCAACCACCAGACGACCACCAGAGAGCACTGCACAAGCGCAGGACTGATAAGCTAATTATAATATGAAGCAGGGCTAGGCGGGCTAGGAAATGAATATGCATGGATCTATTGTGAAACTTGATGCATATGTAACATTTCAGAGAATAAATAGAGGGTTAAGTTTCTCAGGAGGTGCATGTGTCTTGGGAGGAGCTATCCCCCAAGCGCCTTGGCCACATAAATGCATACCTACTTTTGTGGAGTCTTTCAGTGTTTCATTTTTGGCAAGCCAGCCAGGGGGCTCTCTGTCTGGCTGCAGCATGAACTGAGAGGCAGACCTCCTAAGGCGCACCCCAGGACCTTCCCTGGAGGAGCTCCGCATCTCAGCTCACTCACTGCGGGGACAGACAAAAGACTGCTGGGACTGTGGACAAACGGTATGTATTGAGTCTAAGGCAGGGGGCCTGTAAATCGTACACATGGCTTGAAGGGCTGCTGGTAAGCCACTCAGAGACGTTTGGCGCACAACTCAGTCCCTGTGTAAGTAAAGGTTTGGGGCTTGCAAGCAGCCACCGGCCGATGGGGTGGCCAACAGTGGAGGGATTTGCCAGCCAATAGGGCAGCTGACGAAAAGATTTGCTGATCAATTGCACAACCACTAGCAACCCTGGGGATGGGTCAAGTGAATCTTTTTGTTGCTGCTATTTACTGTTATTGTGTGACTGTTACATCCAGACATTTTAGTTGCGTGAGTGGCTTTGTAACTGTGTGAGTGGCTTTGTGGTTTTGGTTGTGTGAACAAGTGAGACGTACCTTCAGTACGGGGAGGAGTGCGGAGCTCTACCCGCGTTTCTGGGAAAAGCGAAGCAAGTGGAAGTGCGGAAGAGAGTGTGTTGTGTTTAAGTGTGATTAGTGTATGTTTTAACTGTGGCTAGACAAACTGAAGGGATCCCTTTTTCCCAGTGGTTAAGGCTTGATCCTTGGGAATTTGTAAACCCAGTAAATCATTGGATAGACAGAGGAAATGAACAGGTTCATCTAGATAGATTATACCGGACCTCTGCAGGGGAACTGGTAGCTTTGGACTGGGAGCAGCCTGCACTACAGAATTTGAATATTCAAGAAGGCATAAATGGAATAGCTTGTTTTTAGAGAAGTTTTAGAACTATCAGTCCATCATGAGGTTGGCATCTCGCCTGGGTATTGTTGCGGTGTAGAATTTGTGCAGGATGCTACTACTGTTCTTCTGCAAGGCAGCGGAGTGTGTGCGCTCAGTGCGAGTGGGGACAGCATTTTAACCAAGTGGATTTTGAACCCAAGATTTTAAAGCTTGTGTGTGGAAAGTCACATCTAATACCTGAGAATTGGGTTGTGCGAGAGGAAAACTGGGAAAGGAATGTGAGAGCCTGTGAAGAGAGGTTCGGGAGGAAGTGAGATAAGACGCAAAGAAGAAGATAATGGGAACTAGTCAGAGTCAAGAGATTTCCAAGGCCAGCCCATTGGGATGTATTTTGGCACATTGGAAAGAAGTTGCTGGCAGTGGGGGAACAGAAAATAAAAGAATTTTAATTAAGTATTGTAGCCAGTGGTGGCCTTTATATAAGTTGGAGGATGAAACAAAGTGGCCATCTACTGGAACTTTAGATTATAACACCTTATTGCAGGTAATGCTGTTCTTAAGATGGGAAGGCAAATGGGATGAGGTTTCTTACACAGATATGTTCTTCTCCCTCCAAAATCACCTGGAATGGCAGAGGGATTGTGGACTCAGAGCTCCCTCTGACCCACTGGTTTTAGCCCTTGAAAGGGAAAATAGAGCCAAGAGAGGACAACTTAAGCAGTGTTATTCAGCATACAGTATAGGACAACGATGCACAAAATCAGATAAGGTTTATCATACTACTGCCCAAGAACAAGATGTAATAGATTTGTTAAAGGCTCCCCCTAGGACACAGGAGGAAGAGGAATAGATGAACTCTCCCCCTAAAAGAGAAGAGGATGCAGGCTCGGAAGGAACATCCACTCAAACCCATTCTCCTCCTGGCAGCCCGATTTCATCCAAGACTAGGAGGCAAGTACTGCAAGCTCCTTTGCGAGAGGCAGTGGGACCAGAATGAGGGAGGGTAATGGTTAAGGTACCATTTTCCACTATTGATTTGGAGGCACGGGAAAGGGTTGCTAAGAATTATCACAGTGATCCGTTGATTACAGCCAAATGCTTGCAGTATATCATCAAGCAGCATAACCCAGATTGGAGCGATATCCAGTTATTGATAGATGCTTCAACTGAAACAGAAAAGCAGTTGGTTCTGAAAAAAGCAGGCGATCTGGCAGAGGATTTTTATAAAACCCAATGCCGAGATGTAAAAGACTATTTTCCCCTCCAAAATCCAAACTGGGATCCAAACATATCAGCAGAATTGAAAAAATGAGAAAGTTACCAGGAGTGGATAGAAAAAGGAATGGACAGAGCAATTCCTAAGACTATAAACTGGTCAGTTTACATCAGACGTAAACTTCAAAAGCTTTGGGGGGGTGGATGGGACGAACCTTGAGACCTTGTTGGAGGAGGTATGGAGAGTATTCAGTAATTGTGAAGAAGGATACAAGCAGGGAATGAAAAAGCTAGGGGCAGTAGTAAGGGAAGAAGAGAAAGGGAAATGTAGAAAGGGACCACCCAAGCAAAGCCCACCCCAGTTTGGCAGAGACCAGTGTGTGATTTGCAGGAGAACTGGTCACTGGAAGAACCAATGTCTAGAGCGGAGATGAGGTGACCGTCAGGAAAACGGGGTGGTGGTTGCCTATAGTAGAAGAAATGTATTCGAATATGTGTATAGAGGCTTTGCCCCAGAGGTCCCAGTTGCCCTTGATGGGCTGCAGCTGTGATGTCCTTAAATTGGGCTGCAGCTGTAACCAATGAAGATGACCGGGATAAAAGGGGGGCGGGTAAGCCAGTCAGGGAGAGCCTTGGAGGAGCCCATACCTGAGAGAGAACAGCATGCAGAAGAAGGAGTCAGTGAAGAGCTGCAGCCATGAGAATATGGCAAAGAGGTATGGACTTTAGAAATCTAATAACAACAATATGGGACTCTAGAAATAATAGAAGAACAACAATTGGTGACCTCGACGTGATAGTTAACAGAAGATAAGACAGCCGAGAGCTGCGGTGGCCAAGAGCTGCGACAAGATAAGACAGCCGAGAGCTGCGGTGGCCAAGAGCTGCGACAAGATAAGACAGCTGAGAGCTGCGGTGGCCAAGAGCTGTGACAGAACATAGCCTTTGGGTCAGGGAGCTGTGAAAGAGTATGGCCTTTGAGCAAGGAGCTATGTGGGTTGTACATGGCCTGTGAGTCATGGGGAAATATGGGTGTTGTACATAGCCTGTGAGTCATGAGAGAATATGAGTTGTATGTGGCCTGTGAGTCATGAGAGGAATGTATGTATTGTACTTAAACATCTGTACAACTGTTAACTTAAGGAAAAGAAAAGGGGGGAAATATAGTAGAGGAAATGTATTTGAATATGTGTATAGAGGCTTTGCCCCGGAGGTCCCGGTTGCCCTTATTGGGCTGCAGCTGTAACCAATGAAGATGACTGGGATAAAAAGGGGGCAGGTAAGCCAGTCAGGGAGAGCCTTGGAGGAGCCCATACCTGAGAGAGAACAGCATGCAGAAGAAGGAGTCAGTGAAGAGCTGCAGCCATGAGAATATGGCAAAGAGGTATGGACTTTAGAAATCTAATAACAACAATATGGGACTCTAGAAATAATAGAAGAACAACAATTGGTGACCTCGACGTGATAGTTAACAGAAGGTAAGACAGCCGAGAGCTGTGGCGGCCAAGAGCTGCGACAGAACATAGCCTTTGGGTCAGGGAGCTGTGAAAGAGTATGGCCTTTGAGCAAGGAGCTATGTGGGTTGTACATGGCCTGTGAGTCATGAGAGAATATGTGGGTTGTACATGGCCTGTGAGTCATGAGGAAATGTATGTATTGTATTTGAACATCTGTACAACTGTTAACTCATGTAAAAGAAAAGGGGGAAATATAGTAGAGGAAATGTTTTTGAATATGTGTATAGAGGCTTTGCCCCAGAGGTCCTGGTTGCCCTTGATGGGCTGCATCTGTAACCACTGAAGATGACCGGGATAAAAGGGGGCAGGTAAGCCAGTCAGGGAGAGCCTTGGAGGAGCCCATACCTGAGAGAGAACAGCATGCAGAAGAAGGAGTCTGCGAAGATCTGCAGCCATGAGAATACACCGAAGAGGTATGGACTTTAGAAATCTAATAACAACAATATGGGACTCTAGAAATAATAGAACAACAACAGTTGCCCATGTGAAAGAAGTCTGAGGAGGACCGGGGGATTCTACCCCAGCAGATCCACTGGTTATAACAATGAGGCTGGGGGAAGAAGGGAAAAGGAGGAATTTTTGGTTGTCACGGGAGCGACATATTCGGTTCTAAATAAAGCTTTAGTACCTGTGGCAAATGATTACGTTGTGGTACAAGGGGCAACTGGTCAATCTGAAAAGGCATATTTTTGCAGACCACTAAAGTATAAGCTTGGGAAACAATGGGGCATTCATAAGTTTTTATATATGCCTAATTCTCCTAAGACACTTCTAGGGGGACACTTATTGGAACAATTACAAGCAACAATTGCATTCAAGAATGGGGAAGTTACTCTGTAGGTAAATGAGCAAAAGTACATAGAGGCATTAAGTTTAATACTAGCAACTGTTGAAACTGAGGAAGAAATCAGTGAAGAAATAATAAGCCAAGTGTTTCCTGGAGTATGGGATTCCAATGTACCAGGGAGGGTGAAAAATGCACCTCCCATAATAATCAAACTTAAGGAAGGGAAACAGCTAGTTAGAATTAAACAGTACCCCATGAAAAAGGAAGATAGGGAAGGAATTAGCCCAGTGATAAAGAACTTTTTACAATTAGGATTATTAAAAGAGTGTGAATCGGACTTCAACACTCCCATTTTACTTGTTCAAAAGCATGATGGGTCATATCGGGTAGTGCAGGATTTAAGGGCTGTCAACAAGATCATGGAAGATTTATATCTGGTGGTAGCGAATCCATATACTTTGCTAACCTGCTGTCTTAGGTTGGAAATGGGGTGTGTATTCTATTCCTATCTGTTTGAGATGAGGCAGTTATCTTCAGTTAATTGGGCAGTTTTCTTTATCTCTTCCACAACCAATCCTCCCTCTGGGGAGATATCTTTTGTTAATGGGCCATTGAGTGTCACTGCATGACTGATAAAATTACATCACCCCATTGTGAGAAGCTCTGCCCAGAGGGAGGAGCCAAGCATTCCTACCTGGATATAATCTGAGAATTGGAAGACCACAAGCAGCCTTTTTCCATTGGATTCCCAGAGGAAGACCAGGCCCATCTACACTACCACTTCTACAGCCTTCTACAGGATCATTGCTTCAACAGAACTACATCTGTCACTCCAGGAGGACTGCAGCCACCATTTTAATTGGACTGCTACAAACACCCTGACCAACAGGGCGTCAAGTCGTATTCTGACTCTGACAGTGTTGTTTTGTATTACTGCATTGTTTATTTTATTTTTTTTATTTTCTTCCCTAATAAAGAACTGTTATTCTTGCTCCCATATCTTTGCCTGAGAGCCCCTTAATTTCAAAATTATAATAATTCAGAGGGAGGGGGTTTACATTTTCCATTTCAAGGGAGGCTTCTGCCTTCCTTAGCAGACATCTGTCTTTTCAAACCAAGACACCTGTTTAACAGCAGAGTAAACTTGGTTTACCATTCTAGATCTGAAAGATGCCTTCTTTTGCCTTCCTATCCATGAAGGCAGCCAGAAAATCTTTGCCTTTGAATGGGAAATCCCTAATAATGGGTGTAAAACTCAGCTCACATGGACAGTGTTACTTCAGGGATTTAAGGACTCTCCCACTTTGTTTGGAGAACAACTTGCAAAAGACCTAGAGTCCTGGGAAACTCCACCAGAAGAAGGAAGGCTATTGCAGTACATGGATGATCTCCTAATAGCCACCTGGATGAGAGAGGAGTGTGTGGCCTGGACGATAAGCCTCTTAAATTTTCTAGGGCTCCAAGGGTACAGATTATCAAAGAAAAAGGCTCAGGTGATGAAGCAGAAAGTAATCTACCTGGGTTATGATGTTAGTGCTGGAGTGTGGACTTTGGGGCGAGATCACAAGGAAGTGATATGCCAAACCCCAAAACCTCAGACAATAAAGGAACTGCGAACCTTTTTGGGAATGACAGAATGGTGTCAGTTATGGGTTTATAACTATGGTTTACTTGTAAAACCTCTGTATGCACTCATTACATATGGAAACAGAGACCTCAGTGGACAAAGGAAGCCACACGGGCCTTTGACCAGCTAAAGAAGGCCCTTATGTTGGCTCCAGCCTTGGGAATCCCAGACGTGAGTAAACCATTCTTTCTATTTTCTCATGAGAAACAGGGGATTGCCCTGGGGATAACTAGCCCAGGACCTGGGCCCATATCAAAGGGCAGTTGCCTATATTTTCAAGCAACTGGATGCAGCAGTCAAGAGATGTCTGGGTTGCCTCAGGGCTGTCGCAGCAGTTGTGCTAGATATCCAAGAAGCATGCAAATTTACCCTTGGACAGAAAATAACTGTACTAGTGTCCCATACAGTGTCCACAGTACTGGAAGTAAAGGGTGGGCACTGGCTTTCCCCACAAAGGTTCCTGAAATATCAGGCCATGATGGTAGAACAAGATGATGTAGAAATAGTGGTGACTAACATTGTCAATCCAGCTTCTTTTCTCATTGGAAATCAAGGGGAAACAGTCCACCACGACTGCTTGGAGACTATTGAAGCTACTTATTCCAGACATCCAGAACTAAAGGACACTCCTCTGGATGATACAGAGACCTGGTTCACTGATGGGAGCAGCTACTTCATCAGTGGGAAATGACATGCTGGGTATACAGTTACTACTTGCAGAGAGGTAATCAAATCAGGGCTTTTGCCAACAGGTACCTCTGCACAGAAGGCTGAGATAATTGCCTTGACCCATGCCTTAGAAATGGCAAAAGGAAAAAGGATAAACATCTACACACACTCGAGATATGCATTTGGGGTTGTGCATGCGCATGGAGCCATTTGGAAAGAGAGAGGATTGCTGAACTCACAAGGGAAAAACATCAAACATGCACAAGAGATAATGCAACTATTGGAAGCATTCCAGCTGCCTGAAAAGGTAGAAATTATGCACATTAAGGCACACCAGAAGGTGAGCTCAGAATTGAAGGAAGGAAACGAGCTGGTAGACAGAGAGGCAAAGGAAGCAGCTAAAGATGAGATCACCACTGAAGGACTCCTAATTCCAGATGGGCGAATTTCCCTTGAAGGTAAGCCAGAATATAATAAGAAAGACAGAAAGATATTTAAGTATCAAAAGGGAACATATAACCAAGAGGGATGGACCATTACCGCAGAAGGGAAATTGGTTATCCCTTCTCATTTATTATGGTCACTGGTAAGAGGGGAACATCAGAAAACTCACTGGGGAATAGATGCCCTGAATAATTATCTGATTGAAAGGATTGTTGCCAGAAATTTATATGCTACTATCACTCATGTGATTCAGCAGTGCAACCTTTACCTCCAGATTAACCCCAAGAATACCCCCAAATCAAAATTTGGTCAAACTGGGAGGGGCTGTGGACCAGAACAGCAGTGGCAAATAGACTTTTCAGAACTCCCAAGAAAAGGGGAGTATTGATATTTGTTGGTATTAACAGATACTTTTTCAGGGTGGCCAGAAGCTTTCCCCACCAGAACTGCCAAAGCTTGGGAAGTAACCAGGGTATTGTTACAGGAAATAATACCATGCTTTGGAGTTCCAGCCACAATATCTTCAGATAGAGGATCACGTTTTATTTCAAGAATAGTGCAGCAAATTAGCCACCACCTAGGCATAGATTGGAAACTCCACACTCCATATCACCCTCAGTCAAGTGGCCAAGTGGAGAAAATGAACCATTTGATTAAGCAGCAATTAGTGAGGCTAGGGCAAGAAGCTAATTTACCCTGGCCCCAAGCTCTTCCACTGGCATTGCTACGGATCCGGACTAAACCTAGAACCAAAGAAAGGTTAAGTCCTTTTGAAATGCGTTATGGGAGACCATATGGAGTGCAAAAAGGAATGTCTACCCACATTGGGGAGGTGACACTGGCCACCTACATGGTGGCCCAAAGTAAACAACTCAAAGAAATTGAAAAACGCGTCTGGAACTCGGAGCAGAGATTTGGATGGACCAGTACATAACATACAGCCTGGAGATTATGTATATGTTAAATGTCTTACAGAAAAGACTTTGGAACCACAGTGAGAAGGGTCATTCCAGGTGCTTCTCACTACTTTCACCACGATTAAGATCAAGGAACGAAGCGCTTGGATCCACCACTCTCAAGTGAAGAAAGACCCAGAGGCCCCTTGGAAAGTAACATTGGGTGACAATGAACTGAAACTAAAACTTACTTGATCAAAATGAGTATATTGCGGTTGGGAATTTTTAGTAATTAGCTTGTAGAGATTTAATTAGGAAAATAGTTTGGTTTGTAATTATAATTGAAGCCCAATCATTGGAAGGTACCTCTATCCAGAACAATGCTGAATGGCCTTGGTCCCAAGCTTTTATTTGGTACACTGAGATCCATGGGAAAGTATTCTGATATAAAAGATTTAAACCTATCAACTGTGGTCATGCACAAGAACCAGGTATATGAAAAGCAGGAATGGCAAAAATGAGGACTGTGGTCACTTCAAGGGACTATAGGAAAAGAAATTAGAATACAATGCCAGATGATTAATGCGACTACCCATAAGAAAGCAATTCAAATTAGTGTTTCAACTTCTCCTATAGACAAGCACTGGGAGATTTGTAATCGTCCAAGTGAATTAGACTGTTGGTATAATTTTACATTAGTACAGACGGTTGAGGTGATTTGTCTTTGGACCCATGATGCTATTGGGCTTTCATTCAAATTTAAGATAGATGCAACAGCAAGGCCCCGTACAACTTATACCAGTACTCAAGCAGCCCAACTCCAAACCAAACTGGAACCAAAAATTTATGAAACAAGCCCATATGTGATAAGGGATGCAGGCCAACAACTGTTGTTTAATCCAGAGTGGTCTCTTAAATGTGTTGAATTACTAATGCAAATTAACATCTCAGAAATCCAACCTGCCTGCTCGTCTCAACAACTGTCCAATATATGGTTTTTGAATTGGCGTGGAAAAGCAGTGCTGAAAAACAGGAGTTAAAAAATCTAAAGGTTCTACGAGAAGACCCACGTTATGGGGCAGGGGTCCCTCAACTTCTGGGTTTCTCGCCAGTGGGAGATCCAAGACTCCAGGCCAGGCTACATCCATTAATACTGGCACAGGTAAAGGAATTGGGACTGCAGGCACTGTTTAAAGTAACTAACATGGCAAACCCAACCCAAACATATTCCACAATCAGACAAGGGGTCAAAGAACTGTATCTACAGTTTACAGAGAGATTACAAGATGCTATGGAAAAACAAAATGTTAATGCTGAAGTCAGAGATAATTTAATTTTGCAATTGGCAAAGGACAATGCCAATGAGGACTGCCGAAAGGTCATAGAACTGCTACCTGATGAAAATCCATCACTAAATGACTTGATAAATGCCTGTGCTAAGGTTGGATTTAATTCTCATAACATGACCATGTTAGCAGAGTCCATAGGAGCTGCTATAAAGCTAACACCTCATTGCTACAAATGTGGACAAGGCCACATGAAGGTAAACTGTCCCCAAAAGTCCTTTCCACAGGGGACATTTCAAGGACAGAAGGGAGGAAATGCAAGCTGCAACCGATGTGGAAGGACCAGACATGCAACCAAGGTATGCAGGTCCAAATTTCATGCTAATGGTCAATCTCTCAAGAACCAGGGAAACAGGAAGCCGAGCGCAAAAGGGGAACACGTGGCAACACAACTAATTTCCCACCCTCCAGTACAAGCCTATGTGATCAGCTCACAGGAAGGACTCAAGGAGCAGCTGGAATGGATGTGTCCACCTCCACTGCAGTAACCATAAGCATGTCAAAGGTACATTAGGTCCCCCTCAAGGCTTGGGGGCCTATCGGGAAAGGATTGAGTGCACTGTTAATTGGAAGGTCCAGTGCCACAATGCAAGGTATTGTTGTGTACCCTGGTGTTGTTGACACAGATTTTACTGGACAAATACATGCAACAGTTTCCACCCCTACTCCACCTGTGACTATCCCTGAAAAAAATAGAATTTCTCAGCTAATCCCTTTTAAGTCTTGTGTTCCCAAAGCAGATTCTAGGGAGCGAGGAAACCAACAGGACAGCCCCAGGTGAACTGGACTCAGGTTGTAGAAAATCAAAGACCTAATACGGTTTGTACTGTTATGATACCTAAGGCAAAGCCTTCGCAGATAAAGGTCAGTGGGATGATGGACACAGGCAGACATCACCATCATCTCTGCCAACATGAGGCCTCCATCATGGCCTACTGCACCTGCGGGATCTGCCGTTGCTGGCCTCAGAGGGACCACACAGAGCTGCTTGAGCAGCAATCCTGTGTTGAACAAAAATCCTGAGGGCCAAGCAACTACAATCCAGCCATACATCACTGCTACACCACTGAACCTGTGGGGGAGGGATGTTCTGGCAGCATGGGGAGTCTTGGTGGGGAAGGATTTTTAACAGGGGCCACTGTGTTAAAAGGCGTAAGGTGTCCCACAATAGCTCTGAAATGGCTTACAATTCAGCCTGTGTGGATACCACAGTGGCCCCTTAAAAAAGAGAAGCTAGATGCCCTAAAATCATTAGTACAAGAACAGCTAACTCAAGGACACATAAAGCCATCTATGAGCCCTTGGAACACCCCTGTATATGTTGTAAAAAAGAAATCTGCTTAATGGAGGTTGCTCCATGACCTAAGAAAAATTAATTCGGTGATAGAGGACATGCAGGCTTTGCAGACTGGTATGCCTTCTCCTACAATGATACCTGCCTCCTGGGACATCCTGATTGTGGACCTGAAGGATTGTTTCTTCACTATTCCACTGCATCCAGACGATACCCCAAAGTTTGCTTTTACAGTGCCTTCCATCAATAACACTGCACCAGTGCAACATTATCAATGGCAAGTTCTTCCCTAAGGCATGAGAAACAGTCCCACAATTTGTCAGTGGTACATTGCACAAGCACTCTCATTAGCGAGAGAACAATTTCCAGGGGCCTATTGTTATCACTACATGGATGACATTTTGATTGCAACCCAAACAAAAAAGGAACTCTCACAGATTCAGCCAAACCTGTTGCAAGCATTAAAAACATTTGGGCTGCAGGTAGCACCAGAGAAGGTGCAGCAGCAAGCACTCTGGAAATATTTGGGACTCAAAATAATTAATCAAACTGTTCAGCCACAAGCAATTCCATTTCCAACCAAAATTCAGACTTTAAATGATGCACAAAAACTTTTGGGCACTATCAACTGGGTCAGACCGTATCTAGGATTAACCATCTCACAACTGACACCTTTATTTGACCTCCTGATAGGGGATCCTGACTTGACTTCCCCCAGAAAATTAACCCTAGAGGCAAAAGCTGCTCTCAAATTAGTAGAGCAAGCTATCACAAACAGACAAGTCTGCTGGATATGCCCAGAGGTGTGTATCACTGTGTTCATTTTCATTGTTAATGTTCATCCTACTGGTATTATTGGACAGTGGAACATATGCTGGCCTGACCCTTTGCACATTCTAGAGTAGGTGTTTTTGCCTCAGCAACAGAAAAAGACAGCACCCACTGTCTTTGAGCTAATTGACAAGTCCGCTGGATATGCCCAGAGGTGTGTATCACTGTGTTCATTTTCATTGTTCACAGTTACTCATCAAATGTCGTCACAGGTGTTTACAATTGAATGCTAGACATCCCTCACAAATTATTATTCCTGTGACACGAGAGCAGTTTGAATGGTGTTTTACTAACTGTACAGCCTTGCCAAGTGCTTTGAAAAATTTTTCTGGACAAATCACTCACCACTTACCAAGCCATAGATTGCTGAAGTGGCAAAACTGCACTATCTCTGAAACCTCTATGTAGCCGAACACCCTTAAAGGGTGTTACAGTGTTTATTGACGGTTCTGGGAAAACAGGAAAGGTCATTGTGGCCTGGAAAGAGGAAGGTGAGTGGCAAACATTGGAGGGATATGAGAGTGGATCACCTCAAATAGTAGAACTACAAGCTGTAGCTATGGCTTTCCAACATTTTCCCCACACTCCTCTAAATGTTGTAACTGATTCTGCATATGTGGCTGCCATCACACAAAGATTAGACTGAGCACAACTAAAGGAAATTGATAATGCACCACTGTTTAGCTTACTAAAAACTCTATGCCTTACTCTCCAATCCAGAACTTGCCCTTATTATATCCTATACATCAGGAGTCACACATATTTACCAGGTTTTATCTCAGAGGGCAATGCCAGAGCAGATATGATAGCTAGTCCTACTTGAATGGCACCACAATCAGATATGCTAGCACAAGCAAAGGCATCACATGATTTTTTCCACCAAGGTGTTTGAGCCTTACAGCGACATTTTAAGCTGTCAAACTGATTTGTGGAAAAAACCCCCTAACTCTACAACTTGTAAAAGTTGCAAAGTTGGTATTAATTAAAAAGGCCACATTTCACCTAAATCCAAAATGGATTTTTACCCTCTTAAATTTTCATTCTGTTTCATTCCCTCCTTTCTTAAAAGTAAATAAATTCTTCTACTGAATGTAAATCTCTATAATAGTACAAGCAGTTCTCAATTATACACAACCTTTACTAGTATATACAAGCACAGTTTTCTGATCAGTGACTAGATGAATTTTGAAGTGGTAAATACTTTGTTCAGTGTCAAGACACACATCTTGAGCATAAATAGTATTGCTTTTACAAATGAATCTTAGTTGTTCTTTAATAGCACAAGATTCTAAGTTTACTGTTTGCTACTTTTTATTCACCTTTCATGTTCACACCTTATTTTCTGAGGGGTAGAGTACCATTTTTTCATTATTTAATCCTGGTGTGATGATGGGGTGGATAATGTAAACAGTGGCTTTGCATATAGTAAGTACAAAGGCAGTGGTTACATTAGAAGTAGGATCATAAGTAAAATTTATTGTAGTCCACTAGGATTGAAACTTTATTTCAAAATCAATTGCATTATCCTAGACAATATTTTGAATTTTAGTTGGAAAATTACCTTCACCCTCTTCCTGTATGATTAAAGCTGCTGTCGTCTGCATCCATAACTGTGCTTGTATACAACTGAAAGTTAAAAACACATTATCTTGAACCGTACTAAGCGCTTCTACTATTAACTTGTGGTCTTGGTTCCTGGCCTTTTTCTACTTTGGCAGTATTTTTGAAATCTGCCACTGGCTAGTTCTTAATGCTAATAGAGATGACTGTAGGGGCTGTTTTAATTTTGCTAGACCACCTGTTGTAGTGGCTAGCTTGTTCATCAGTATTTCTGAATCTAATTCTATTTAAAACTCTCAATCCTGTCCCTAATATCTTAATTAGATCTCTTCTTATTCTGCTTTTGATGTGTACTTGTCTCTGTAACTACGTTGTCTAGCCCTACAGTGGATAGGTTTAAATCTTTTATTTCAGAAGGTTCTCTCATGGATCTAGTATACTGATTAAAAGCTTGCGACTAAGGCTGTTCAGCATCGTTTTGGATGGAGGTACTCTCTAATCTCAAAACTCTAATTATACACAAAACAATTCTGTAAATGAAATTACTAACTACTCCTGGCCGCAATATACTCATTTTGTCTGAGTAAGTCTTAGTTCATTGTCTCTTGGTGTCACTTTCTAAGGGGCTTCTGGGGCCTTCTTCACTCGAGAGTGGTGGATCTAGGCATTCTGTTCTTTGATCTTGATTGTGGTGAAGGTGATGAGAAGCACTTGGAATGGTCTTTCTTATTGTGGTTCCAAAGTCTTTTCTGTAAGAGATTTAACATATATATAATCTTTAGGTTGTATGTTATATACTGGTCTATCTAGCTCTCTGCTTCAAGTTCTAGTTACATGTTTTTTAATTTTTTTGAGCTGTTTATTTACAGCCACTATATAGTTGGCTAATGTTACTTCCCCAATGTGGGTGGACATCTCCTTTTGTATTCTATATGGTCCTCTATAAATTATTTCAAAGGGACTCAGTCTTTCTTTGGTTCTAGGTTTAGTTCAAATTTGTAACAGTGCTAGTGGAAGAGCTTGGGGCTAGGGTAGATTAACTTCTTGTCCCAGTCTTAAAATTTGCTGCTTAATCAAATGATTCATTTTCTCCACCTGGCCATTCAATTGGAGGTGGTATGGAGTATGAAGCTCTCAATCTATGGTCAGGTGGCTACTAATCTGTTGCACTATTTTGGAAATGAAATGTGATCCTCTATTTGAGGACATTGTGACTGGAACTCCAAAGTGTAGTATTATTTCTTGTAATAATACCCTGGTTACTTCTTGAGCTTTGATAGTTTTTGTGGGGAATGCTTCTGGCTACTCTGAAAATGTATCTGTCAAGATTAATAAATAATGATATCCCCCTTTCCTTGGTAGTTCTGAAAAGTTAATTTGCTACTGTTGTCTAGGTCCATGGCCCCTCCCAATCTGACTAAGTTTTGGTTTGCGGGTATTCTTGGGGTTAGTCTGGAGGTAAAGATTGTACTGTCGGGTTACTTGAGTAATAGTGGTATATAAATTCTTGGTAACAATTTTTTCAATTAAATATGTGTTTAGAGTATTTATTTCTTAGTGTGTTTTTTTGTGTTCTCTCTTTACTAGTGACTATAATAAATGGGAAGGGATTACAAGCTTCCCTCTAATGGTAGCTTACCCCTCTTGGTTGTATGTATCTTTTTGATCTTTGATTAGTTTTCTGTCTTTCTTATTATATTCTGGTTTACTTTCAAAGGAAATTTGTTTATTTGGAATTAGAGTTCTTTTAATAATTACTTCACTTTTGCTGTTTCTTTTGGTTTCACACACTCTGGACACAATCAAAATAACAGTACACAGTAAAATTATTAACTGGATCCAGTGATTTACAGGATTCACAAAGTCCCAGGGATCAAGTCCAAGCCACTGGGGCAGAGGAACCCCCTGAGTTCATCTAGCTACAGTTAAAATGTTCACAGTCTACACAAATCACAACTTTTAAACACAATAAATGTTCTTACCCACATTTCTCTACTTGTTCTACTTCTCTGCGGGGTGCTCCTTGCTCTTACAGCCTGCCCCAGCTGGCGCCCTGGGCCTCACCTGGCAGCCCAGCTGCTTCAGAATCGGGTAGAACTTCCCCCCCGCATGCCATGGGAACACTCGCTCTCTTTCTCATACACTACGCATTCACATGATTACAAACACATTAACATTAACTACAATGTCTGGACACCACAAGCATACAAAATTCGGGTTCACTTGACTCACCTCCAGAGTTGCTATCGAACAATGAACCCGTCCCCAGTCCCCCCAGTCACTCTATCAACCAGGGGACCTCTGCCGCCGACTGTGCTCGGCTGATGGCTGCCTGCAAGCACAAGGATGAGGCTGTGCACTCAGACGTCTCTGAGCGGCCTACCAGCAGCCCTATCTCTCTCTCCCCCAGGGCCCTTTGATATAGATACCGTTTATCCACACACCAGCAGGTCATTGTCTGTCCCTGCAGGACACAAGCCGAGACAGAGCAGAGCTCCTCCAGGGAAAATCCCAGGGTGCGCCTAGGAGGTCTGCCCTCCCCCTCTGTCCCTGCGAGGACAGAAATGGTCTCCTGGCTGGCTCACCAAAATGATTTGTGGGGAAAAAATCTAACTCTACAACTTGTAAAAGTTGCAAAGTTGGTATGTTTATTACAGCGCTGGACGCATGTGGGGATCGTTCCCCCTAAAGGACATGCGCACCCTTGAGAATTGTGAACCTTTTTTTATCTCCCTTACTTGTACATATGCATAGAGTTTCACAATAGGTTTATGCATATTTATTTTACTGGGTTTGCATTATAACTTGCGATTAGTCCTTATCAGTCCTTGTACAGAGAAAGAACTCTCTGGTCATCTTGTCTGTCTCTTGTAGCCTCAGCTTAAGGCTCTTGTCTTCGTTTCAAAGTTTAACACACACCCCTCCCCCCCCAATCTTTCTTTCTAGCTTGGAAGTTTGCACTCTTTTTTCTCGGCTGAGACAGTTTTGCGAGCACAGGGTTTTTTGCGAGAACAGGTAGTCTTAAGCACAGCACAGAGCTAACAGACTAAACAGCATATTTCATCTATACAAGCAAGCTACAGACCAAATAATTAAAAATGGCACATTTCACCTATATCCGAAATGGACTTTTACCCTCTTAAATTTTCACTCTGTTTTAAAACACAGAGGCTCGTAATATTGTTAGCACCTCTGCTGACTCCCAAGGCCACACTGCACCACTGCAGATGGGGGTAAACCCTCGTGAACTGATGTCACACCCATCCCTGAATTTGGCTGCTTAAGATATGCACATCTCAATTGATACCTTTTCATCAGCAATGTGGGGTACAGTGCACACAGGAGAAAAAGGTCGGGATGCCATTGCACACTGGTGATCAGCTTTTGCAGCTTTGGGCATCCCTCACATCACTAAAATGGATAATGGCCTTGCATAGACTTCAAAGAAAACTAGACAATTTCTACAGCTCTGGAGTGTGTCACACCAAACCGGTATTCCCCATTTAGCAACTAGACAAGCCATAGTGGAAAGGGCACATGGTACTTTAAAAGGTATACTTAAACAAAAGGGACGTATGTGTGGTGAGACCCCACAGAGCAGAATAGCTAAAGCTATATATATACATAATCATTTAACAGTATTAGAAAAGTCCCAGAACCCAGTTATTTTAAATCACTCCTTATCACTACAATCATCCTGTGATGTTTGGCTGCCCAAACCCAAGATAATGGTGAGACACATCTTCACCAATACAGTGGGGGGGGGTCCTTGGGATCTTATTACCTGGAGTTGGGGATATGTGTGCGTTTCAACAGACACTGGAATATGTTGTGATGCCTTAGGTTTTAGCTTTTATATTTTTCAGATTCTGTACTGCTTTAGTGTGTAGTTCTGAGCTTCATATTAAGGGATGGTAAGCTCTCTTCACAGAGTAGGTAGACAAAACAATTCCTTTCCTAGCTTGGGACCAAGGACAACCGATCCAAATTTCAGGCCCAAGAACATAAACAACATGGACTGAAGAGAGAAAAACAAGAAGGGTGTGACTTCATAACCTAAAGGTATAATTGGACAATTATCTCCAGTATGCTAATGGGCCAGAAGTTATAAAAGTGAGAGACCCCATGACTGGTTGACCATTTTGTGATCATTTTGGGTTCATCTTGGGTGTAGCCCTGGCTGGGCTCTTGTAGTGCCCAAGGTGTATCCATTGAGGCCTTTTACTAAGTACCTACTTTATTATTTAACTCTGTCTAGTCTCTGTTCTAGGTCAGCCTTCACAAGGCATCAGTTCTGGAGACCACAAAGGGACAGAAAGCATCTGGAAAACTCCCTGAGTGAGGAACACCCAACTCCTGCCCCTCCCACTCTTGCTGGCACTCCCGAGGGGGCCCAGCTGTAGTCCAGAAGTTATCGGAGCTCAAGAACCCTCGGACCTGAGAGAGATGCATGAGTAGATCAAGGGGTAATCTGTTTAGCACCTAAGTTACATGTTAAGAGATTTCTTATACTCTAGAGTCCAGACGGAGTGCTCACGGTGCTCTCCGTCTCCCCCTCTGGTAGTAAGGGAGGATGCTCTCTCAGAAGCAGTGTTAGATTGCAGTGCTGCTGCATGCCAGCAGTGGTACAGGGCATAGCTCCTGCCCTGTGACTCTGAACGGCTGGGGTTCGAATCCTGTCTCTTCTTTTGCTTGCTCGGTCTCCCTCTCTCCCTGGTTCTTTTAATTTCTATGGGTTCCCTTACTCATAACTGTTAAGATATGGGGTGTACATTCTCCTGTGAGTGTTGTAATAATAATATCCTGAGAGACAGTCCCCTGGGATTAGTACTGAGAAACTGTGGAGACCTTATTGGTGGGATAGCTGTTTTTTTTTTAACTCCAAACTTATCAGACTCTCAGAAAAGATCTGGTTGATGTATGAACTAGGTAACAATCAGACATGGCCCGAGTTCAGTAGTTTTGATAAGAGATTAATATCAAGTTTGATTTCCCGTATATGCAAGGATAAATACTTAGATGAGTTAGAGTACACTAGGCTCTTCATGGTGTTAGCATGTCAACAAAGCCTAGCAGCAAAGAAAAAGGAAGAGCATATCTTGGTCTTAAAGAAAAAAGAGGGGAAAAGTAAAAAAGAGCAATATTGAACAATGAAAGTAAAAGAAAGAAGGAAAAAGAGTTAGATCTAGTTGCCCCCACCTTGAGGGTGGGCCCCATTGTGCTTGCGGCAGATGCGGGCCTGGGCCAGGGCCAGGGCGCAGTCCTACTGCTGCCTTTGCCCCCACCACCCCTACTCCAGCCGCCGCCGCTATCACCGCAGCCATGACAAATGGGGGCAGGGGGAGGTGTGGCTCAGACGAAGTCCCAGTCAGTGAAGGAGGAGCCGGGGGGCAGAGCCTTCTACCAAGAGGGCAGAGAGGGAACTTCCCATGGGGGGAGTGGTCTCTCCACTCTCAGGCCTATGAGTTACCATAGCAACCCTGAAAGCTGGGGAGCTGCTTTGGGGAATGACATCACTGATGCATGCAGACATGCAGCCTGGGTTAAAAGATGCAGCAAATCCTGCATAGTGCTTTCTATGATCGGGAGTAGTTGAAATAGATTATATGATACAATAGAGTCAGCTGAATCAGAGAGCTCTTGCTCAAGTAATTCCAAGGAAGATGAAATTGATGAGATCATTGCAGCCCGGAGCAAGAGAAGAAGAGGAAAGACAGTGAGAAAAGCCATCAAAGAACATAGCCTGATAGCGAAACATACTAGATCGGAAAAAGAAAAATAACCGGCTTTACAAGCCCCATTACGACAAGCAGTTGGCAAACAGGGGCCTATTGGAATAATTACCAATATAGCCGGAACGGGACGTGCCTGGGCTTGTCTGGCCCTTGCTGCTTGACCAAAAGGCGATTTCACCTCAGAGACACCTTTGGCTAGCTAGATGCTGAAGCTGGGCACTTGGAGGCAAGTCCAGACACGCAGGAGCTCAGGTTTATCTTGGTGGAGAAGCTTTAAGGCGAGGTGAAGGAAAAGGAGTGGGTTCTGATAGAGGGTTTCCATCCAGAGTTTTATTCCTGGCCCACAGGCCTCTGAATGCAGTAACAGCTCCAACAGAACTCCCAACCGCATGGTGTGCTTGCCCTTTTAACCTGGGGGAGAGGGGGAGGGGGGGGGGAACTAAGGACCACCAATCAGGTATAGGGCGGGCAGGTCTCAGGTGAAAGGGACACCTGGATGGGCCAATGGCCCCCAGGGATGGAGAGCATCTTTTGAATCTGCCCAATCACTCGATGCTCCTCTGGAATTTCTGGGTTGATAGACAGTGCTCAGCAATAGTCAGGGTAGGGGAAAGGAGAGGTGATTGACACCTGGGTGTCGTGGTTTGAGAGGAAGTGAGTTTTTTGGGATGCTGTGGTCAAACCAATAGGTGCTCAGATTTGAATATTGGCACCTGGTGTGGCCACTGGGGACATGGATAGGCCTCTGAGAACACAGGGGGTTAAAAGCAGAGAACTCCCAGGAAAACTTTCTCTTGGGTTCCGGTGGTGAAAGGTTCAGACCTCCCCTGCCCAGCTGCTGCCGTCTGGGCAGGGGAGGGGAAGACATGCGGCCGGGTGAGGTAGGCCTGGGCCCTGAGGATGGAAGGGTGGAGGAGCACGTGGGAGTTCTGGACAGGCAGAGTCTGAGACTTTTAACCCTTTTCTTGGATGATGGTGAGACAGAGTAAAATTCCCCAGAGTAGAAATCCATTTTGATTTAGGTGAAATGTACATCTTTAGGTCTGTGTAGCCTGACTGCAAGGCCTAGACTCAAGGGAGACTACTTCAGTGAAGGACAGAGATAAGGGGCGGGGGGGGGGGGGGGGGGGGGGGGGGGAGAGACAGAGGGTGATAAAGAGAGACAGAAACTGCTGTGGAAGCAGGTCAGCCTGACCTAGGAATTCTTTCTGATAAAGAAGAACTAGCGGCAAATGTCACGCGAAATTCATAAAACTGAATATGTATGAGCCTATTGTGAAACTGTATGCATATGTATTTGAGAGGGGGATAAAAAGGGACCTGAAGTTCCCAGAGGTACGCATGCCTTTTAAGGAGAGTAATCTCCGCATGCATCTGGCGCTGTAATAAACATACCGGCTTTACAACTTTCACAAAGTTGTGGAGTTTTTGGCTCTCTCTCTTTCTGCAAAACATTGGAAACCTTACAAATGCTGATCCTCCTGGAGTTGAATGAGAAGAGAGATAGGGATGAATAGCAGGAAATGGGCAAGTGTGATGCAGGTTTGTGCAAGTGAAAGATGTCCGAGACAACTTGAGAAGAATTCTAGGTGGCAGGAGATGATGGAGTGGCCTTTGGCTGGACTTTTCTTGTATAGCCATGGACAGAACCATTTTTTCCTGTGACACAGACTGCATCTAGGAGGAGGCAATGGCTTGGAGCCAAGAGAGTTCAGTGTTGTTATGTGAAGGAGTATGGGAACAGAGACGACAGGTGAGGAGGGTGGTTGGTGCCCTCGATCTTCAGTGGAGAAAAATATCTCTGTTCTTGAGACCCCTCGGCCCCAGGGGGTGCAATTTGGGGGGGACAGGTGTCCCAGAAGGGAGAGACTGTGCTCTTTTTGGAACTGGACAAAGCACCCTTAAAAGGAAAGCCCTAGAAGCAGCTCTGGTCCGTGTGCAGTGGTGAGAGCATTTGACATGGAAGGAAGATGTCACAATGGCAAATGTTCTCTGGGCGGTGCCACGAGTGACATGGAAACACATGAAGTTTCAACTGTGTTTCCTGGGGAAGCCTATGGCACAAGAGGGACTCCTCTCCTCTTGATGAACTGAGAATTGATTATCTGAAGGGTGGTGATGGACTGAGAGTTGGTGATCTGAGGGATGGCAACTGAATTGAGAGTCCAAGGTTTTCATCCTGAGTTCTGTGTGTTTCTTTTATATATTGTAAGTTAATAAAGTTTTTTTCCTTCTATTCCTAAGCTGGAGCCTGCTTTGCTCTATTCCTGGTCACATCTCACAGTAGACACCAGGGAGAATGTATTTTCATGGGAGCACTGGCATTGCGCCAGCATCAAACCATGACACTGGGGAAGGACTGGGAAAACTGAGGCAAGCCATGACATCACACCGCAACATCTCCCCCTTTTTTTGTTTAAAATGAAGAGGACTGGGTTTGGGGCGCAGAATGCTTGCCAAACCACGGTTGGTAAATTGGTTCCTCCTCTTCAGGAGGGTCAGTATTTTCTACGGAGGCTTCCAGGTCATCCATTGGAGCACTAGAGGCTTCCAAATGGTGGACTTCAGGAGGAGAAGATGAGCTTGAAATTAACTTGTAAACCATGTGCTTGATTAGTCCGAAAACAATGCTAACAACTACAATAACAATAACTAGAATAAACAGTACTAAAAACACAGTTTTCAGAATAGATCCCAACCAGCCCGAGAGTCTTGAGCCTTTGAACAGTCCTCTCAGCCAGTTATCTGTTTCTCTCTTGATGTCGTAATTTCAAAGTGGTCCATATGTTTGCTTTGGGCTGAGGGACTATCCAGGAGATCACTGGTGGAATGATCGCAAGTAGGACAAGGAGCAGACTTGGTCTCATGGTGTCTTGAGACTGCACACAAACAGTGGGATCTAGACTGGTACAAGGAACTTAAGACAAACATATATTACAAACTATTCCAGATAGGAGGTGTACATGGAATTTCTTCCAGGGAACACGTGCGGCGTTTCCTTCTCCAGGCAGCGTTAGCAACCTGGGGCGCTTCTGTAGATTTCCCTGAGACCTTGGGGACGTAGGGCCTTACCCATTTGGAAGGAACCCACTTTAAACCAGAGGGGGTGAACACACAGGCGTATCCACGTCCCCAAGTAACCAATTTGTAAGGTCCCACTGTTTTCCAAGTCTCAGGGTCCTTTACTAAGACTGGAGGCTTTACTTTCACTGACATCTGACTGCTCCCCCCAAAGTGGCGTACGATGGGTGGATTCAGGCTGTCAAAAGAGCAGTTCAGAAAATTGATTGTGAACAGTGCCCTGGACAACCGGATGTGGGGAGGTTCCACTTTCAGGACCTGTTGTTGCTGGTCCAGGGTTCTTTTGATATCACAGTGAGTCCTTTCTACTATGGCTTGACCTGTAGGGGAGTAGGGGATGCCAGTTTTGTGCTCTACTCCCCATTGCTGCAGGAAGCTCCCGAACTCCTTGGATTTGTAGGCAGGCCCATTATCAGTTTTCCACTCCTTGGGGATGCCCATGAAAGAAAAAGCCTGTAGGAGGTGCTTTATGGCATCAGAGGATGATTCTTCTGTGTGGGCAGAGGCATAGACTGCTCCAGAAAAGGTATCTAAACTAACATGAACATATTTCTGCCGTCCGAATGACTGTATGTGTGTAACATCTGTTTGCCACAGTTCACAACTGTTCAACCCCCTAGGGTTTGCTCCCATACTCACTGTAGGGAGTGCATGTTGTTGGCAATTGGGGCATGTGTCCACAATCGCTTTGGCCTGTTCTCGAGTGTTGTGAAACTGATGAACTAGGCCAGGTGCATTTTGGTGGAAAAGCTGGTGGCTGATTTTTGCCTGTTCAAAAACATTTGGGAGAGGGGCCATCTCTGCAGGCGCAGCAAGAGCATCTGCCCTTCTGTTACCTTCAGCAATAAAACCTGGCAAGTCAGTGTGTGACCTGACGTGCATCACATAGAATGGTTGCTCTTGGTGGGAGACCAACTTTACAAGTTTTGAGAGCAATTCGAAAAGTGTGATGTTAGACACTTCTTGCAGTATTGCTTGATCTGCCCTGGATACTACTCCTGCCACGTATGCAGAGTCTGTAATCAGATTGAATGGTTCTGAGAACTTTTCAAAGGCCCTAACAACTGCAGCCAACTCAGCAACCTGAGGTGAATCTTCCACCTCAGCAATGTCGGTCTTCCACTGCTGGGTTTGAGGATCCTTCCAAGTCATAACCGACCTGTGGGATCTCCCAGACACGTCTGTAAAGACAGTCAGAGCCTTTTTTAAAGGTCTCCTACTTTGAACACTTCTCAATTTCAGAGTAAATTGAACCTTTTGTTCGAAATTTTTGTGGGCAGGCCGATGGATAGAAATTTGTCCTGAGTAGGAATCCAGAGCAAACTGCAACGCCTCATTTTCCTGAAGCAAATGTTCCAACATTTTCTTAGTAATTTGGCCCGATTTTACCTCGATTGGAATGTGAATGCACTCAAAGTCGCATCCTGCCAGCTCCCTGATCCGGGTCCTAGCTTTCTGGATCAGTTCTGCTATCAGCTCCTGAGGCTTTGTCATTCTCGTGGACCTTTTGTGACTGAGGAAAACCCATTCTATGATCAAGAGAGGGTCCCTCTGGGCCTGGCCTTATTTAAGTGTTTCCTTTGCCTTAGGTGTTTGTTTCTGCTCCCACTAGAAAATGATTCCATGGAGGTGTGGCAACTTACCTGAGATGATAAATTTGAATGGCAGGTCAGGCTGACATCGGTTGGCCTGTCTTGTGGACATTGCTGTCTGAACTTTTTCTAGAGCTTTCTGTGCCTCTGGGGTAAAAGCCCTAGGAGAACTCAGGTCCTCTCCCCCTTTCAATAAATTGAAAAGAGGGGCAAGGTCTTCGTTGATCAGACCTAGCCTGGGCCTTACCCAATTTAAAGACCCACACAACTTGTGGACATCCACAAGGGTCTCGGTCTTCATTTTGATTTCTAATTTTTGAGGAACAATGGTCCTATTTCCAATTTCTAAGCCCAAATACTTCCAAAGTGGCATCTTTTGAATTTTCTTTTCCTGGAGCTCGAACCCTGCAACAATCAATGCATTGATCATTAGGTCAAGCACATGTGTGAGTTAATCATCATTGGGGGCACACACAAGGATATCATCTATATAATGATAGATGATGGCCTTTCCTGCAGCTGCACGCACTGGGGAGAGCAAGGAAGAGACATACCATTGGCAGATCGATGGTGAGGCTTTTAGTCCCTGAGGAAGAACTTTCCAATGGTACCTTTTCATTGGGGCTTCCCTGTTGATAGTGGGGACCCAGAATGTGAAACACGGTGCATCGTCAGGGTGTAGGAGAATTTGGAAAAAACAATCTTTTATATCAATAACAGCCAATTTCCAATCTTGGGGGAGCATTGCTGGGGATGGCATACCAGGTTGGAGAGAGCCCATATCTTCAATGACATTATTAATTTGTCGGAGGTCGTGGAGGAGCCGCCATCTCTTTTTGTCAGCCTTCTGGATGACAAACACTGGAGAGTTCCATGAAGACATGGTCTCCACAATGTGACCCTTTTTCAGTTGCTCTTTCACTAGCTCCTCGAGCGCCTTCAGTTTTTGTTTACTGAGCTGCCACTGTTCTATCCGAACTGGTGTGTCTGTCTTCCAATTCAGTTTTTGGGTAGAGCGCTTTTCAGTGACCGCTGCCCAAAAATCCTGTGGAGAGTCTGGAATATCAATTGTGACTCCCCACTGGGCCATTAAATCTCTCCCTAACAATGGTTCCAGATAATCTAACACAAACGGGCGTATATTTGCATATTGTCCATTTGGCCCCTCGATTTGGACGACGCTCTTGGATTGTCTCACCAATTGCGTGCCCCCTACACCTCGAATGTGACCAGCCACGTTTTGCAAAGGCCAATGTGCTGGCCAGTCCTGTGCTGGGATCACTGTGCAGTCTGCGCCTGTGTCTACGAGCATCTCAATGCGTTTTGACTCCCCACCCCCACTGACATTACACCATAATTTTGGGTTTGTCCTTCCCAATATCTTGGACCTGGGCAACTGCGGGCCTTTGTTTTTCGGTGCCTTCAGGTAGACTCGGCACTGGGATAGCTTGTGCAACAATTTATTCTTTGGGAAGAAACAGGGGTGGGTGGAAACAGTGCAGCCCGAGAATGAATTGCTCAGGATCTGATGATGTCATTCCTGGAGCAATTTCGATCTCTTGTGGTGTGTGTTTGGTGTCCCCAATGACGATGTACTTACAGCGATTTTGGTGCCAAGTACCCTGCTGTTGTGGGTTGACGGAGACAAAATGCTAGTTAGTGTCTTTCAGGTGGAGTGCTTCTGTCAGCTGCAACCTGAAAGGCTCATTGACAGAAATTTCTGTTAGAATAGGTTCACTTGAGTCAGAGCAAAGGTTATTTGGTGTCACATCCGGTGGTGGATCAGCAGAAGTGGTCTTTGAAGCATCTACTTCACATAGAGAAATAGGGATGTTACCGTGCGCTTGGTCTATTTTGTTTCCCTCATTCCTTTGGCCTGCTCTTTTTGTGTCTGCACACCTGGCAGGCGAGCACTCCCCATTCAGTTTTTTTGTTGTTGCTGACCCCCTGGGAGCGCTTGTAGTTCTTCTCCCTTGCTATTTCTAAATTCGTCAAATTGCTTTTCAGGGGACACTGGTTACTCCAGTGCCCAAGATTATTGCAAAACAGGCATGGCTTTGTGGGATCAACCATTGCTGGTGTTCGCTGCTGCCCAGTGTGCCGCTGTGCTGAGGGAATGGGCGCAGGGCTGGCAATGGTGACACACTGTGGTGGTCTTGGCAGCAGCTTTGGTCTGGTGTCCTGAGCCACACTCATCAGAGGCACTTTCCTGTTACAAGCTAGAAGCATATCTTTTAGTGTGGGGGGGGGGTTCTAGAGGTAAGCTTAAAATTGCCACTCAACACTGTTCATTTGCATTTGTAAATGCCATTTCCTCTAAAACCTCTTCCCTTGCATTCTCATTTTTAACTTGGATTTCAATAGCTCTAATTAACCTTTCTACAAATTTCAAAAAAGGCTCTGATGGTAGCTGCTTGATCTTACTATATGGCGCAAATGGGCCTTCAGGTTGGAGGGTAAAGAAGGCTTTTTCAGCTAAATCTTTGACTCTTTCAAGTGCTTCTACAGGAATTACTGCAACTTGGATTGGGGCCAAAGACCATTGGCCCTCACCGGAGAGATGCTCAATGGTAATTGTCATGCTATTGGCATTTTTTGCTGTGTTTGGATCAGCATGCAAGTCTGGGAGAGCTTCTTTTAGCAGTTGTTTCCATGCCAATTCCCAGAATTTGAATTCTGTAGAGGTCATGAGGCACGAAAAAAGCTGTGGGACTACTACAGTCCTACCCAGTTCGGCATTTAAAAGGCCACAGAAGTATGGGCTATATGGGCCATACTTTTGTGTGCTTTGCAGACCTCTTTCAATGTTTGTTGTGAAAAAACATTCCAATTAGCATTTGGTGCTCCTCCCCCTTGCCCTGCATGCTGATATGTAACAGGGGCGAATGAGAAAGTGGGACCCTGTGTTGGGTCTGTGGTTCCCTGCTCTGTATCTTTTGAATTGGAAGCATTGGGATCATAGGTACAGCTATGGGGACAAGCAGTGGGCATGCCCCCACCGTGGGAACCTGGGGAGGGGGCGGGGACACCATGGGAACAAGGGGCGGGAAAAGGGGGTTGGCAGGGGGCGGGGACACCATGGGAACGGGGCGAGGAAAGGGGGTTGGCAAGGGGTGGGGATGCTTGGTGACATCACGTCGGCAGACGCCCCCTGGGAAGGGTTGAGGGACAGAGCTGAGGGAGTAGCAGGCGAGGTGGGGGGAGGGAAGGTGTCATAAGGATCAGAGAGGGTGGGGGTTGAGGAAGGATTTTTGGGATGCTTAGGGGAATCATTGGAAGAAGGAGACCAGGTATGGCATGGTGCCACGTGGCATCCTCCATTTTCTTGGCCCCCTGGGGTCTGGGAGCCATTTTGGGGGTCACTGCTTGTGGGAAAGACATTCTGTGCTGTCCCTGTGAGCTAGCAAGGGCCTCCTGAAGATAAGGAGAAGCCCTATATCTCTCCTGAAGGAACGCCAAGGTCGTTACCCTGGAGCCTAGAGGAAGGAGAGAAAGTTGGGAGATATGGACTCTTGCTGGCTTGCCGAGTGACGTGGCTCTCTGGTTGTCTACTGAGAACTTTGTTTTTCTTTTATGGCCAATGGGCACTGTATATGTGTTAGATGGGTGTCAGTATCTGGAAGAACTATAAAAGCTACGTTGGTTTAATAAAATCTCTCTCTTTCACCCTTCTGATGGAGTTGTGTATTATTGTACTGTGTCGTGCTCTATAGAGACATCTGGTGGCCATCCTCTGTGATTACAACGGGCCTGTAAAGAGAGAAAAAAAAAAAAGTTGAAGGGTACCCTAAAAAATGAGTGAAGGCAGCAGGGATGCTGCGAAGGTCCGGACCTAATTCATACGTCTGATTTGAGGTGAGTGATTAGGAAAAATAATGGGAAATAATTTATCAAAGGAGGAAATGACTGTTTTGTCCACGTGGAAAACTTTACTGAAAAGAAAAAATGTTCAAACTTCAGATTATTGTCTTCTCAGTTTACTGATATGGTGCAAATCACAAGACTTTGAAGCTGATGCCGACACTGCCTTTAGTGTCCGGGCATGGAAAAAAGTTGGGAAGAGACTATGGTAAGTGATATCTAAGGGGGATAAGAACATTGTTGATTTGGCTGCTACTTGGAGGCTGTTGTATGAGGCATTGAAGGAATGGAAAGTAGAACAGGATAGAGGGGAGGAATTGGAGGAGCAGGAATTGGAGCAAGTAACTGGAGTAGAGGAACAGGAGGAGGATGAGGCTGAGCCTGTCGATGTATCTCCCCCTGAGGAGGTTGCGGCAGCTGCTGTGGAGCTCCCCCCAGGGTTTGCTATCGTGAGAATCAAATGGCAGGCAAAGACTGTTCCTCAGTATTTATCTCCAAAAGACTATGTTAAACCTGTGTATACTTCGCCTGCTCAACAGTTAGCAGAATTGAGTGCTAGACCAAAGTATCTCACGCCTGCACAGCAACTAGCAAAAATGAAGTCACAGAAGAAGCGAAGTGAAAAACAGGCTCTCCCTGGGCCGTCTGCTCCCCCCTCCCCCTGCATTCGGTCGGCTGCTCTCCCCTCCCCCTCCCCTCAGTCAGCTGCTCCCCCCGCACCTTCTCAGGGGTCACCTGCCCCTCTCATGCCTGTCCCTCGGTCAGCTGTTCCTCCCCCACTCTCCCATGGATTGGCTGCTCCCCCCGCCCCCCCCCCCGCTTTCCCTTGAGCCGTCCGCCCCGCCTCTGCCTTCCTTCGAGTCGTCTGCCTTCTCCTCATGTTCCCGTGAGCCAGCCACCCCCTCTCTGCCCCCCTTCGAGCTGTCTGCCTCCACTCCACCCCCCGTTGAGCCATCTCCCCCCCCCCCTCCTTCCCGAACTAGTCGAACAAATGCAATCTTTAACATTGTGTCCTGCCCTGTCTAGTGACAGCTCTGACGATGAACTGCCGGTTATAAGTATATCTAAAAAGACTCAGGAATCTGTTTCTGTTAAACCTCGTAGCAGATCCAGGTCTGCTGTTTCTTGGACTCTGCCTCCCTGCCAGGTGGCTGTGACTCCTTGACATCCTTTGCACTTTTGGGAGCACGTAAGAATGAAAGCAGCTGAAGTAGGAGATTGGAATTTGTTAGAGAAAATTGGTCCACCTAGAAGGATGGGGATGACTGCTGCTGCTTCTGGTGGGCCTGTGGCTTTTCCTGTTTTCAAAGCTGCTCCTAATTCAGGACAAGAAGACAGCTATCAGGTTTTTTCATGGAGGGTTGTACAGGACCTTCAGTCCAAAGTAGATCAGTATGGTGTTAACTCTTCACAGGTGATGCAAGTGATTAGTGTTTTAAATGCTGATGTACTTGCACCTTATGATATTGTTCACCTTGCTACAATTCTGTTTCAGCCAGTGCAGTATGGTGTGTTTCAAGCTACCTGGAAGCAAATGGTTGAAAGAGTAGCTTTGGACAATATGCAGTTACCTCAGCAGGATCCACGTCACACTGTGGGAGCTGATGCCTTGCTGGCAATGGACTATTTTCTAACCCGGATTTGCAAGCAAGATGGGACCCCCTGGTTCTTGCACAGGCCCAGCAGCTGGGTATGAGTGCCTTGCTTAAAACAATGGAGATGGCAGCTCCTAAACCAAGGTATATTACCATCCAGCAAGGGGTGAAGGAACCATTTCTGCAGTTTGTGGAGAGGGTTGCTGCAGCCCTTGAGAAGCAAGTAGAAGATGATAAGTTGAGGCAAATTTTAGGCAGACAGCTAGCACGAGAAAATGCGAATGACGATTGTAGGAGAATTATTGATTCTTTACCAGGAGAACCCTCGCTGTCTGATATTGTAGTTGCTTGCTCAAAGGTCGGTTCAGTTGAACATAAAATGGCTGCTTTAGCAAGAGTCATGAAGTCCTCACCCAGGTGTTCTGCTTGTGAAGAATCAGGACATGTGAAGACCCAATGCCATCAAACTGCTGGACGATGTGCACACTCTAGGGTAGTATGGGCCAGTAAAGTGCCTTGTTATCGCTGTGGTAACTTTGGCCATATTGCTAAATTTTGTAAGTTAAGATCTTTTTCAGGTGGTCGACAAGCGCAGGGAAACTGGAAGCGGAACGCGAAGGGGCGCGTGGAGACACAAATACCCCGATGACAATCACGAGCCCTGCCAGCACTGCAAAGCTCTCCATTTGTGACCCATACACAGGGGCCACAAGAGGCTCAGCAGGGATTGATATACCAGTAGCTGAAACAGTGACTATTTTGACAAGAGGTATATGTAAAGTGCCTCTTGATGCCTAGGGTCCTATAGGCCAAGGTTTGAGTGCTTTTCTGATGGGAAGATCTAGTAGCACTATTCAAGGTATTAATGTCCATTTGGGTCTTTTTGATTCTGATTATGTGGGACAAATTCAGGCTATGGTGTCTGTTAGTGAACCTCCTGTTGTTATTCAAAAAGGTACTTGTATTGCTCAGCTTGTTCCTTTTATGAGTTGTGTTCCAACTGTAGTGGACCGGAGTCGTGGCACTGGAGGTTTTGGATCTACAGGACCACCTCAGGTTCTCTGGACTCAAAAGGTGACAGATGAACATCCGGTAATACAATGTTTGGTTACTGCTAAGGGATATCACCCAGAAACTACAACAATATCAGGTTTACTTGACACAGGAGCAGATGTAACTATAATTTCACAGCTTGTTTGGCCTCCAACATGGCCCCTCACTCAATCAACCTTTGGAGTTGTTGGGTTAGGTGGATCAACTGCTGGTGCTTTATTTGCGATCGCGGTCACTGTAACACATCCGGAAGGCCAACAAGCTAACATTAGACCATATGTTACTAATGCTCAGCCTAATTTATGGGGACGTGATTGCTTAACCCAATGGGGTGTTAAAATTACCACGGATTTTTAGTGGGGGCCACTGGGATGTAGGGCTTTAAACATCCAGTTGTGTCCCTGACATGGCTGACAGATAAGCCTGTCGGGATTGAGAAGTGGCCCCTGCCTACTGAAAAGCTTCTTGCCCTGTGAAGCTTAGTGAAAGAACAATTACTAGCTGGACATATTGAAAACTCATTTAGCCCATGGAATACACCTGTGTTTGTAATAAAAAAGAAATCTGGTAAATGGAGACTTTTGCATGATTTGCGGCGGATAAACGCTGTGATGGCCACAATGGGTGCTTTACAATCAGGTCTCCCAACACGTACAATGATTCCACAAGGATCAGAAATAATTATAATTGATCTGAAAGATTGCTTTTTTACAATTCCATTGGCTGATCAGGATAAGGAAAAATTTGCCTTTACTGTGTCTTCTTTAAATCATGAGGAACCGGGCCAAAGATATCAGTGGACTGTTTTGCCTCAAGGAATGAGAAATTCTCCAAGTATTTGTCAGTGGTTTGTGGCACAGGCTTTATCTAAGGTCCGAGAGCAACTGTTATTGCTATCATTATATGGATGATGTCTTGTTGGCATCCGGAAATAAACAACAATTGTTGACTCTTGAACAATGTGCTGTGAAAAATTTAGAGGCCTTTGGTTTGGTTATCGCCCCGGAGAAAGTCCAAAGACAGATGACTTGGAAATATTTGGGGTTGATAATCACCAATACACAAATTGTGCCTCAACCTATAAAATTGGACATTGATATCAAAACTGCTGTTGACTTGCAGAAATTGGTTGGTGCAATAGGTTGGCTTAGGCCATACTTGGGGATAACCAATCATCAACTGCAACCTTTGTATGACTTACTATCGGGGATAACTTCCTCTACCAATGAGAAACATTTGATTGCTGCAGCAAAAAAAGGCTGTAGAAGAAGTTGAATTGTCCTTAACATCTAAATTTGTTACCAGGATAGATGTTTCCATTAGTGTGCAATTATTAATTTTGAGAGATAATGAAATACCATGCGGATTGTTGTGTCAATGGAATGACAAATGGGAAGATAAATTGCATATTTTGGAGTGGATATTTTTGTCTTTCAGGTCCCGAAAAACCACTCCAAGTCTGTATGAGCTTTTTTCAGACATCATTATCAAAGGTCGCAGACGCTGCCATGAAATCTTAGGTTGTGATCCTGTAACTATTGTCATACCAGTACAACAATAGTATTTTGAGTGGTGTTTTCGAAATAATCACGAGCTGAAATCTGCTTTATCTTCTTTTACAGGTGAAATAGCATATCATTTACCTTCTCATCCTATTTTGAATTTCACTAAGGAGATTCCTTTTCAGGGGAAACAACTTTGCTCTTCAGTACCAGTGGAAGGCACAACAGTTTTTACAGATGGATCTGGTAGAACTGGAAAGGCTGCTGTAGCCTGGAAGAAAGATGATCACTGGGAACATGAAGTAATGGTTCAACAAGGGTCTCCTCAGTTAATTGAACTTTGTGCCGTACTTTTGGCATTTACCTTATTTCCTAGTTCCGTAAATATAGTTACTGACTCTGTTTATGTTGCTAATTTAGTGAAGCAGTTGGATCAAGCTGTGTTGTATAATGTAAAGGAGAGACCGTTATTTGTCATGTTGTTGAAATTGTGGACTGTTATTCGTAATCGAAAGCATTCTTATATTATTATGCATATTTGTAGCCATACATTGCTACCTGGATTCTTTGCTGAAGGTAACGCCTATGTGGATTCCCTTGTGGCTGCCTCAGCAGTAAAAACTGTGCCTAATGTGTTACAGCAAGCTGTTCTATCTCATCAATTTTTTCATCAGCGTGCTCAGGCACTACTGCAGCAATTTAAATTATCACATAATGAAGCAAAGTCAATTATTTCTTCTTGCCCTGATTGTCATATGTCTCATATTTCACAATATTAGGGCACTAATCCTAGAGGCTTACTCCCTCTGCAAGAATGGCAAACAGATGTTACAAAAATGCCTGGATTTGGCTGTTTAAAGTATGTTCACGTCACAATTGACACCTTTTCTCATGCCATGGTTGCTTCAGCATTGGCAGGTGAAACAGCTTGGGATGTTATTAGTCATTTTTGCCACGCCTTTTCCATCTTAGGCGTTCCATCACATGTAAAGACAGATAATGGCCCGGCATATGTTTCAAAAAAATTGCAAGTGTTTTTTCGTGCTTGGGGTGTCGGTCATTCTACTGGTATCCTTCATGCTTCAACAGGCCAAGCAATTATTGAGCGTGCTCATGGTGTGTTGAAGGGCCAGGTACAAAAACAAAAAGGGGGAATGCAGAAGGAGTCGCCTCAAGTAAGATTAGACAAAGCCATTTATGTCTTAAACTTTTTGTGTCCTTTACCTGACTTACAAGTCTCTCCTATATTCTACCATTTTTCATCTTTGAATTCAAAACAGCCAAACTTTAAGAAAGGTTTTAAGGTATAGGTAAAAGATTTAATCACAGGAAAGTGGACTGGCCCAGTAGAATTAGTAACATGGGGAAGAGGATATGCATGTGTTTTAAGAGAAAATGACCCTCGATGGGTCCCTGCCCGTTGTGTCAAACCTTATTTGGAGCACACAGAAAAGGACAGGATGAGTGGTTCTACAGTGAGAGTAAAATGAATAGGTAATTGTATTACTTATTAGGTAGATGGAAGCATGGACCCTCAAGGAATGTGTGGTAAAGATGGCAATTCAAGACAGAGTAAAGGGAGTTATAGGCTTACACTGAAATTCCAAAAGTTAAGTTAGCGGATGTTACTTTTGCTTCGTTTCCTTGAATTCTCTTATAGAGAGGTTGGTAGTACTGAGAAGTGTGCCTTGTACCATCTCCTTTTGCAGAGCACCGACAGTCACCAAAATAGGGGAATTTGATATACCTAAGGGAGAAGTGTTGCCTTTGCATGGGAGTTGAACTAGTAGCTGAAGTCCACACTTTGAGCAACTAGGTTGGTTGCCCGTTATGATAGCAGCAACCAGTTGCAAGGTTAAGTGGATGCTACTTAGTTCTGAGTGGTGACTAGGCAGATGACTCGGTCTCTGTGTGGGAGAAATTTTTTTGATTAGAGGTGAAGGTGTCATTCTGCTACAAATGTGTCATCGGGAAATTGCAAGGTCTGTAACGGTATTTGAAGATCTGTCTTTATGTGTTTTGTTTGTATATGAACCTTAAGACTGTGAGGGTGTGTGTTGTGGAGTTGGTAGAAGTTGGCTATCTGTAAGTGAATGAAGAATGGATCCTCCATCTGCTTGGATTTTTGCAAGGGCCCTGCAGAAGTCCTTAGCAGTTGTATTTCCTGGTCAAATACAAAAAGGGGGAATTGTGGGAAAGACATTCTGTGCTGTCCCTGTGAGCTAGCAAGGGCCTCCTGAAGATAAGGAGAAGCCCTATATCTCTCCTGAAGGAACGCCAAGGTCGTTACCCCGGAGCCTAGAGGAAGGAGAGAAAGTTGGGAGATATGGACTCTCGCTGGCTTGCCGAGTGATGTGGTTCTCTGGTTGTCTACTGAGAACTTTGTTTCTCTTTTATGGCCAGTGGGCACTGTATATGTGTTAGATGGGTGTCAATATCTGGAAGAACTATAAAAGCTACGTTGGTTTAATAAAATCTCTCTTTTTCACCCTTCTGATGGAGTTGTGTATTATTGTACTGTGTTGTGCTCTATAGAGACAACTGCTCTCCGAAAAGCTAGCACGTACTCTGGGTTTTAGAGCTGGGGACGCAGGGGTTTGGGGACAATTCCACACGGCCTGGCCAGGACTTTGTGGACAGTTGAACTCAGGGATTTTAAGGTGCTCAGGGAGCCGGCTTCCCTGGTCTGCTCTCTTTAAAATACCAAGTTTTGGGGTACAGGGTTCAGAGCTGGGGGGGGGGGGGGGGGGGAGAAAGAAACTGGAAGAGCAGAGCAGAGGTACATTCCTCATTCCTTGCTTTTCCTTCACTTCCCTTTGTTTGAGTAAGGTTGATTGAACTTGTAAACTCCAAAACACAAATTTAGCTGAGGACGTGTCCCCAGACTTTCCTAAGGTTATCAATTCCTGCCCTTCTTTGTCCCAGAATTGAATATTGTGGACTTGTTCAGGAGAAATTTGTGGGAAGTGTAGAAAAAGCCACCTTATAAACCGTTTCAATTTTTTCTTAGAAAATGTTACATTTCCACTATTTAAAAGTCCAGCAATCTGATAATATACTCTATTTTGTGCTGTGCTTAACTTAGAGCCCATTTTAGATGTAAAAGGCACAGCACAATCTCCCACCGATCGAAAACAAAACCAAATCAGCTACCTATTTCCAAAAACTGCAGTTAAGAAGCGAAAACATGCAGACCTTTAGCCTTCTAAGCGCAGTAGTCTTTGCTGCTTTTAAAAGTGCCGCTGGCAGCGGCACGGAATCGGAACTTGCCACGCCGCGCCAGGGGATAGACAGAGCTCCCCTGCCCGCGCCGCGCTGCGAACCCAATACCCGAAAGCAGAGCCGCCCTGCGCTGCACTGAGAAAGCCCCCTGCACTGCACTGCAAACCCGAGCTGTGAAAGCCGTGCTGCCCTGCGACGAGAGAGCCTGAAAGCTGAACCGGCGCAGCACCACCGTGAAGGGGAGGGGCAGGGAGAGCCTCCTCTGCTCTGTCTGAGCCGGGCCCGTGCCCCGGTTGCTGCTGTGCGAGTTCTAAAATCAGCAAAGCCGTGCCGCTCTGGGCTATGCCTAACAGGCTATCGCTCCCCCTCCGCAGGGCTGCGCAGCCTTTCTGTGCTCTGAATAAGAGCAAAAAAGAACAGATCTCTTGGCAGAGACTGTATTTGAGCTTCCACTCTTTATGGAGAAGAGATACCCCCAAATCGATGTGATTGGTGCCGTGGTCTGGCAGGGTTTTTCTCTTCAACCTGAATAGGACTTCACAGGGCAGGAGGAGCTACCCTATTCTCCCTCTCAAAAGTCTGCTCACCAAAAAGGAACTGCACTTTCCAGAGGCGCAGAACGTCCCCGAGGCTTCTGTGGGATAAGTCCCAAAGTCTCTGCTGGAGAGCTATGCCGTCAATGCTGTGCGAGTGGATGCTAAGTTGCCTAAAGTCTTTCTGTGGTGTTCCGAGGCTCCGGTAGCTCTGGAGTGTCTTCTTGGGGCTGCAGGGTCGAAGCAGCCACATGTTGTGGGACCAATACATTGGAATAATATCATTATAGCAGGAACGGGACGTGCCTGGGCTTGTCTGGCCCTTGCTGCTTGACCAAAAGGCGATTTCACCTCAGAGACACCTTTGGCTAGCTAGATGCTGAAGCTGGGCGCTTGGAGGCAAGTCCAGACACGCAGGAGCTCAGGTTTATCTTGGTGGAGAAGCTTTAAGGCGAGGTGAAGGAAAAGGAGTGGGTTCTGATGGAGGGTTTCCATCCAGAGCTTTATTCCTGGCCCACAGGCCTCTGAATGCAGTAACAGCTCCAACAGAACTCCCAGCCGCATGGTGTGCTTGCCCTTTTAACCTGGGGGAGAGGGGGAGGGGGGGGAACTAAGGACCACCAATCAGGTATAGGGCGGGCAGGTCTCAGGTGAAAGGGACACCTGGATGGGCCAATGGCCCCCAGGGATGGAGAGCATCTTTTGAATCTGCCCAATCACTCGATGCTCCTCTGGAATTTCTGGGTTGATAGACAGTGCTCAGCAGGAGTCAGGGTGGGGGAAAGGAGAGGTGATTGACACCTGGGGAAGGACCAGGATAACTGAGGCAAGCCATGACATCACACCGCAACAGGGGCCAATATATGTAAAGGTTCCATTTTTCCTTATTTAATTAGAGCAGTGGAAAACTACTGTGAGGAAGTATAAAGAGACTCCAGATAAGGTTGCATAATTGGTAGAAAGAGCAATTAACTCACAAAATCCTGACTGGCCTGATTTGAATTCTATGTTAAACACATTAGTTGACCCCATTGAGAGACAAATGGTCAATAAGGCCATCACAACACCAGTTGAAGGGAGCATAGCCAGTGGGCTGCTTCAAGGCACTGTCACTGAGATATTTCCCATTGAAAATCCGGGTTGGGATGCAAATATACCAGAACAGATATTGAGGTTAAAATTATATAAAAGCTTTGTGGTATATGGGTTAAAACATGGGGTCCCTAAAGCTATAAATTGGTCAAAGATTTGCCAAGGGAAGCAAAATTATGATGAATCATCCAATGATTTTTTTTTTAAACAGGCTAAGAGAAACTGCCATCAAATATACAGATTTAGATCCTGAATCAGGTGATGGTAAAGCACATCTAGTACTTTTGTTTATGGGTCAGGCTTCAAATGATAGAAGAAGAAAGTTGCAAAATAGAGAGGGAGTTCAAGACAGATAAATTGCTAGAGGTTGCCTGGAAAGTGTTTTGAGACAGGAGCCCAACTGAAAGAGTTAAATTCCAACCTAGTAAGAAGGTTACTCAGGAAAAGTCATCCAAGAAAACTTCCCCTATAGAGAAGGACCAATGTGCGTACTGCAAGAAGTGGGGACATTGGAAGAATGACTGTCCAGTGCTGAAAGAAAAACCCTCAGTTCCCCAACTCCCAGTAGTACAAACTTCAAGTGGTTCAAGTTCCAAGTGATGTGGACCAATGGTTACGCCCCCAGCGGAACCTTCAGTTATAGCTAAGCTGGGGAAAGATGACATTGAGTTTTTGGTAGATACTGGAGCGGCGTATTCTGTGTAAATACCTTAGAAGGGAAACTGAGTCACGAGACTGTACATGTTGTTGGGGTGACCGGGGTAAGCGAAACATGGCCTTTCTTCCAACCCTTAAAATTTAAACTGGTAAAGCACTGGGTAACCCATCAATTCCTCTATATGCCTAACTCCCCAAAACCATTGCTGGGGAGGGATTTGCTAGAAAAATTAGAAGCGGAAATTAAATTAAAAAAAGGGAAGGGTGTACGAGTTGTAATTCCTGAATCTAAATTTGTCCAAGTTGCTGCACTTTTTATACAGGAAAAATGTGGTGAAATCCCCACTGAAGTTGAAAATGCAGTAAATCCAACAGTGTGGGCCAGTGATATCCCAGGAAGATCCAAGCTGGCAGAACCAGTGAGTATTACACTCAAACTGAGAACTACACTGTTAAGGCAAAAACAATACCCTTTGAAATTAGAGAACCATAAGGGATTGGTATCTATAATTGAAAAATTCCTAGAGCATGGTTTATTAGTGCAATGTGAATACAAATTCAACACCCCTATTTTAGCTTTTAAAAAAGCAGATGGCAAGAGTTATTGATTAGTACAAGATTTGAGGGAAATTACAAAATTACAGGGGATATACACCCAGTAGTAGCCAATCCCTACACTATTCTGACCACACTGATGGATGAATTAGGATGCTTTACTGTTGTAGACCTGAAGGATGCCTTTTTCTGCATTCCTGTGCACAAAAATAGCCAAGAGCTTTTTGCTTTTGGGTGGGCAAATCCCGAGACGGGGAGAACAAGTCAACTTACATGGACAGTTTTACCCCAAGGTTTCAAGAACAGCCCAACAATATTTGGAAACCAGATAGCAAAGGAATTAGAGGACTGGAAAAGACAGGAGCCAGAAGGAGTTATTCTTCAATATGTAGATGACATCCTGATTGAAGCTAGAACCAGAGACGGCTGTATATGACTTACCATAAGTCTATTAAACCTCTCGGGACTGAGTGGGTACAGAGTTTCTAGAGACAAAGCACAGATTGCTAAAGAAGAGGTAGTTTACTTGGGGCTTGAGATCTTCCATGGACACTGACAGCTCAGCAAAGAATGGAAAGAAGTCATCTGTTGACTCCCAGATCCCCATACTGTGAGAGAGATGCAAGCTTTCCTGGCGATGGTAGGTTGGTGTCGTTTGTGGATAGCAAATTATGGACTGCTGGTAAAACCCTTATATGAAGCTTTAAAAGCAGATGAAAAAGGAATTATCATATGGACTGAAAACACCAGACCAGCTTTTAAACAGCTGATACACTCTCTAATGTCAGCTCCAGCACTGGGACTGCCATACTTCACTAAACCTTTAGAACTTTTCACACATGAGAGACTGAATGTGGCTTTGGGGGTACTAGCACAGCGCCTCGGGAACCAATGGAGGGCTGTGGCGTACTTTTCTAAACAGCTAGACAATGTTGCCCAAGGCTGGTCAGGGTGCCAGAAGACTGTGGCAGCCACTGTCATCTTGATCCAGGAGGCCTGAAAACTCACCCTTGGGCAATACATTGTAGTGTACGTACCTCATGCGGTACCAGCTGTACTGGAGGTCTATAAAAAGAGACTGATGCAGATGAAAACATGTTTTAAATTATTCCTCTTCTGTGCCTGAAGAACTGTTCACAAGAATCATTATTCTTTGCATGATTCCACACTGTGCAAGGCATTAGTGTTGTTAGATGTTTATTACTGTTTATGTTTATTATTATTAATATTGTTAGGTATTTATCTATTATTAGATATTTACTGTCAGATATTTACTGTTATTAGATTTTTATCTAGTATTAGGTGTTTATTTACTATTAGATATTTATCTGTTGTTAGATGTTTATTATTAGATGTTTATATTGATAGTTGTTTACTATTGTTAGATACTTATCTGTTATTAAATACCTATTATTAGTAGATATTTAGAATAGAGACTCAACAAGGTAAAGCCCTTATTGAGCCTCTTAAGGGGGAAAATGATGCCTTAGGTTTTAGCTTTTATATTTTTCAGATTCTGTACTGCTTTAGTGTGTAGTTCTGAGCTTCATATTAAGGGATGGTAAGCTCTCTTCACAGAGTAGGTAGACAAAACAATTCCTTTCCTAGCTTGGGACCAAGGACAACCGATCCAAATTTCAGGCCCAAGAGCATAAACAACATGGACTGAAGAGAGAAAAACAAGAAGGGTGTGACTTCATAACCTAAAGGTATAATTGGACAATTATCTCCAGTATGCTAATGGGCCAGAAGTTATAAAAGTGAGAGACCCCATGACTGGTTGACCATTTTGTGATCATTTTGGGTTCATCTTGGGTGTAGCCCTGGCTGGGCTCTTGTAGTGCCCAAGGTGTATCCAATGAGGACTTTTAATAAATACCTACTTTAACTGTTGTAGCAGGCCCAGGTCCTGCAATGCCTCCATGGCGGTCAGCAGCCTAAGATGGGAAATGCTGAGTCATGATGAGTGGACCTTAGAAGCCCCTTTTTCCATCTCGGACCCTTGCTTATCCCTCTGTAAGACTATAGGTAATTTTCCTTTTGACCCCTGCTATTGGACAATTTCTGAAACTCCTGTATGCTATAAAACCCCCTACTTTTGCCCAGCTCGGCAGAAGAGCTGTCCCTGAGAACCTTCGCAGAAGACTTCAATAGACACTCCTGTGGAACCTCACACAGCGCTTCTCCTCTCTCTCCCTGCGTCTGCCTACTGGCACCTAGCAAGCAAAGAGCTGAAATCACAAATGAGCTGATAATCACTGAGAGCTGATCTCACTTAAGCTTGCTAAGGTAGCCAGCATCTGGGGGCTGCTTGGGAACTTGCATAGGCTGTGCCTAGCAGGACTGCACTATCCTGACCCTGTTGCAGCCTGCCGGGGATACCCTGAAACCCAACAGAGGCTGCATTAAACTCCATCTAGCCTCTGTTCTAGGTCAGTGTTCACAAGGCATCAGTTGGATACCTGCCAGATGTATCTGGGCTATACTACGTCCTGCTCGGGACCACAGGCAGCATCCTCCTGATGACCCTTCAACAGACATCACAGAGCTGTGTATGGAGCAGTAACCAGAACAATTTTTCACCTACCTCATGGAAATCTGGGACTCTTGAAGTGACAGTTCATATAAGCACTTAATTTGTTTACAAATTATTTTTTCCTGTTTACCTACTATTTTTTCTGTTTAGAGATTGTTTTCTAGTAGTTGGGTTTTTCTCTAACAGTTATAAGGATTAAATGGTCTAAGGGTTAAATGGTTTCTTGTTTTCAGAGTTAAGTTGTAACTATAAGTAGGTAACCTGTGGCATGTTAGCCTGAAGGATGGTGATCTTGCCTAATAGCTCCTAGAAGTGAATGCTGCAGCTCCAGTGATACGTGGCCTCATGCAAATTAAACCCATGCTGTCTTCTGTCACCCTGTTTGCAAAGGACCCTTGCAGATAGGTGACAGAGAAGGTTGCAATTTTTAATAAAGAAAGATGTTACAGTACATGCTAGCTTGTACTGGGCATTAATTCAGTTATAAATAAGAAACCCAGCCCAGTTCCATAAACTGGCCTTTGAGTTGACATACCGGAACTTCAACCAATCATGTTCCATCCTAAGCTGCAGACATTTCACTGGTCAGAGAACTGGGAGGTATTAAGATGAGACCAATGTGTGTTTTAGACTGAGACATTTCAAACCCCCTATATAAAGCTGGGTTCAAAGAATAAAGCTCTCTGTTGTCGCATGGATCTGAGGGTGTGTGTTGTCCCTGTCTCCTACCACCAACCCCGTCTCTGACCCCCGACCCCACAGAACATGTGGCCCTCCATGTAATAGCCCCACCCCTCCCTCCTTCCCAGCTCTACTGCCTACCCCAGCAGCACAAGGAGACAGGGAATGGAGGTTATGGTCAGTTGATCACCCATGGTTTCTCCCACTGCTTAGGGAAAGGAGTTATTCCCCTGCTCCACCATGGGGTCCCTCCCATGGGAGACAGTTCTCCACAAACTTCTCCAACATGGTTCCAACTCATGAGCAACAGTTCTCTGCAAACTGCTGCAACGTGAGTTTAGCCCATGGTTATCACCTCCCATTGCCTGGGACTTTACTCCTGAAGAGGTAAGCAACCCTAACGAACTGGCCCATCAACTGATAGAAGGGTATCTTTTTTACCCCTATGAATGCAAGCAGCTTCTTGCACTGTACTGGGGCCTGGCCTGGGCCTACTGAACCTCTGTTCAATATTCTCAGAGGACTGTAGTTGAGGCAGGAACCCAAACTGTGTTTAAGGACACCATGGCTGAGGCAGGGACACAAACCACAACTGTGGCTGAGATAGGGACTCAAACCACAGCAACTACAGTAATTTCCCCAGTAGTGAAAACAAAAAAATGGACAAGGCAAGTCGCAGGCCCATACCACTGATTAGTGAGGAAGAAGAAGAAGGAGAGGAAGCAATAGTAGGAAAGGAGGGATTAGATCAAGAGGCAGGCCCTTCCACAAAGAAATCAAAGGGAGTCAGGCAAGTCAAAGAGGAAACCAAAGTTACTCAGTCAGAACTTCAAGACTTGTGAAAAGATTACAGCCACCAGCCAGGTGAGTGGATTTCTACATGGCTGCTGTCATGCTGGGATAATGGGGCTGACAGTCAGCAGTTAGAAGGTCATGAAGCCCAACAGCTGGGATCCCTTGCTAAAAATCAGAAAATTGAAAGAGGAATTGGAAAGGAAGGAGCAATTTGCAGCTTTTGGAAATGGCTTCTCTCAAGTGTGAGGGAAAGATATCCATTTAAGATCTTGTGAAATCCCCAGGGAAGTGGACCACTGCAGATGAAGGTATCCAGTACTTGAGAGAATTAGCAGTGCTGGAAGTTGTCTTTAGTGATCTAAAGAATGACAGTGCCTCTAAAGATCCAGAGGATGTCTGTTGCTCAATGGCCATGTGGAGGAAGGTGGTTCAAAGTGCCCCTGCATCATATTTCAGCCACTTGGTAGCACTGTATTACCCGCAAATGGATACACCAACTGTAGAGATGGCATCTGTCTGGCCCCTAAATGTAGAAGAAACTCTGGGTACTTCCTCATCCCTATGAGCCAGCACCCCAGCTTTAGGGGCAGCCCAAGAGATAGGTCCTCTCCTACCCCAGTCAGAGGGAAGGGAAGCCCCAAGCACAGGCCATGTAACCAACTCTGTTTCTTTCTGCATGAGCAGGGGGAGGACATGAGGAAGTGGTATGGTGAACCCACCTTTAATCTGGAAGCCCGTATCCATGAACTGAGAGGGAAGAGACCTGTTAAGAAGGGGCCGCCCAAGAAGACTGTCAGTGTAGTTGCCACAGAGAGAGCAGAAGACAATCAACGATCTCCCAGATATAAAAGAACTAAACCATTTCCTAAAACCCTGGTGAGGGAACTTCTGATCTGGCATCACAAAGGTCAGATAGTGAATACTCTGACCAGGAACAGGAATAGAGGGTCCCTGCCTTCGGCCAGGAGGAGGAATGGGATGACTGGGTATACTGGACTGTGTGGATTCCATGGCCTGGCACAGCAGATCCACAGAAGTATAAAGCTTTAGTAGATACTGGTGCAAAGTGTACACTGATGCCATCAAAGCACAGGAGTGCAGAACCCATCTGGATCTCTGGAGTGACAATGGGATGCCAAGAGTTGTCTGTAATAGAGGCTGGGGTAAGTTTAACAGAGGACAGATGGCAAAAGCACCCCATTGTGACTGGCCCAGAGGCCCCTTGTATCCTTGGCATCGATTACCTCAGGAGAGGGTACTTCAAGGATCCAAAAGGGTATCAATGGGCTTTTGGTGTAGCTACAGTAAATACAGAGAAGACCAAACAGTTATCCACCCTGCCTGGCCTCTCAGAAGATCCCTTCATTGTGGGGTTTCTGCCAGTGGAAGACCAACAAGTACCAATTGCTACCAGGACAGTACACCAGTGGCAGTATTGCACCAACTGAGACTCTGTAACTCCTATTTGTGAACTAATTCACCGACTGGAGAGCCAAGGAGTAATCAGCAGAACCCGCTCACCCTTCAACAGCCCCATATGGCCAGTGCAGAAGTCAAATGGGGAATGGAGGCTGACAGTAGACTATTGGGGCCTGAACAAAGTCACGCCACTTCTAAGCTCTGCTGTACCACACATGTTGGAACTCCAATATGAGCTGGAGTCAAAAGCAGCCAAATGGTATATCACAACTGATATCACTAACATATTTTTCTCAGTCCCTCTGGGGATGACTGACTGCACTGGAACAGGGTGGAAATCCAGAACGCCTACAATATATTGATGATATCACTATGGGGGGCAATACAGCAGAAGAAGATTTGGAGACAGAAAAGAAAATAATCCAAATTCTTCTGAAAGCTGGTCTTGCCATAAAACAAAGTGTGAGAAATGGTACTTCTAAAATTTAAAAGGTTTATTAAAATCTTATCAAAAATACAACAGAAGACTGAATAGACAAAATATTACAGTGCCAGGAGCAAAGGATTTTTCCCACCATGTGCTCATCCACACAATGGAGGTTTCCCCTTTTAATCCTTTAGCCACTCCCAACGTTCTGTCCATCGGCTCTTTCTTCACTGTCCAGTGGTGGAGTTTACTTCCTTAAATCTTGATTGGAGGTCAGGTGTGGCCATAATAACAAGCTGACCCTCCCAAATGTCCCAAACCCAGGTCACCCCGTGATAACAACACAAGGGGGGGTAAAACATAACTATAGGTCTATAAAACTTCTTTTAACATATATACATGATATTTGCCTTTTAATTGTGAGAGTCAACCATTGCAATACTCATCTATAACAAAAGTAAAGTAAAGGGACCTATTGGAATTTTGGTTACTGAGAATTTTAGACTTTCTGTGCTGACAGGCACTGACCCCCAAGAGAACACTGCATTTGACCTGAGGCCCATGGAGAGGACTTCCAAAATTGAATGATAGAACTGGGATTATGGGTCTGTAGTTTGAATAGAAGTGTGTAATATCACATGGTAGAAAACTTACAGTTTAAGGTTTTAGAATATAGTAAAATATATAAAGCAAGATGGAGGTTTTAGGGCAGAGGCTAGTCTCCCTTCTTCACCTTCTTCTTCATGGGTTTGGGTGGTATTGTGCAATTGGATAAAAAAGTCCACATTGCGGGCCACAGGTGGTTGGTTATTGGGTTAAAAGTAAAAATAATTTAGGTGTCATTTCTTAACTGGACAGTTTATCCTTAAAAGGCCTTGTTGAGAGAGTGATACAGCTCCATGTTTTAGTTTGTTAGCGTGAAGTACTGTAGAACTCACGTTTTGTGAGACTGTAATATAGATAAGAACTAATAAACATCTGAGTCCAAACAAGAAATACCGTCTCGTGCATTTAATCCCGACCCTGGCAAAAAAAAGATAAGAGTCAGCAGGGACCTGCCCAGGTGATCCAGTTCTTGGGAATAAAATGGCAGGATGGACACTGTCATGTGCCTACAGAGGTGGTTGACAAAATTGCAACGATGACTTCACCAGCTAATAAGAAAGAAACACAAGCTTTCCTGGGCCTTGTGGGGTTCTGGAGAATGCACATTCCAGTTTATAGTCAGCTTGTGAGTCCCCTCTATCAAGTGACCCAGAAGAAGAACCACTTTGAGTGGGGCCTTGAGGAACAACAGGCCTTTGAGCAGATCAAACAGGAAATAACTTATGCGGTAGCTCTTGGGTTGTTTGAACAGGACCAGCTATGCAAAATATACTCTACACTGCAGCTGGGGAGCAGGGTCTAACCGGGAACCTCTGGCAAAGGACCTCAGGAGAAACCCAAGATTGACCATTAGGGTTTTAGAGCTGGAGTCATCAAGGATCAGAAGCCCACTATACTCCAACTGAAAAAGAGATACTAGCAGCTTATAAGAGGGGTTCAAGCCACTTCATAAGTTGTTGGGACAGAAGCGTGTCTCCTCTTGACACCACAATTGCCCATCCTATACTGTATGTTCAAAGGAAACATCCCCTCAACACATCATGCAATCAGCGCTACACTGAGTAAGTGGGTAGCATTGATTACACAACAAACCCAAATGGGAAAACCCAATTTCCCAGGAATCCTAGAAGAGATTTTGGATTGGCCAGAAGCCGGAGATTTTTGAGCACTGCCTGAGAAGGTGACTTGTGCCCAGGAAGCACCACCATATAACGAGTTACCAGAAAACAAAAGGTCATGCTTTATTTACTGATGGATCCTGCCATGTGATAGGACACCATCTGTGGCCGCAGCTCTCTGGTCACAGAGAGCAAGGCACAACTTTCCCAGGCATTGTCCTGGGGAAGGCTGTGAGAAGACCAGAGAAAAGAATGAGAAACAATTCTTATCTTCACTTGCTGCACCTGTTGTTGTGAACATGTGGAATGTGTTATGAAGATTTGTTTACCAAAGGGTGGTTTCTTGATTGGCCACTGGTGATGGTGTTTGGATTCAAGGACCAATCTGGTCTGTCTGTGTTGGACTGTCTGTAAGGGCGATGAGTTTCTTAATAATATAGTATAATAAAGCGATTGATCAGCCTTCTGGAATCATGGAGTCAATGCTAATTATTATCCATTCAGGGGCTTGCTGCTACAACAACCATCAGCGGTGGAAAGCTGCTGTATGGGGTCCCACACGATGAGTCATTGAGGCTTCTGAAGGGGATGGCGAGTCAAGCTTATTTGCAGAGTTGAAAGCCATTCAACTAGCCCTAGAGGCTGTGGACTGAGAAAAGTGGCCCATACTTCATACCAAGTCCTGGATGGTGGCTAATGCCCTGTGGGGGTGGCTGCAGCAGTGGAAGAAAGGCAATTGGCAACTCGGGTAAACCCATCTGGGCTGCTGCATTGTGGCAAGACATCGCTGCACAGGTAGAAAACATGACTCTGAAAGTAGGACGTGTAGACGCGCATGTGCTCAGAAGTGGTGCCACTGAGGAACATCAAAACAATGAACAGGTAGATAAGGCTGCCAAAATTCTAATAGCTCAGGTGGACCTAGATTGGGAAAGAAAGGGTGAGCCATTTATAGCCTGATGGGCCCATGAAACATCAGGGCATCTAGGAAGGGATGCAACATACAGATGGGCTCATGATCAAGGGGTGGACCTAACCATGGAGGCCATCACACATTATCCATCAGTGTGAAACATGTGCTACCATCAAGCAAGCCACACAAGTGAAGCCTCCTTGGAATAGAGGGTGGTGGTTGGCTTTCCAGTATGGTGAAGCCTGGTAAATTGATTACAATGGGCCATTGCCACAAACATGCCAAGGCAAGAGATATCCTCACCATGGTAGACACAACAACTGGCTGGCTGGAAATGTACCCAGTAAACCATCCACAGCCCAGAACATGATTTCAGGTCTTGAAAGATACATTTTGTGGTGACAGGGAACCCCTGATAGAATTGAGTCAGACAATGGGACTCATTTTTGGAACAATCTTATAAACTCCTGGGCAAAGAGACATGGCATTAAGTGAATATATCATATTCCCTATCATATACCTCTAGCCCCTCCCAAAGTCTTGTCAGTCGACTCCTTGTTTGCCATCCAGTGGTGGTGATCACTTTCTTACATCTTGACTGGAGGTCAGGTGTTGCCATAGTAACAAGCCAACCCTCCCCAAATGCCTCAACTACCAAGGCCATCCCATGACAACAATACGAGGGGGAGGGGAAAGAGGACTATGGGAGGACATATTACAGTAGCAGAACTGTACATCTACAAAACTTCTCTTAACAATATGCATAATATTCACTCCTTAATTGTGAGAGTCAACCATCGCATTACTCATCTATGACAACCTGTGTACTCTTCAACCAGAAACCAATCTTTTATGCAGCTGAAAAAAAATAGCAAAATCCCTATGTTGTTCACCATACATCTTTACATGAAGAGATTAAATTATTCTTTGCTACTCTTATGTTATGGATAAGTAAAGCTGTACAATAGGAAGGCCTTGTAAAATCATGGCTCAGGCCTGCTACTTCAACTAAGCAGAAAAGGACTATGGGAAAGTGACTCAGCTGAATTAGAGGTAGAAAAACAAGTTATATAATGATCACGTGTTCATGTCATGGTGTATGGCGGGTGGTTGGATTGTTTGTTATGATTTAAAACTATGTAACTGACAAAGGGCTAACTGCTTAAGAAGGCCTGGTTTTTGCAATAAAGTGGCTCTGCTTTGCACCTGCCTGGGGACTCTGAGTCATTTTGGACCCTCACTCACGTTGACACCCGAACATGGAAGATCGACCTACAGTGAAGAGTGGACCGTGACTGAGACCGATGCTCCATGGACCCAAGGAGTGGCCTCAGGCAGCAGATCCTGGCCATGGCCCCAGGCAGTGCATCCTGACAGTGGACCCAGGCAGCAGACCCAGATACCCCAAGCGACCTTCACCTTCACCTTACGAACTCTAAGCACATGCATTCATCACTTTAAGGTGAGCAACGGGGTAGATCATGGGAGCAAAGATGTCAGTTGAGCAAAAGCAGACATTAGAGAATTTACAGCGGCTTTTACAATGGCAGAACAGAGACATCCCTGATGCTAACTTATTTGCTTTGCTGGATTGGATGTCCACACATATAAAAAACTTCACCTGATCCAGCATTTTCCAGGTAGACACCTGGCATGTAGTAGGACACAAACTTTTCAAAGTTGCAAGCGCTGGCAATGCTGATGCATCCAGTCACGTCACATTTTGGGGAATTATTATAGCAACTCCTAAAGAAACTCACACAGGCTCTCGTTCTCAGCCACCCTTACAGGCTGCCTCCCCCTGATTGCCTGCTCTGTTGGCCCTGGCTTCCCATGATGAGGCCCCTTTGCACAATGCCTCCCCCACATCAGAGGCTCTGGATAGTGCCGCAGCTCCTCCACTTCCTGCCCCCCCAGCACCACTTCTTTGCTGCCTACTCCTCACACAGTAGCGCCTTTGTGACCGGCCCTCCAGCACAAGCACCCCCCACGGTGGCTTCACTAGTGGCAGCCCACTCGGCCTGTACTGGGCCCTTTGGCACAGTTGCCCTCCCTGCCCTTCCTGGGCTCCCGGAATGCTGCAGCTCCCCAGCCCCCTCTGGGGCCCCTGGGTGATACAGCACCCCCCCCCCCCCCCCTCCTTCCCACCTAACACTTTCCAAGTTGATTTACTAACCTAGGAGAAAAGGTATGCATGTGTTTTATCACCAACAGGTCTAAAGTGGTTACCTGCTCGTCTGGACAAACATCGATTGCCTCTGAGAAGAGGAGGCCCAGTGAGAGCAAAAATGACCTAATCACCATCCATCCCTCATAGGCAAGGCAGGAGCAGGGGTAGGACTGCCAGGAACATAGCTGTGTCTGAAGACTTACAGAGGCAGTCTGCCAACAGAGGCCTTGTGTCCTGCTGCAGCCACCATCATGTTATTGAGTTCCTGCTGACCTTCTTCAGTGATTCCCTGTTCCATGCTTCCAGAAAGACATTCAATAATGTCAAATACAGCATTTCTAGTTAATGGACTCCCTCCTGCCTAAACAGCATGACTCCTGAGCTTTAGCCATATGAACTTTGGAAGAGTAGCCATTTACTTCCACTTTCTGGGAACACTGGACACTAACTTTTTTGTTTTCCTATGCCATGGGTCTCTTTGTCATTGCCATGGCTGTATTTGATGTTTTTTTTTCAGTTGTGGTTTGATAAGATATATGGAATATAGATCTTATCCTGTGTCCAGCAGATGACCAGTAATAGTTTTAATAAGATAGTGGCCTTACAGGTACAGATTGTTTTGGCATTAGGGTACATGAACCCTTCGCACAAAAAACAAATAAAGGGGGAAATGTTATGGATAAGTAAAGCCTTACAAAAGGAAGGCCTTGTAAAATCATGGCTCAAGCCTGCTACTTCGACTAAACAGAAAAGGACTATGGGAAAGTGACTCAGCGGAATTAGAGGTAGGAAAACAAGTTATATAACGATCGTGTGTTCACATTGTGGTGTATGGTGGTTGGTTGGATTATGTTTGTTATGATTTAAAACTGTGTCACTGATAAAGGGCTGACTGCTTAAGAAGGTCTGGTTTTTTGCAATAAGTGGTAGAAAGATTATTTTAAAAGTGGTTAACTGACTGAAAATACCAAATTTGTCTCTTTACGTTGTCAGTGGGAAAAAGAAAGAAAAGTTGGGGGGGAGAAGTGTTTGGAAGGTTTAGTCTGATTTCTTATTATTTTTTCTTTTGATTTTGTTAATGAAGTTTTCTTTATACACTTTAAATTTTGAGCCTCCTAATCCTTATCTTGTAGGAGAAAATGAGTAAATAATTCTAGTGGGTGCACTGGTGTTTGGCCAGCCCTAGACCTATTACATTAACTGGTGCATTGGCCAGGAAACTCGGATTGGTGAACCAAAACCACTACACTTGATTGGTGTTTCTGCCCGGTAACGCCAAAACTGCCATATTATCAAAGCTTGAAGTCACATGCTTTTGTCTTCGTTATAAGAAACAAGTTGGTTTTAAGGTAAATGGGTCATGTCATTTGCTGTTATTTTTTAAAAAGTCTCAGGCAGAAGTCTCAATTAGTATGAAAGATAAAGCATATCTGATTACTCAGCACATTACCCAAGACTAGTCAGCCATCATTTCAACATAAATTCTTAAGCCATCCTCCTGAACATGCTACTTTTCTGCAGTGTTTGGGTTTGTATGGATATAACCAGCTTATAAACAGCCATTTTCACTAGAACTATTTCATTTCTTCCCACTGAAAAAAAAGAAAACCAAAACAAAAACCAAACAAAAACCTCTTAACCCGATATTAAGCAACTCTTCTACGTCATTAGGGAAAAAATTCTGAGATTGCCGGGCAATTGGTAAAGCATGCATGAAGGTCATCTGATTGGGCAAATATCTGATGTAATTCTTTCTGGAAAGTTATAATTGACATAGCTTCCTTATGTACTGTTATCATGAGGGGTATGTTTCTGTTGCTCCTGTTTTCAATAAATGAAAGTGAATATATTGTAAACATGTACCATTTTAGTAGTTCTGAAAATTTTTAAGCCTGTAAAAGCAGTAATACCTTAGGAAGCATAGCCAAAGGTATGCAAGTGTAACTAATCTAACCAGGTCAGAGTACTATACATTCCAAAAAAATGGTGAACTGAAACACAAGTACAGACATTAAAGTTAAGTGTATGCCTTAAATTTGGAGTGCATATACTGAGTACCTCTAACTCCCTTACTTTTAAATCCTATTGTCCTAGTTACAAGGATAGGAGATGAAGTCCAAACTGTGTATTCTGCACTCCCTCTACATCATCTTTAGTGGACTGTCTCAGTCAGAAACCCACAGTCAGAAATGCAGGGGTGTCTTCTTGCTCTTCCTGGCTCCCAGAAGAGTCACTCTGGTAAAGTCCTTGAACTGCCGTCCAGGAAGCTGTGTTCTTTCGCGTGAAAACCATCATTCACTTGTGTTAAAATTTTAGAAGTTTAATAGTAATAAAAATTAGAGCAATAAGAATTTGGACAACCAAAGTTAGAACAATAAAAGACAATAAAAAGGCAAAGAATTACAGACATCCGGATGCTTCTGCACTCTGCCACAAAAGCTTTGCTAACAAAGGTTTAACCCTTAAAAGTAATAGCCTATTGCATATTCATATATCTCATACATGATTCAAACATTCCTTTTTAAACTATGAGCATTTCTGCTTAACTTCAACTCCCCCCCTCATCTTGTAAATCAATTGTTGAGGTTCCTTGAAGTCTGGGAGAAGTCTGGGTTTTCCCTAGAGGGAGGTAATAATTCTTCTCTTGAGATTTTGGTGTCTTATTGCTGTTATCTCTATGCGAAGAATTTCTTGATTATCTTATCCATTCCTTGAGCTAGTTACAAAAAGTATCTTACATCACATAGTTTCTATTTTAATATTAGGCTATAGCCTAAAAACTATATTTACCACACTACTTTAAAAAATATGAATACAGCACTACTTCAAAGAGATTAATACAGCATAACTTTCCAACATAACACAAATAGTATTCCTTTTAATATTTGCAAAGAGCCAATCATATAATATGCATTATTCACATTTTTCAATCCCAAACTGTCAGCTCAGAGAGAGAGAAGCCGCCCCAGTGCAGGTCTGGAGCTGCTCTGCAACAGTGCCACCACCCCTCAGTGAACTTCTGTACCACTCCATAAGCTCTCCAACATCCTGCCTTTGTTCTGGGGGGCCACAGAGATGCCCAGGAACAACAGCCATCTTGTTTTTGTTCCAGGGGGGCCATGTGACACCTTGCCTTTGTTGCTTACATAATTCCTTTTTTTTTCTACAATTTTCTTTTTATTGTTGTCCCTATTACTAGTTTCTTTAGTAAATTGTGACTCTAACGTTTTTAAGCTCTTGTAGTCTTGTTTTTCTTTGGTTTTGGGTTTTTTTTCCCCCAACACTGTTGGAGGTGGGGCACAAGCAGTCTTAATCTTTTTACCACTGTAAAACCTTTACACCCATGTCAGGAAAATCCACAAATGCCAGAGGTTTATGTCCAAAAAGGAGACAGAAGAGTCCTTCAACTTTACTCATTTAAAGGGAGTCCACTGGGGCACAGGCCTGTGGGGTTTTCTCCCTCTCCATTTCGGTGGGGGGGAAGTAGCCTCCCTTTTATCCTAACTGCCCGCCGCATGTTGCCCTCTTCCTCTCCCCATTGGCTGAGGTACTAGGAAGGTACAGCCTCCCCGAACCGCCTACCACATATCTACCCTTGAACTTGTCATTTTATCCCAAAGTTCAGAAGTTCAGGCTTGTGCAGACCATTGTCTGTTTCAGGAGCCAAGCTGTCTGGGCTCTGCAACTGAACCTGTTGCCCAAAGTCAGTAGAACCATTAAGATCCATTTCAAAGACATTAACACCCATACCTTCACCCATCAAATTATTTGTAAAGGCATTAGCTCATGTCTTTCCTCTTAATCCCTCCTCTTCTTTCTTCTCAATTTGTCTTTACAAACTCTAGTTATTTTTAACTTAACCCTTTCTAACAACTTGGAACATTTGAAACACTACCTCCTGACTTTTCTATATCTGGTCTCTGCACCAGGTGTGGCAAGTAAATACAGAATAAAGAATACAGTAAATGCAGAGAACAAGGTAGACAATGCTGGTCTTCTTCTGTGGAGAGTTACCCGCCGTGTCTCATCCTTTTCTTCCAGCCGAGAAATTCAAATTTCCAGAGCTTTAGAGGCCTTGTCCCGAATATGATTGGTCCACCTGTGTTCAGATGTCCTGATTGCTGTCTGTGAAAAACAGAGTTCACTCTTGAATTTTTAAAAGTTTAATAAAGGATAAAAGAAGAACAATATTTCCAGCACTGGGGTGCTTTTGGCGAATGGCCAAAGACCACCAAAATAGCTTAAAATCATGTTATCTTTATATGGTTACATTTGAGGGGTAACATGCATATTCATTACCTTATACATTATTCAAACATTCCTGAGAGCTTTTGATGTTGCAGGGACTCCTTGTGTTTAGGTTTCCCATCCTGACTTATCTGCATGACATCCTTAGATCAAGTAAAAAAATTTTATTGCTTCCCATGGTTTCACCTGTGGGATCTCAGCACATCGTTCCCGATGTCCAGAGATGCCAGGAGAACCCTTGGGGATCTCAGAAATCCTGGAATGTTGCCAAGAGTGTTTGGTGGCTTGATTTTGATCCATCCACAGAAGTGACAGCAATTTGAGGGCATGAGAATCACTTTAGAGTGAAGGGTGTAAAAGGGACACATTTAGAGGGTGAAATATAAACCTTAAGGTTTTTGGTACAGGGGGGTTATGGAGACAAGATGGAGGGATCAGGGCGTGTCTCGTCCTCCTTCTTTCTTCTTCTTGTCCTCCATCTCCTGTGGTGATGTTGGCACTTGGGGATTGGTTTATGGTGAAGGTGCACTTGTTAACATGGGTGAAAAGTATTGGGAAATAAAGGTAAATATTGTGTACGTAGATTTTAGTATAAAAAGACATGACCGCCCCGTGGGTGGTCAGAGTGCCTGTGGCTGCCTTGCAGATCAGACCTCTGTTGGGCAGACAGAAAAATTTTGTAGATAAGAAACAATAAACAATCTGAAGACCGAAAAGCTGAAGAGTCCAGACTCGTCCTTTGAAACGCGTGCCACCCAAGAACCACTCTACCCGTGTCGGGGCAGAGACAGACAGACCCGACATTTGGCGTCCCTGGGTGGGCACCCGGGGGGCACCCGGTGGGCAGCTGGTGGGCGATCCGGGGGGCTACCCGGCAGCGACCGGTGATCCAGCAGCATCCGGCAGCACTTGCTGAGCCACGGTGAGCTCTGGTGTGCACCTCTTGCACAGGGTCAGCCTTGAAGCACCGAGTGGGCAGCTCCCGAGCTGGACTCATTCCCAGGAGAGCACTGATAACTCCTTTGGAAAACAGCCAGAAAACAGCCAGGAGAGTCTGAAGACGCAGCAGCCACAGAGAACATCGCACTCCACTTCGGCCGAAGAAAGTTCATAGCAGGACAGCCCGAATCGGAATCGAAAGGCGCCTCCGAATCCATCTCCTGTGACCTGCAGGCAGAGACCACGAGCCTTCGGACTGCTCTGACGACAGATTTTCGGTGAGAAGGTCAAGAATTAAGAACTTGGGGGGTACACTTTCCCAGGAACAAATAGAGATTCTGTCCGACCTACAGGGCGTGGCAGACACACACACTAAGGGGATCCCAAAGAAAAAGCTTAGAGAATTATTGTTGTGGGTGCAGTGTAATTACCCGTACTCAGAAACAAGGTTGTTATTTGAAGTAGGCTTTTGGCAAGAAGTTAACAGACACCTATATTTTCTAGCCATCAATGAGGATAAGACAGCCTTAAAATTGCTGTCTTCAGCAAGAATTATGTTAGAGGCGACCTTGACTCAATTTAGAGGGTCAGCCAGGCAACAACTTGTTGCGAGTCCCACAGGGGCAGAGGGAGCAGAGCAAGGCTCAAAGCAGAGATTGACTCTGATCCCGATTGGCCCGGGGGAAAAGGTGCCTGAGAAAAGGGGACAAGGAAAAATGTCATTGCCTTCAGTCCCACCATCCCGAAGACCCAAGGGAACCCTAAAGCACCCTGAGACCCCAGAGAGTGCAGGGGTTTCAGACTCCGACTCAGACACAGATGATACTATTCCACTTCCTGATGAAATGAGGTTTTCTCGCAGCGATATCGAGGAGGCAGGTCACTCTTTACGAGCGTACCGTCCCGATTCGCAGGAGTCAGAGGGAGAGGAGGTGGAAAAAGTGGCGGAGTCGGGGAGGGGGGTTCAAAGGGAACAAGAGGGGAGGGGGGATGCGCTCTCTCACGGCAGGCGCGGCGGCGGGGGGGCCGTGGAGGCGATGGGGGACACGGGTTCTGGTGCGGCTTTTGCGAGCGCAACGCCGAAAGCGGCGGCAGCCTCATCTGGCGCGGTGCCAAAAGCACGCGTGACGGGCAAGGCTCGCGGGACAGTCGGGGAGGGCTCTCAAACCGACGCGGCAGCATCAGACACGGGCAGCAAGGGCAGAGCAGCTGCAGGGCTCCAGCGGGCTACCGTGGGGGGACGCAGGAGATGCGCGGTGGTGACGTCAGACCCGGAAATCTGGACCCGGAGATCGGCTCGAATTGCGGCGCGAAAGGGGACACCCGCGGGGGGAGGGCTGCGCGCTTCGGCAGGGGGTGTGGATACAGCGTCGGAGGAGGAGAGAGGGACAGGAACAGACAATAGGGAGGAGACTTCGGAGGTGGAGCGGGACGGAGACAGTGACATCAGTGCAGGGGAGGCAGGGGGCGTCCCCGAAGGCACGCATGCGCGGGGAGTGCCTGCGGAGCAAGGACGGGGGCGGGTCCGATCCTCTGTGACGTCTCGGGCGGAGGGGCCACGCTCGGGGTTCGACATCCCGGCGCTCCACCCCCTCTCCGGTCTCGATGCCTTTAGTCTCAATCCCTATGGTTCAAACCCCTTCCACTCAAAAGAAACATTCAAGTATTCAACCCTCAATGCCAGCTCAGTTAACAGCCATGCAAACTCGGTCTCAAACACGGTTGCGAGCGTTTCAGTCTGCTGAGCAGGAACCGATCGAGTTCGTGTCGTCATCAAGGTTGTCCAGGCAGGCGACAGCGCCACCTCATGGAGGGACGACCACATTGCAGGACATGTCGGACCTGCTCGACAGCGCCACCACATCACCTGCTGGCCAAACTGCAACAATGCAACAATTTTTTCCAACAATTTATAAAAAGAAAGCTACATTAAAGAAAATAAAAACAACAACAACAACACAACAAAAGGATAATATTCCATCAACTTCAGGATTATATGAAGTTGAAGACAGCTCAGATGAAACACAGCCTCAAGGAGAAGAAATGATACACATTACAGCAAGAGAGGGAATTCCAGCATGGATGCTTTCAGCAGCGGAAGCAGCAAGAAATCTTCCGCAGTCTTTTGATGCAGCAAAAAGAACACGTTCAAGAGAGCCTCAAGTTTCTTTTCAGATTTAGGAGCAAGACTGAGGACCTCAAGTCAAAGAACATGGAGCGAAGGATCACCAAGAGCCTCCACGATTCCATTGTGCAGGCAATGGCCAATGGAGTTTCCAGAGGAGGAAGAAGAACAACCGATAGAACCAATAGACTGGAAGGAAATTAGAAATGAATTATCAAAAGAAAAGGGTTTGATCAGAGGATCAGGAGACATAATAATGCCAGTGACATATGATGCACAAGGCCAAAATCCAAGGTGGGAAAGGTTGGGTCACGAAGTGATCAAAGACTTATCAAAGGCCATTCAAAACAATGGTCTGAATTCACAGTTCTTCAAACAGCTCCTGAAGGGGACATTCAATACGTATGATTTCACGCCATTTGACATTCGATGTCTTGTGTCGATGATTCTCACTGACACACAAAGTCTTATCTGGGACAGAAGATGGAGAAGATATCTCACAGAGTTGAGAGCCAGCTATCAAGGTGGGCCAAGCGCAAACCTCACAGAAGCACAGTTGGCAGGAGATCCTCCAGATGACAATCCAGTGGAGCAAGCAGCACAGCTTCCACGACGGGTGTTGAATGACATCAAAGAAGCAGCACGCAAAGTGATCTTGCAGATTGCTCCGGCGGGAGTTCCGGACGTCCCATTCTCATGTGTCAGGCAAGGTCCCACAGAACCATTCTCATCTTTCATAGATCGACTCTTGCAAGCTGTGGATCGACAGGTGACGATTGACGAGGCAAAGCAACCTCTCATGGAAAGTCTAGCTTTTGGCAATGCCAACCCGGATTGTCAACGGGTCTTCAGCGCAATGCCAGGACGGCCATCCTTGGCAGAGATGGTGGAGGCATGCAGCAGAGTGGGAACACCTCAGCACGTCGCGTCGATCGTGAGGGATGAGCTGGGAGGAGAATGGGGAGAACAGATAAGAAGAAACCCGGAGAGGCAGTCAGAAGATCAGGACAAGGTAGTTGAAAAGATGCTGGAAAAGGTACTCCAACAACAGAATGAAAACATAAATAAAGTTCTTGCAACCATCCAGAAGAAGAACAATCCATCAGGAGGACAATGCTACAAATGTGGGGTGTTTGGACACTTGAAAAAGAATTGTCCACATGCACATGCACAAGTGCAGACACAAAAACCTGCGAAGCCACTCTGTGCGTGGTGCGGAAGAGGAAGACACTGTGAAGGAATGTTTTTCCCAGTCAGACGTGGAAGGGAATCCTTTACCACTTCTGGGAAACGGGAGAAGGAGCACGCCCACAAACCGTCAGCGCACGTCGACACAAGTGATGGAGGTGACGCAACAACCAACAGGACAATCATCGGGGATCGTCAAGCAGACGCCCTCAGCAAACTCCTCAGTCGATTCTCAAGCGACCCAGAACTCCTTCCACCAGGAGCACAGTGCACACTGGCAACTTCCAAATTAATTTGCTTTCTGGATGAAAGTCATGCGGAGGTTCCAACAGGGATCTGCGGAGATTCATACAAAAAACAAGATTTCTTAATAATAGGACAGGACAGGAGCAGAATCCTTGGATTTATTGTTTATCCATCAGTTGTTTCTGCAGACAAAAATACGGAACTGACAGTTTTAGCAAAAGCGCTTCGTCCACCATTGACCGTGGCGGAAAACACTCAGATCGCGAGAGCTTTTGCTCTGCCACCACACGCCATTGAAGTCATGTCAATCTTCGATGAAGAAGGGCTTCCTTTGAGGGAACATGTCGAAATACATACCACATGGATAAAGCACATAGGTCGAGATCGACCCACACTCACATGCCAATTAACTTGTGGAGACAGAACAATAGAGGTCAGAGGCATGCTCGACACAGGGGCAGATGTCACAGTAATATCCTATATCTTTTGGCCTCGCAACTGGAGCTTGATTGCGCCCTTGGGATATCTCTCAGGCATAGGGGGAGTTTCTCTGTGTCTGCAGAGTGAGAATGCCATCGTTGTCACGGGACTGTGGGAGCTCAGCACATCGTTCCCGATGTCCAGAGATGCCAGGAGAACCCTTGGGGGTCTCGGAAATCCTGGAATGTTGCCAAGAGTGTTTGGTGTCTTGATTTTGATCCATCCACAGAAGTAACAAGAGTCTGAGGACAAGAGAATCACTTTAGAGTAAAAGGTGTAAAAGAGACACATTTAGAGGGTGAGATATAGACTTTAAGGTTTTTGGTACAGGGGGGTTATGGAGACAAGATGGAGGGATCAGGGCGTGTCTTGTCCTTCTTCTTTCTTCTTCTTGTCCTCCATCTCCTGTGATGATGTTGGCACTTAGAGATTGGTTTCTGGTGAAGGTGCACTTGCTAACATGGGCGAAAAGCATTGGGAAATAAAGGTAAATATTGTGTACGTAGATTTTAGTATAAAAAGACATGACCGCCCCGTGGGTGGTCAGAGAGTGCCTGTGACTGCTTGCAGATCAGACCTCTGTTGGGCAGACAGAAAAATTTTGTAGATAAGAAATAATAAACAACCTGAAGACTGGAAGCTGAAGAGTCCAGACTCGTCCTTTGCATCGCGTGCCACCCAAGAACCACTCTAACCGTGTCGGGGCAGAGACAGACAGCCGGACCCGACACGGGACCAGGAAACAAGACGGTGATCATTCATCCTTTCGTTGTGCAGAAGCCAATCACAGTTTGGGGACGAGATCTCTTGGCACAATGGGGCACAAAGATCGAGGTGGATTTTTAGTCGGGGTCACTGCGGCACTCGCCACATTGAAGTTGACTTGGAGAACGGATGATCCAGTCTGGGTGGATCAGTGGCCCCTGGAGCGAAAAAAGTTGAGTGCTTTGAAAACCCTGGTCCAAGAACAGTTGCAGAAGGGACACATCAAGCCAACAAACAGCCCTTGGAATTCTCCAGTGTTCATCATCAAAAAGAAGCTGTCAGGCAAATGGAGGCTGTTGCACGATCTCAGGAAGATCAATGAAGTCCTCGAAGACATGGGACCGCTTCAGCTGGGTCTTCCATCTGTTTCGATGATTCCCAGAGATTGGCCGCTTGTGGTCATTGACCTCAAGGACTGTTTCTTCAGCATTCCACTTCATCCGGATGATGCTCCGAGGCTTGCCTTTTCAGTTCCAAGTATCAACAAGGAAACACCTCTGCAGCGGTACCATTGGGTCGTCCTTCCTCAGGGTCTGAAAAACTCGCCGACAATCTGCCAATGGTACGTGGCACGAGCTTTGTCACCAGCACGGAAGAAATTCTTGAAGGTGAGAATCATTCATTATATGGATGATTTGCTCATTGCGGCATCGACACAACAAGAGCTGCAAAAGGCTCGTGACTGTGTGATTGCAGAAGTGCAAAAGGCAGGTCTGGAAATCAGTGTTTCAAAGATTCAGGAGGTCGCGCCTTGGAAATATCTGGGTGGAAGATCTCGGAGAAAACAATAAGGCCTCAAAAGATGGAAATCAGCACAAGAGTCAACAATCTGCATGATTTACAACAACTTCTAGGGGAGATCAACTGGATGAGGTCGATTTTGGGAATCACAAACAGCGACATTCCAGCGTTGCTTGATCTCTTGAGAGGAGATGCAGACATTCGATCTCCCAGGACGCTCACAAAGGAAGCAAAGAAGGAGTTGGAAAAAGTTACAGATGCCATTCAGAAGAGACAGGCACATCGATTCGTTGAATCGTTGCCTTTCCAATTAGCAGTGTTGGGAAAGAAAACACGATTCCATGGTTTAATCTTCCAATGGGATGCGTCTCAGAGAGATCCTTTGATAATCATAGAGTGGATTTTCTTACCGTATAGGCCTTCAAAGACAATTCTGACAGATTTGGAGATGGCAGCACAGATCATCATAAAGGGGAGAACAAGATTGCTGACAATGGCGGGACAAGAATTTTGAAAGATTTATCTGCCTTTGAAGAAAGATTATTTCGATTGGGCGATGCAGAAATCAAAAGATTTGTTAATTGCGTTGTTAGCTTTTCCAGGAGCTTGCACCATCAACTTTCCTCAACATAGAATGTTGCAGTCGCAAATATGCTACAGAGCAAAGCCAAAAATAAGTGAAGAACCTCTGGACGGGATCACAGTGTTCACTGATGGCTCAGGAAAGACACACAAGTCAGTGATCACGTGGATGAACTCAACGACAGGGGAATGGGAATCAAACGTGAAGACGGTTCAAGGCTCTCCACAAATTGTGGAATTGGCAGCTGTTGTCCGAGCATTTCAGTTGTTCCAACAACCGCTCAATTTGGTCACGGACTCTGCATATGTTGCAGGTGTGGTCAGGCGATTGGAAGGTTCGCTCTTGAAAGAAGTCAGCAACAAGTTTTATATTCCTATCTAGTAAGCATGAAAACAGTGCTAGAAAGCAGGGAAGAAGAATATTTCATCACTCACATCAGAGCGCACACAACACTTCCAGGATTTCTAGCGGAAGGGAATGCTCAGGCAGACAGATTGACAATGCCTATTTCACAAACACTTCCAGACATTTTTGAGCAAGCATGACTGAGTCATGCATTTTTTCATCAGAATGCGCAGGTGCTGATGGAATCCTTTCGTCTCACAAAAACTCAGGCGAGGGAAATCATTAGTGCTTGTCCAGATTGTCAACTCGTGCAACCACCTGCTTCGACAGGAGCAGTCAATCCACGAGGACTGCAAAGTCTTCAGCTGTGGCAAACAGATGTCACAAAATATCCATCATTTGGGAGACTCAAAAATGTTCATGTATCAGTAGATACATTCTCAGGGGCAGTCTTTGCTTCAGCACATGCAGGGGAAACAGCAGAACATGCTTGTCGACATTTTTTACAAGCGTTTGCATCATTAGGTGTGCCTCAAGAAATAAAAACAGATAATGGTCCAACATATACAGGCAGGGTGCTTGACAGATTCCTGAAAAGATGGGGTGTCAGACACACATTTGGCATTCCACATTCACCCACAGGTCAGGCAATCATTGAAAGAACACATCACACCCTGAAATCCCTTTTGGACAGGCAGAAAAGGGGGGAGCCAGAGGCGACACCACACATGAAGTTAAACAAAGCATTGTATGTGTTGAATTTTCTTAACAGTTCGTCTTCTGAACCCAATCCACCAATCGTGAGGCATTTTTCAAACAGCTCTCAGGCAAAACTAAGGGAGAATCCTTTGGTTTTGATCAGAAACCCAGAGACAGGACAAATAGAGGGTCCTTTCAAACTAATCACTTGGGGCAAGGGTTTCGCTTGTGTTTCCACAGGGCGAGGGCTGAAGTGGGTGTCAGCACGGCACGTGAAGCCATTTCGGACAAGAGAGCAAGAGAGCACAGATCCCAGAGGCAGAGAAACGAGCACGCAGACGGAGGAAGAAACTCAAGTTGTGAGCAACGACTCAGAAGAGGGACAAAAAGAATAAAAACTTTGGGGGGTTTTTCCTTTGTGGCTTTGAGTGGGAGCATGACAATGATTTTTCATAAGGGTGAAGTCGTGAGCTTCATGATGCTCATGCTTTCATCTGTTGCTTTAGGCAATGGAGCAAATCTACCCATCAGTCAACCAAAACAAAATGTTTGGGAAACGTTAGCCCAGGCAGCAAATTTAGAAAGTATCTGCCTGACACATTCGAAACCAGGGAAACCATTCACGGCATGCATGGTTGGGTTGCCAGTGGACGAATGGCCAATTCCAGGGCATCCTCCAATGGAGATTTCGCAGGTCATCAAAGATCCTGTGAATGAATGGTGTGCTTGGACACATCTTTTACCTGTGGCTTCTACCGAACCGCAGGAATTGGAAATTTTTGGGTCCACAACAATGGAACTATGCATGAAATTCGAAATTTCGAATGTGTCAAGGACAAACAACAGCATTGATGTCACACCAAATCACGAATATTATAGAAACGCATCAGCTTGGTGCAATCACACCATGACGACAGCCAAAGGATCAATCCAGGTCCCAGTGCAATTGCCACGTGGGTTGTTTTTAATTTGTGGGGACAGAATTTGGCATGGCATTCCTGCAAATGCCAAGGGAGGTCCATGCAGCATTGGGAGGATTTCAATGTTATCACCAGATTTGAAAGTATTGAGAGAGCAAAAACACAAAGAGAAAAGGTCCTTGCAACATTACAGTGCAGACTGTGATGATGAAGTATACACGTGGGACAAGGCAAGGAGAATTGCGGCAGCAATTTTCTCACCTCAGACAGCGTCGGGGGTGGCCTTGACTCAACTGGACCACATGGGTTGTTGGTTGAGCAAGCATGCTCAATCAGTCTCTCTCGCTTTGAGTGATATGTTAAAAGACATAAGTAGTGTGAGAGAGGAAACTCTTCAAAATAGGGCAGCAATCGATTATCTATTGCTTGCTCATGGACATGGATGTGAAGAGTTTGAGGGAATGTGCTGCATGAATCTCTCAGATCATTCGAGATCAATTCATGAAAGCATTCAAAATATAAAAGACAGTATAAAGAAACTAGGTGAAATCACTGGGTCATGGATTGATGATGTGGCGGGATTTTTTGATCTTTCTCCCTTATGGAGAGGGTTTTTAAAAATGGGATTTTATATTTTAATAATACTCTTAGTCCTCATGCTCATCGTCCCATGCATCTTTATGTGTGTGAGACGTGTCATGAGTCAAGTTGCCAAAGAAGTCTTCTTGGTGCAAACAGAAGGGGGAGATGTGGGATCTCAGCACATCGTTCCCGATGTCCAGAGATGCCAGGAGAACCCTTGGGGGTCTCGGAAATCCTGGAATGTTGCCAAGAGTGTTTGGTGTCTTGATTTTGATCCATCCACAGAAGTGACAGCAATTTGAGGGCATGAGAATCACTTTAGAGTGAAGGGTGTAAAAGGGACACATTTAGAGGGTGAAATATAAACCTTAAGGTTTTTGGTACAGGGGGGTTATGGAGACAAGATGGAGGGATCAGGGCATGTCTTGTCCTCCTTCTTTCTTCTTCTTGTCCTCCATCTCCTGTGGTGATGTTGGCACTTGGGGATTGGTTTATGGTGAAGGTGCACTTGTTAACATGGGTGAAAAGTATTGGAAAATAAAGGTAAATATTATGTACGTAGATTTTAGTATAAAAAGACATGACCGCCCCGTGGGTGGTCAGAGTGCCTGTGGCTGCCTTGCAGATCAGACCTCTGTTGGGCAGACAGAAAATTTTGTAGATAAGAAACAATAAACAATCTGAAGACCGAAAAGCTGAAGAGTCCAGACTTGTCCTTTGAAACGCGTGCCACCCAAGAACCACTCTAACCGTGTCGGGGCAGAGACAGACAGCCGGACCCGACATTCACCTCCCTTGTTTCACACTTTTCTGATAAGAGGAGTTAACGAGCTCTTCCCTAGTCTTCTCCGGTGCACTGTCTTGTGTCACTGTTGTGATAAAAGAATTCACTGGATTTAAGGATCATACAATTATTTTTTTATTATTATTATGCAAGCAAGAATAAGCAAAGTTCAGCGCTGGGCGGCCGGGAGTCTCCGCTCCTCTAGGCTCGCGCCGTTCCTATCCCCAAAGTTCACCTTTTATTGCCTTTTTCTCCCGGGTCCAGGGATGACGTGGTCTGTCTTTTGCGCTTGCTCGTTCAGTTGCTAGGGGGTCTTTTTCTGCCTTCTGGTGGTCGTGGGATGAAGGCTCCAAGTCTTCCTCTTTTAACCGCTGAGTGAACTTTTCCTTATAAGGCATACCTATACAGTGGAATTTTCAGAACACTATACGATTCCTGCAAGCCTCAGCAATTCTTGCGAGTTTAGGGATTGTTGTTACAGCCTTCCTCTGTGACCTCTGGGTGAACTTTTCCTTATAAGGTATATCTTTACCATGGAATTCCCAAAGCACTATACAATTCCTGCAAGCCAAGCAACCATATGTGGCTGCACATTTAAGAATCAAGCAGTTTTAGCTATTTAGTTATTGCTTTTATATTGTATAATTATTTAGCTATTGATTTAATTAATGAACAAACATATTGCTAGTTATTACAACTGTTATCTTATCACTTGTATGAAAAACAGAATTCACTGCTTAGAGTTTTTAAAAGTTCATTAATAATAATAGTAATAGGATAGAGGACAAAATTTCCAGCACTTGGGTGCTCATGGCAGACAGCAAAAGAACACGCTGGTAGGTATATACAGACAGTGTTTTCTTTATACTGTTATATCGCTGAGGTACATGCATATTCACGTGTTTCAAACATTATTCAAACATTCTTGCAAACTTTCTGATGTTTTGGGAACTCCTTTGTTTGGCTTCTTCACACTTCAACTTATCTGCATGACATCCTGTGTGTGAGGTCAATATATTTTATTTTTTCTTGTGTTTCCATCATGCTGTTTCACACCCTCTGATAAGGATTTAGTATGTCCTCCTTAAATTTAACATGGTATTCTCTAATTGTCCTCTGGTGCTCTGGTTTGTGTCACGGTTATCTTATCACTTGGAGGATTCAGTCAACAGAAAGGGGAATAACATGATCATTTTACACCATTTATTTGGTTACATAGAGGTATTTTGACATCTAGTATTCAGCTAAGGCCTATGAGACACAGTGGAAATTTTCCAGAGTAGAAATCCATTTTGATTTAGGTGAAATGTACATCTTTGAATAAAGCCTGTGGCTTGCAAACAGGTGTTTGGTCTCACTGCCTGTTCTCGCAAAAAAAAAACCTATGCTCAAAGAAACTGCTTTGGCCAAAGGACAGAGATAAGGAAGGACCCCTTGAACTCTGAAACAGATGGAGAGGCTGCGGGAGACAGGGCAGGGTGACCCAGGAGTTCTTTCTGTAATTTCTGATAAAAAAACTAGCTGCAAGTGTAACGCGAAATCAGTAAAATGAATATTTATGAACCTGTTGTGAAATTCCATGCATATGGATTAGTAAAGAAGATAAAAAGAAATCTGGAGTTCCCAGAAGTACACATGTCATTTTAAGGGGAACAATCTCCACATGTGTCCAGCTCTGTAATAAACATACCGGCTTTACAACTTTCACAAAAAAGTTGGAGAGATCCTTGGGGAGAATGCTGAGGTCTTGGAACAGATTATACATTCACTCAGAGGTAACTATGGAGATCGTGGTAAAATATTGTTATTTTGTGTGGCCAGAGTATGAGTTGCCAAAGGGGCTTATATGGCTACCTTATGGAACAGATAGAACTCGTTTGTGTCGAATTTTGTGTAGGTATTTAGAGGAGAATGGGAAAGGATGTATTGAAAGGGAATTTGGATTGATATGGATTAGACAAGGAACAGGAGAATTCTGTGTGTTAAGAAAAAAAAAGGGAGAAGAAGGGGAAGAGGAGCAGCATATGCTATCTCCCCCTAGCACTAGAAGAGGAACTCAATTTAGGACATCAGAAGCTTCCCGGACCCAAGAGACAGGGGTACACCAGATGACACTCCGCCAAGTTCCTTTGGGGAGTCAAGGGGGAGGATTTGGGTTTGTAATTGTACCACTTACTACCCAGGATATAAGAGGGTTGAAAAAAAAAGAATTACCCCCTGTTCTGGTTTGAAAGCAAAACCAGTGAGAGACTCCAAGTCAGAAATACAATTTATTAGGAAAAGAGAAAAAAACAAAATACATGCAATAATACAAAAGAAAAACCACTGACAGAATACAACCTGACACCCTGCTAGTTAGGGTGGTGGTAGCAGTCCAGATTAAATGGTCTTGTTGAAGTGGTGATCCCATTGAAAAGATCTGGTAGCTCTTATCCTCTGGAAAACAGTGGGTAAAGGTTGCCTGTTCGGTCCCAAACCCCAGATTATATCCAGGTGGGGATGCTTAGCTCCTCCCCCCTGGGCGGAGCATCTCACAATGGGCTGATATCATTCTGAGTCATGTGGTGGGTCCTTGATTACCCATTAAACAGAAATGGCTCCCTGAGGGAGTTATCTCTAAGTCATGAGGCAAGGCATTGATGGGCCCATTAACAGGAGATAAGGAAAAAACAATGCCCCTCCTGGTTTCAGCAGCTCTTGAGAATGGGAATAGAATACGTCTTTATACTGTAACCTAGGACACCCCCATATTTGGATGATCCCATAGGGGTGGGGGAAAGAGAGAAATATTTGGGAAATGCGGATTATACATGGAAGGATTGGGATTTTCGTTTGGGGATTTTCTTTGGGCAAGCTTTGCAGAAAATACTGAGAGTTTACTCTGTCCTCAGGAGTTAGGTTGTTGCAGTATGAGAATGATTTGCTTTTATGAGGGGAACAGGAAAAGGTAGTTGAGGACGCTACTGTAAAGCTGCTTAATTTTCTTGCTAAACAAGGACTTAGAAGGCACAGTTGATAGAAAAAAAAAAGGTCAAATATATGGGACACATTCTGTTAAAAATAGGTTGGAAACTGTTGTAAAATAGTTTATAGTTGTTAAGCATGTACTGTTAGTTTGGTTGTGGTAAAAGGGGTTAAAAGGGTAGTTATAAGAAATATGGTACTCAACATACTGTATTACACCTAAGTAAAGTGCACCACCCCCGAGCAAAATGAGCCAGCCTGGACAGAACTGTAATGGGACAATTAAGCCCCTTAAACCTTCATGCAAATGAAGGATCCAAAAAGAAACCAATCCAAAGAGACAAAAAACAGTATAAAAAGGGGCATCTGACCCACTGAATCCGTGCCGTTCCACCTGGAACATCGGGGACATCACTGCTCAAGAAGACCAAGCGCCGGCACTGCAGCATCCTTTACGGGAATGCTCCTGATCGGCCCACATGCCCCCATGCTTTAGGCCTTTTTATTATAATAAATGCTGAAATCACTTTTAGTACTGGGAGTGTGGTTCCATTTCGAACATATTCTGACTGGAGGGTTTAGGTGTATTGATCCAGAATGAATAGAAGGGATTTTACAAGTACCATTACCCCAGACAAAAAAAGGAGTTACGACAGTTTTTAGGGTTGGTGGGGTACTGCAGAATATCCATTGAAGATTTTTCTGTTGTGGGTTGTGAAAAACGCCATTCACTTGTGTTAAAATTTTAAAAGTTTAAAAGCAATGAAAATAGTAATAAAAATTAGGACAGTAAGAGACAATAAAAAGCAAATAATTACAGATATCCGGGTGCCTTGCACTCTGCCACAAAGCACACCTTGCTAACAAAGGATTACCCCTTAAAAGCAATAGCCTATTGCATATTCATATATCTCATACATTATTCAAATATTCCATTCACACTAGGGTGTTTCTGCTTAATTTTAGCTTCCTCCCCTCATCTTGTAAATCAATCTTCTTGCTTCCTCAAAGTCTGAGCTTTCCCAATAAGGAGGCAATAATTCTTTTCTTGGGATCTTGGTGTCTGTTGCTGTTATCTCTATCCACATAGGATAATGCGAAGAATTTCTTGATTATCTTATCCATTCCTTGAGCTAGTTACAAAAAGTATCTTACATCACATAGTTTCTATTTTAATATTATGCTATAGCCTAAAAACTATATTTACCACACTACTTAAAAGATATTAATACAGCATAACTTTCCAACATAACACATATAGTATTCGTTTTAATATTTGCAAAGAGCCAATCTTATAATATGCATTTTTCACATGGCCAGACCTTTGTATGACTTTTTAGCCCAAGAGGGTCCTAATGTCGTGGTGTGGACACTGAAGGGGGAGTGAGGCTTTAAAGAATTAGAAGATGGGTTAGTTGGTGCCTCAGTCTTGGCTCTTCCGGACTCAGAGGAGGAATTTGAACTGTGTGTGGATGTTGGGCAGGGTCTTGCTGGAGGAATTTTGGTGCAGGAGAATGGGGGAACACGGCGCCCTGTTGTTTATCAGGTGTGTGGGACCCAGTGGCTGGAGGCTGGCCCCATTGTCTGCAGAACTGTGCAGCCACAGCTCTGCTCGTGGCTGAAGCCCCAAAGCTGACAAGGGAAGGGTATCTGATTGTTAAACTTTCACATCAGATTAACGCTTTGTTAACTGAGAGAGCCTCTAAGTGAATGACCAGCACTCGGTTATTACAGTATAAATATTTATTGTAAAATCAGGCGACCCCCGAAGAAGGAAATGATTGGCATCTGACTCCATGGCTTTGGAATGCTGAACACTTGCTTTAATAAAACTATATTATATTACATTATACTCTACTATATACTACACTATAGCATACTTCTAACTCACTAATGAAAAACTCGTGACTGTCAGCTGACAGTCCCGACACACACTCGTGGATCCAATTGATCAATGAATCAAAACACCATCACCAGAATCCAATCAAGTGATCACCTTGGATAAACAATCTCCAGAACACATTCCACATGAGCACAACAAGAGGAGCAGCAAATGAGATAAGAATTGTTTTTTCTTTCTCTAAAGTTCCTTGCTGTGATTCCCCAGAAATATCCTTGGGAAATTGTGCCTTGCTTTTTTCTGTGAAGAGAAATGCAGCCACAAATCTTGTTTAATGGAATAGGAGGATTTAGAATTTAAAAGTAGGGAAGGGTTCAACCCAGCCTCCTGTTTGAATGGCCCTGAAGGAGGGGAGGGGCAGAAAGATATCCATGACTGCATTCAAGTGATAGATCTACAGACCCCGGCTAGGGAAGATTTATGAGATACTCCCTAGCCTGAGGGGGAAAATGTGTTTATTGATAGATCTTCAAGGGTGGTAGAAGGGAAATGATTTACAGGATACTCTATCATGAATGGAAAGCAATTAAAGGAAGGGGGGAGGTTGCCACCCACCTGGTCAGCACAGACAGTGGAGCTGTATGCACTTGTGAGAGCCTGTGAATGATACCAGGACAAGACAGTGAATGTTTTTACTGATTCTGAATATGCATATGGGATGATACATGCATTTGGGAAATTATGGGAAGAAAGAGGTTTATTAACCTGCAGGGGAAAGACATTAGCTCATGAGAACTTAATATCTCACCTATTGGAGGTGGTGAGCTTACCAAAAAAGTTAGCAATAATACACATCAAGGGGCACCAGGCAGGGTGCTCGGAGGAGGTAATAGGAAACCGAATGGCTGATGAAGAAGCTCAGAAAGCTGTATTGCTGCCAGAAATCTCTATGATCTCCCCTTTGCTCCCAGTAACTGCACCACTGCCAGAGAAACTGTCTTTTCCACCAGAGGAAGTTGAGATAATTAAAAAGAGTGAGGCAGAGGAAAGAGGGGATAATTGGTTTACAAGGGATGGTAAACAGTGGATACCAAAAGCTCTGGCCTTACAATTGTTAAAACAACTTCATGGAGGGAGTCATTGGGGCTCTCGAGGACTGGCAGAAGCCTTCCTCAAAACATATGCTGCTGTGGGTCTTTTTATTCTGGCTAAGCAAGCTATTGAGGGTTGTTTGATTTTTGCTAAAACCAATAACAGAGTTACAAAGAAACTTGCCAGGGGAGGGAGGCCTTGGGCTGTACATCCCTTCCAGAGATGCCAGGTGGATTTTACTGAAATGCCCTGAGTGGCAAGATTTAAATATCTTCTAGTAATAGTATGTGTGAAAAACACCAATCACTTGTGTTAAAATTTTAAAAGTTTAATAGTAATAAAATAGTCATAAAAATAGTAATAAAAATTAGAGAAATAAGAATTTGGACAATCAAAGTTAGGACAATAAAGGACAATAAAAAGCAAAGATTTACGGACATCTGGGTGTGTTTTTCCCTTTGCCACAAAAGCACGTTTTTCTAACAAAGGATTAACCCTTAAAAGCAATAGCCTGTTGCATATTCTTATATCTCATGCATTATGCAAACATTCCTTTCAAACTAGGGATTTTTCTGTTTATTGTCAACTTCACCCCCTCATCTTGTAAATCAATTGCCTTGATCCCCATGAAGTCTGGCTTTTCCCCATAAGGAGGCAATAATTCCACTCTTGGGTTTTGGTGCCTTGTTGCTGTTATCTCTAGGCAAAGAATTTCTTGATTATCTTATCCATTCCTTGAGCTAGTTACAAAAAGTATCTTACATCACATAGTTTCTATTTTAATATTATGCTATAGCCTAAAAACTATATTTACCACACTACTTAAAATATATTAATACAGCATAACTTTCCAACATAACACATATAGTATTCGTTTTAATATTTGCAAAGAGCCAATCTTATAATATGAATTTTTCACAGTATGTCAGTTAACAGGGTGGCCAGAAACATTTTCAGCCGTTTCAGCAACTACAGGATCAGTTATTAAAGTATTTTTGGAACAAATAATTCCAAGATATGGGATTGTGGAAGCAATAGATTCAGATAGGGGAACTCATTTTACAGGAAAAATTCTTCAAGGAGTTATGACTGCTTTAGGGATACAATGGAACCTCCATACCCCCTGGCACCCCCGGAGTTTGGGCCAGGTTGAAAGGATGAATGGAGAAATAAAGAAACACCTCCTGAAGCTGGGTTAGCACCCTGAGTGAGGTCCATAATGGAACAGGATTTTGGGATGAAGAAGGAAGTTCATGGCAGGTTCATTCTTCTGAAAGAGGCATTTATTGTCTAAATAGAACAGGAAACATATACATCAGAAAAAGAGTTTGTGACTGGACTTTATCTTTGGGTTTAGATTGTTGGACCCCCAACTGCTCTCCCTATAATTCTTCCAGATATCAAGGCAGATGGAATTAAACGCATGTTAAGCTCAGTAATGGTAGCTGGGTAAGGTGTTACTTCCATAATTACCAAAAAGATTTTGAAGGCTGTAAAGCAGTGGGGAAGTACAAGTTTTTTGACCCCTTATTTTTAGGCTGTTCCCAAGATAATTCCCCAAGTAGGACACGTTGTCCATGACTATCAGTGGAAGTGGCAACACCAGAACAGAACTTGAACCCTTAGGTTCTGGTCCAGATCTAACAAGACAGATCTGGGATGTAACTGCTGGTGGAAACCTCATTTGGGAGCTTGAAAATGCAAATACTGTGATTCTTATGGCGGGGCAACTATTGTTGGAGGACCACTAGTCCCAAGAAGCAAGCTGTGTTTTGACCCACCCGTTGATGATGAAGATTGGAAAGGTCCCTTTGCCAACAGGACCTGGGCTTTAAAAGGGCATTACTGGATTTGTGGCCAATATGCTTACTGCAGGTTACCCCCAAACTAGTCAGGGATATGTTATGTGGGGTGTATTAGACCATTGTTCTTTCTGCTACCACAAGTTCAGGGAAATTAGTTAGAAATCAAGGTATATGATGATCCAATTAAAGACAAATGGTCAATTGGTGTATCCCTGGTTAGAGGGAGCACCCAAAAGTGGGGTGAAGATGAATGGCCACCTGAGCAAATCATACAACACTATGGACCAGCCACTTGGAATCAAAATGAATTAATATCAGTTGCCAGAGAACCCATTTATAATTTAAATCACATAATTAGGTTACAAGCTGTCTTTGAAGTAATAATGAACCAGACAGGTGCAGCTCTTGACCTCCTTGATGACCAATCTACTCAGATGAGAAATGCAATGTTTCAACATCAGATGGTATAAGCCTATTTATTAGCAGAAGAAGGGGGAGAGTGTAGCAAATTAAATAACTGAAACTGCTGTTTACAAATAGATGACAATGGAAAGGTGGTGAAACAAATAACAGAAGGAATAAGAAAGTTAGCTCATGTACCGGTCCAAATGTGGAAAGGATGGGAATGAGAATGGGAATGGGAATGGGACATGGTTTTGTGGTTACCTGGTGGACTATGGGTTAAGCAAATGCTTTTTCTCTCTTATGTGCTGTAGCAACTCTAATCTTTTCACCATACATGATCCCTTGCTTAGGATGCAGGTAGTAGCCATGCCTACTGATCCAGAGATGGCTACAAAAGGACAGAAATTGATGTCTCTACAAATAATTGCAAAACCAAAAAAGACCCAGGAACAGAAAATTAAGTCAATGATAACTAAAGCTTGTAAAGACAATTAATAAAAAAATAAAAGAGGAGGGATTGAGAGGGATGACGGATGTCTTTAAAACAAACTGTGGGTCTGCTGGTAAATAAAACTAGCACTGAGACATAAAAGAAACAATGGGAAGGATTCCACTGACTGATGAATGGAAAGATATTCGCCTTTACAAACAAACTATAGGTTTGCTGATAAATGAAATTGGATATTGAAAGATGAAAGAAACAATGGGGGAAACCCCTAAATTTCATAAGAAATAAAGAATTAAAAAGGAGGGTTATACATTAGAGGGAAATCTTTGGTATCTAGCATTCTGGGAAGTCTGTACCTCTCAAGTACCTCAGCCAATGGGGAAAGAGAGAAGGGAAATGCGGCTGGGAAATTAGGATAAAAAGGGGGCTGTGTCCTCCAAAAATTTGAGAGACCCCAGGGGAATGCCCCATGGCCTCTCCCTTTATTTAAATAAAGTAAAAAGGACTCCTCTGTCTCCTTTTTGGACATAAACCTCTGGTGTTTGTGGATTAATTTTCCTGACAGAGGGATACCGGTACATGCTGGTGTTAGTTGACTCCTTCAGTGGATGACTGGAAGCTTTCCCCTGTCGCACTAACACAGCCAAGGAAGCGGTGAAAGTTTTGCTCAATCATATAATTCCAAGGTTCAGGATTCCCTTGGGGATGTCATCAGATAGGGGACCACATTTTGTTGTAACAGTGGTTAAGGAAGTTAGCTGGATTTTGGGAATTTCTTGGGATCTGCATACACCTTATAGACCCCAAGCGAGTGGTAAAGTTGAACGTATGAATGGGACTCGCAAAACCCAAATTAGCAAAATTTGTCAGGAAACATCCATGACATGGCTTCAGGCCTTGCCTACAGCTTTACTGAGAATCCGCATACAACCAAGGTGGAGGGATAACATCAGTCCCTATGAAATACTGTATGGCAGACATATCAGATTCCACTCATTCCAGGTGAAATTCACATGAAGGGGAAACTAGATTTACAGAGATATCTAATGGCTTTAGGTTCCACTTAGCAGAAGCTCCAGAATTACATCGTGCTATTGATTTGTGGAAAAAAAAACTAACTCCACAACTTGTAAAAGTTATAAAGCCAGTATGTTTATTACAGAGCCGGATGCATGTGGGGATTGTTCCCCCTAAAGGACATGCGTACCTCTGAGAATTCCCGAACCTTTTTTATCCCACTTACTTGTACACGTGCCTAGAGTTTCACAATAGGTTCATGCATATTCATTTTACTGGTTTCGCATTACAACTTGCAACTAGTCCTTATCAGTCCTTGTACAGAGAACTCTCTGGTCACCTTGTCCATCTTTTGCAGCCTCAGCTTTGGCTCTCATCTTTGTTTCAAAGTTCAAGGGGCCCCACTTATCTTCCTTTTAGCTTGGAAGTTTGCATTCTTTTTCCTTGCATGAGGCAATTTTGCGAGCACAGGCAGTCTTGAGCACAACAGAGTTATTAGACTAAACAAGTTAAAACAGCATATTTCATCTATGCAAGCAAGCTACAGACTTAATAATTCAAAACAGCACATTTCACCTAAATCCGAAATGGATTTCTACCCTGTTAAATTTCCACTCTATTTCACTATCCAGACCTATAGGACTGGACACACCTGCACATCCATTCCAGCTTGGAGACTGGGTCTATGTCAAGTGGTGGGACAGTGATCCTCTAGAAGCCAAGTGGAGAGGACCATTTCAAGTCCAGCTGACCACCCTCACCACAGTCAAAGTCGCTGGCAAAGGACCCTGGATTCACTACTCCAGAGTTATGAAAGCTTCTGCTCCTGAAACAACTGTAAAACCAGAATGATGCAAAGGAAAATATATTTTAAATGATTCCTCTTCTGTGCCTAAAAAATTGTTCATAATAATCATTATTCTTCTTTGCATGATACCCAACTGTGCAAGACATTGCTACTGTTAGATATTTATTACTGTTTGTTATTGTTTATTATTATTATTAGCTATATACTTCTGTTAGATATTTATCTATTGTTAGATATTTACTGTTAGATATTTACTGGTTTTAGATATTTGTTTATTGTTCTGTATTTATTTACTATTAGATATTTACTGCTGTTAGATGTTTATTATTGTTAGCTATCTTCTATCTTGTTAGATACTTATATGTCATTAAACAGCTATTAATAGTAGATATTTAGAATAGAGACTCAACAAGGTAAAGGCCTTGTTAAGCCTCTAAAGGGGGAAAATGATGCCTTAAGTTTTAGCTTTTATATTTTTCAGATTCTGTGCTGCCTAGGCATGTAGCTCTGAGCTTCATATTAAGAGTTAGTAAGCTCTCTTCACAGGGTAGGTAGACAAAACTATCCTTTTCCAGTTTGAGAACAAGGACAACTTCTACAAGCTTCAGGCCCAAAACCATAAACAACTAGGAACTGAAGAGAGAAAAACAAGAAGGATGGAACTTCATAACCTGAAGCTATAAGTGGACAATTAAACCAAATATGCAAATGGAACAAAACTTATAAAAGTGTGAAACCTCATGATCGGTCATCCATTTTGTGACCATTTTGGGTCCATCTTGGGTGTAGCCCTGGCCAGGCTCTTGTTCTGCCCAAGGTGTATCCTTTTAAGGCCTTTTAATAAATACCTAATTTATTCTCTTAGCTCTGTCTAGACTCTGTTCCAGGTCAGCCTTTTCAAGGCATCAGCCTTCACATGCCTTTTGCAGCTGCAGTGTCTGTGGAGCTCTGGTCTTTGTGATTTTCTATACCGTTGCCCAAAGCATAACATAAACACCATCCTTTTACTCGAACCCTAACTGTAACCCTAACCTTAACTGTAGGCAGAGCAGTACAAGCTGCATAAGAGAGATGCTGATCACAAGGAGAAAGCATTTGGAGAGAGCAATGTCAAGGCAGCACTGTGCTGGCCTTGGCCTGCCTTTTGTGCGTCAGGTTTCCAGGAACTCTGGGCTTTGTGGTTTTCTCATTGCTAAGCCAAAGCATAACCCCAAACCTAGATGTAAAACTAAAACAAGGCAGAGCAGTAAAGGCTGCATGGAAGTGAGGCTGACGGAAAGGAGAAAACTTTGGACGGAGAAATGTTGGGGGGCCTTGGTATTTCCTTGCAGCTGCAGTGTCCCTGGAGCTCCGGGATTTTTTGGTTTTCTCAACACTAACCCAAAGAGTAACCCTAACATGAGCCCTAACCCTAACCCTAATGGTACCCCTGGCCCTAACCCAAACCCTAACCGTAGGCAGAACAGTAAAAGGTGAAAGGGAGTGAGACTGGTGGCAGGAGAAATGCTGTGTGAAAGAAAAGTTGGGGCAGCATTGTGCTGGCACTAGCATGCCTTTTCTCAACGCTAACCATAAGGTAAGACCAACCCTAGGCAGAGCAGTTAAAGC